>NC_044278.2:85309922-85627922 GCF_004027225.2 Strigops habroptila
CCCTGAAAATGAGTCTGAGGCTTTAGCTGCACAATGCCCCAAAGCTGGATGCATGTATTGACTGGTCACATTCTGACTCTCCAACAAAAGCAAGCCCTGCATACTCGAAGCTTTTGCTCTTTGTAACCCCTTTCTTCTGAGAGAAAGGAAGCATCGGTGCATACCCTGAGTGGATGCTAATCTGTATGATAATTTTATAAATTGTGCCCCTGAGGCATACTTAAATGCATGCAGCCACAAAATTTCCATCAGCATTGGGACTTCTGTCTCTGCATCAAGAAAACCAGAAGCCAGGTGATCCCCAGCTCCAGGTGGTTTGCACAACAGGGCTGTCAACATGGAACTGAAGTTCAGTAGAACACAAGACTTAGAAACAGGAGAAATTTGGTTTCGTTTAAGTGCCATTTTGGAAAAATAGATGTTTTAGCACTTCTGTTTGTTTGAGAAAGTATTTGAGAAAGTATCTGAAACACTAAGAACACCCTCTAAAGGTTTAGATCAGGAAAAAAAATAAATTGCTGTTTATTAATAATAAAATGTTCAACAACAAAATTACTACAAATATTTAAATTAGATAAGGAACCTCCACAATGACAAAGACTGAAGATTTAGATTTGGAGTCTCCTGTACATGTTTTCCTCACTCACTTGAATGGAGATTGCAAAGATTATTTCAGTTATCACAGCTATATTAACTTTCTTTTCATCTTCAGAGGTACTTTTAAAGGTAAATTAGGCTATTCACTGACAATAAGCATTCTAGTGTTCTTTGCTGCTTGCAGTTCTCTCTGTAGACAAAAACTGTCTCTGAAGCTGGCAGTCCAGCTCTTTTCATGACAGCTAAATTCCCCTTTTCTCTCTCAATCTTACAGTTCAGTTTCGCAAAAAAACCCCACACCACACCATCTCTTTTTCAATGCCTTTTAAATATTTCTTCTATTTCTGCTATGTAGTACAATCTAAAAGGAACACAGTCTTTCACCAGTTCTGATATTACGGTTTCCCACCCAGTGATACAATTTTGTCTGAACTATAACCAAAGCTTTCAGATCCAGTGTGTAAAGCTAAGTGTCTGCACCCATAGTGAATTGAATAAAAATTGCAGTTAAATATACCCCACATGGATTCAAGAGCTGAGCCGTTAAGTGTCAGGTCTGAAAATGTTGGTCTGCGTGTTCTGTAGCAGTGAGGGGGAGAAGGAAAGGATAACATTCAGGAAAAATAGTAAGGATTTTTTTTTTTTTCTTTTTTTTTTTTCTTTTTCTATTTTTTTTTTAAATCAGAATACCTTTATGATGCTGTCATCAAAGTGTGCATGTGGAAGAGTCTCTTTAGAAAAACCGAATTCTTTAACTACATGCTGCTGCTTCAGTAGCAAAGCTGCACTGTAAAATCCTAGGAAAATCTTCATCACTGGATTGCTTTTATATATTCATAAAAGCTCTAATAATAACTTTATTTTTTGAGCTCAGTACACATTGTGGGATTCAGGTGGTGCTTACCACAGTTCAGAGGAGCTGTATATAGCATGGCATGTTAAGGCACGGTTTTGTGCGTGGTTTTTGTTTTATTTGTTTGATAGAGCAATGAATAGAGACACCAAATTTCAAAGGGTTTCTGGTTTAAAGAGTGAATACCTTTTCCTACCTGGAAATTTATATTCAGAAATCTCTCTGGCATGATAGGGAAAGTAAAACACTTAGGATATGTAACTGTTCTGATCAAGATATACCCTGAAAACTTAATCTGGTGGTTAAAGCACAGAAGGCTGAAATTTTGCTTATATAGCTAAGATTGTTACAAGATTGAAAGCCCATAGGTCAGCTCCAGAGAGGACCATGAACTCAGCTTATGTATGTGTGGTGCTTCATTTTTAAACATATTTTTCAATAATTCTCCATTTAGATGTTATGACACGAAGAAAGGCACAGGGGATTTCTTATTTTCTGTTGGTAACTTGAGGTGCCATACTGGCAACTGCATGTGGAAATGTACTTTTTTCCTTTTTATTTATTTATTTATTTTAGAACTCAGCTCCCTGCTCTTAGAATACGTTTTAAAAGAGGTGTCTCGGTTGCAGTTTTTTGGGGGAATGCTTGTATTGCTGCCAGCTTACATGTCCCACTGGGAGCCACTGTGGAGCAGGGATTACCTCGAATAGGTTTTAGCAGATTAAACAAGCCACCAAGAAATCTTGTCTTCATTTTTTTCTTCCTCTCTCTCTACAAATAACACGGTAGGCAGGAGGGGATGAATTACAATTTAGTGTGTCAACCATAACCAGCCTGTATCTCAAGAGGTTTTTTTTCCAACTTTACTGAATAAAGTATCATTTGAAAACTCTTCAAAATTATAGCAAATATATATATGATATCAAACTTGTAGGAACATGCAGATTTTGCTAAGTTCCTGCACTGTGGCTACATTGTAATTTTGCATTTCTATTCTCAGGCAAATTTTCTCTTGTTTTGCCCCTGCTTTCTGGGACAGAAAGACATTTAAATTTTGAAGCAGTTTATACTGACACAAATCAGGTATACTAAACAAGATTTTTGCTGAACAACAGGTTTTACTTGCTTTTACAGTGAAGTAAAGGTCTTTTCTTTTTATTTCATTGGGAAAAAAAGAGTAAAGTTTGTGCCTGGATGCATGGGCTGTGGTTCTGTAGATGCAGTTGTGATTCCTGTTCATTTGTCTCCAAGGGCTGCTGAAGCCAGCTGATGTTTTTTCGTTTAAGTTGATCAATGAGTTTCAAGACTGAGAAAATGTTGCGCATATGTACTTGGAGCACACCTTCACCTGGTGTAGAGAAATGTAATCCATATTGTCTCTCATGGTGTACAGTCACAGATCACTGCTGAGTTTCTATCCTTAAATGTTGCTCTGTGTGAATAAAGCAGATGTGGCAGAGCATCTTTGAAATTCTACTTGGAGAGTAAAAGTAAAATTTTATTTGAAAATAGATCACATGCAAAAGATTTTATCTTGTTAAATTGTTGACTTGTGTCCTATCTGTGTGTAACCGCAGGCATTTTTCCACATCATAATATTAGCTTCTCTGTTCTAGCTGATTCCCTGTTAGAATCTGTAATCAGTTTCACATTTGTCTCCAACAGAAATCTCTTCTTCAGCAACTCCAGTCATTAAAGCGGAAGTGATGCAGCTGGCTTCACTGATGTGTGATTGCAAATTAATTATACAATACAAATTCGTATTGTTGAAGACACTATAGGATTGCTTGCATTTCCCCCCTAAGTTAATCAAGGATGGGTATCTTCTGTTTCTTCCACAAGCTTCATGAACAAATTATAAAAAAATAAATATTCCTAAGCCTTTCAGAAAAAAATATCATTCAACTAATAAAAATATTTCCTGTTTCTAAAGAAGTAAAAGGTTTAAAATGTATGCTTAAGGTCTAGTTAAAGATTCTCACAAATTTTTTTGCAAGGGAAAAGCAATCACTTAATGCTTTCCAATCCTGAATTACTATAACAAGTGCCCTGCAAACAATATCAGTTTCTCTCAACCTTTGTATTTGTGCACTCCACATATTTTATAATAACATTCTTTATGCTGCTGTTGGTGATATTTTATATTTTAAGTAAGAACAAGTGTAAAGCATGATTGCTAGTAAAGACTGAACTGGCGAAAAGGAGAAAACCATTTAATTTTCCCCAAAACTTGGCCTAAGGTTCTGAAAATTTTGTTTTTAAAAAAGTTCCTTCATATTATTTGGAAATTAAATTAATCTCTACAGCAGTGTTGTTTATTGTGGATGATTGATAATGGGGTTAATGCTCATACACAGAAAGCATGACACTGTAAATCATGTCATTCTTGAAATGAAGTTACAGTCAAAAGGTAACTATGTGAAAATGACTGTATGGAGTTCCATATTTATGCTTTCTCAATGACTTCCCAATTAAATGTGTTTAGCTTGCAAGTCAAAAAATACCTTTTTCTAACTGCCAGCTGTTCACACTGGGTTCGAGATCTTAAAGCTGTCTCTCATCTCTTACCCACAGAATAGAATTTACTTGTTGAAACTTCCTTTTTGGTGATGGATCAGGCAGAATAGGGCCTTGCTCGTTCTTCCATGTGGTAGCTGGCGTGACATTACAATTGAATTTTCATACTTAGTATGAAAACTTTGGTACATGAGGAAACAGATGCAACTCTGTAAATAGAAGCTGTTACGTGAACTAGAAATATGTCATTTTTACATCTTACATTTTGTTTGTGCATACCAAAGCAAATACAGGTGTCGTTATATTTCCTTTATAAGGAGAGAAAATACAGCTGGGAGGTAGGAAGCTAGGTTATCCAAAACCACACAGACTTTTCATAGTCTAATATGTATCACTTTAAGACTGATTTGCTTATCTCTATGTCTAGTGATAAGCAAATATTTTACCTTTCTGAGTAGTTGCCTTTCAAGATAGAGCAGCTGTAAATTGAAGGGTTGTCAAATGGTACTTGCTTGTCTGGGAAGCGTATCTTTATACTCATTTTTATATGCACTGGGGTCTTTTCTATCACTTTCCCTTTCCAGTCCTTCTTAGTTTTCCCCCAAAACAGAAACCATACCATATCAATCTCTTTCATCTTGTCTTCCCTAGAGCAGCCAAAGCCTTCAGGTCTGAGTATGACTAGAATTATGGAATTTTGTAGTTTTAACAAGCTGGTACAGCATCCATCATGTTTTGTAGGCTCCTTTTCTCTCTGTCACTTATCTTATTTTCCCGGTAGCACAACTGGGCCAGTATTTGATTCAGTAAAACATAAAACTTCCAGTCCACACTTTTCCTAAATATTTTGCTTGGCAGAAGCTTCATTACACAATAAATGTGTCTTTTGGAAACAGGCAACTGCTTCATATGAAGCAAACTCCTGTTCCTTTATTGCTTTCGTGGGAGAACAATGAAAATTCACTGCTACTGGCCACATCAACCTGAATGAAAGCCAAATAGGAAAATTGAAAATGATTGTCAAGTTCATAATATCTAATACAATAGAGGCAAATTAGAGTTATCTGCAGCAGCAGAAGTAGCAGCAGATTGCATTATAAATCATCATATCATTGACAGTCAATTACATTCAAAACTTTTCAAGCATGAGGCAGCGGCAGTGTTTATCTACTAACAAACTTATTCAAGCCAAAAAACACAGTGTGGGTGCATAAGAAAAATTTCTTGGGGGTCTGAAGGGTTGTGTTAAAAAACAGAATTTCAGCAAAAATATATTTCATGAAGGGTAGAAAGGATGAAGCCTGGTTTGTTGCAAAATTACATCTTTAAACCCAGTCTGCCTTTCTTCTTCCACTGCAGTAAATCCAGATTTGCCTGTTGTCTGGGAGAGCCCTCCAGTAATGACAATTTCTCTCCAGTCTTCTCTGCTTCATTACCACTTCTGCTTTCACAATACTTCTAGGTCCCTTCTGAGTTTCCAGCATTTGCCCCCTTCCCTTGTCCTTTTGTTTGTTTGTTTCTTTGCAATTTAAAGTACATTTTTAGTCTGTCTCCTTCAGGAACCACAAACTTTCTGTAAGCTATTGAAAGTAAGTAATCTTGGATTTTGAGGAATCAGTGACTCACGTAATGGATAATGTGATTTAAATTAAAATAAATTCTAATCAAATAGATTATATAAAAATTAATATTAGTTAAAAGAAAAGCCCTGACGGTATTTTACCAGCCAGTTTATTGTACAAACTCTGAGAATTGGACTGAAGTCTTAGGATTAAATGCATTTTTTTCTCTACTGGAAGTTGCAATGCTTATACTTTCTGTCTGTTTCTATGGGCACCAGATAGAGCACAGAGCAGGAGTAAAAACTTCAGGCCCTGAGTGGAGGGTCTAGAATTTTGCTATAGTGGAAAAGAAGGGGAGAATGCTCCGTATGATGGTCTGTCTACTTTTTTGGTAAGCATAGAAAGCCCTGAAGCAGTAACAGCATGTAATGCAGGATTAGTATTGATCTTATATCCACACACCTGTGTGGGGTGGGAAAGGTTGCTGGGGTTTGGGAAGAAGGTCTTTAGATTATATTTATTTTTTGTAATTGAATCTGAATAAACCTCCAGAGGCTCTTGTTTACAATCAAGTCTCCATATTTTCAGAGTGATTTGAGAAAACTATCATGCAAAAAAGCAATGAATTGCTCTAACATTAAATTGGGTAAAGAGTTGAGGTTGAGAGCTGCGCTGCTGTTTTGCAGAATAAATATTTCATTTTTAATAAGAAATAAGAGACTTCAGGTCTGAGGTCTTCCTGCTGCAAGAGCTCTCCTTTGTGCTCTGAATGCCACTGTCTCCATCCCACCAGTCATCTGACTCAAATCATATCGCATAGAGACAAGCCTGTGATTTATTCTCAATTTCAGCCCTAAACCACCAAGCAACTTTTATCATTAGCCACCCAGCCCTTCATGTATCTGAGATAAGAGGAGCATGAAGGTGAAGAACCAGCTTATTACAGTTGCCACATATCTCTGCTCAGTCTTAGTTTTGCCACAACTGAGAAATTATCTGTGGGTCTCTCTAAAATTAAGTAGCTAGCTGAAGTTGCTAACTTAGCATTTCTTGGATAGTTAAAAGGAAAATAGTAGTAACTGCAGAAGGTGGTTTAGATATTAAGTGTGATAAATCATGCTGAGAATCTAGAACAAAAAAGGAGTTAATGTAGGTACCATAGTTAGTTGCCTGAAGATATGTAGGATGAACCTATTAAGGGTAAGATCAGAATGAACACAAATAGAAATTGTTATGCTGGCATTATTTTAAAGCGCTAATACATTAGCTGAACAGGTAGGAAAAAAAGGCTTGTGCATAATAGTGAAATCAAAAGTGTGTGTGCAATTTTGCATGTCTGGAAACAGTAAAAAATTCTCTTAGCTATTTGAGTATCAGAGAAGTAAGGAATAAAAATGTGGGTGCTTTGGGTGGTAATCAGATGCCTGAACATAGTTGTCTCATGCAGCTTGGGATGCTCAAGCATACTATGAGTATAATTCTCTTCTAGAATAGTGTAGCTGACCTAGCAGTCCTGTGCTCGATCTGCGTTATGACACAGCAGATATGTCGTAATCTGCCGTGTCAGGTTGTCTCTGAGGCATTTTGTATGGCATTAGACATTTCTGTTCAGGTAACTGAATCTCACCTTGTTTTTGGACTGTTGTCACATTAAAAAATGCCAACTAAAGAAATAGAAAAAAAAAATAATTATGCAGTCAGTGCAGCTGTTTGCTTTTGTTTTAGTAGATGTTTCATTCAATCTGGCCTGAAACCTAAATTTTTGTGGGTTAGAAAAGTTTAGCATATTTTCAAAGATTTTCAGTTTTAGTAAGTACTTCATACAATTCCAACTGTAAATCATATCTTTATTTATCAATCTTCTCTGCCTCTTTTAGCTTTTTATGAAACACTCCTGCACCCACTACTGAAATACAGCGTACTATATTTAGCATGTAGGTGGTTTTGTACAGGACTATTTTCCATATTCTTACCATATTAAGAAACTGTGGTTTTGGCTTGCTTGTTTGCTTTAAAAATTCTTGACAGCTGAGGTATGACAAAAAAGCTTTTCTGTATGCTTGTTCTGAAATTTTTTGGGCTTACATTATCCACTAGCCATAAATAAGCCCTATTGAACTAGGTTATTTTACATTTGCTTTCACAAATTTCACATACTGAGTTCTGCTGTGTGCTTTATTCCGAAGGAATAGGCCATGGTTATATCTCTGTGGGTAATATTCTGAGAATTGTTTACACCAGAAATACTTGATTATGTTTACAAACATGTATTTCAGTAACCATCATGAATAAAATACTAGATTTCAAATTATGTTTTTGATTACTTGAAATTGAAAGTTATTACCATTTTGTTATCAGAAATACAAAAGCAAACTTGTGATAAGAACATTATTTAGGATCAAGAGTAGTGATTTGAGCTCAACAGCATAAAAGTCTATTCAAATCACAGTTTGTTTGTTGTGGGTGTTTTTTTCCCTTTTAAATCCATTGTTCAATTTCATTAATCTTTTGGGATAGTTTTTCAGTGGTTTTCTTTTTAGCCATGCTCATAGAAAATAAATAATGTCCATTTTTTCACCTGTACTGAGCTACATGATCCTTCTAGTATTGACTGAAATTAGTAGGATACCTATCTTGCTTAATGCTGTATATGACCCCTTATTTAAATACTGGAATTGGTTTTGGAAACCCAATTTTCTGCTTACTAGTTTTGAATGTTTAGTTTGATTTAATGTTCTGAGCAGATGCAGACAGGGCTTTTACAAAGCAGTTCTGACATATTGTTAAGTAGTATTTAGATTGTAGGAACCCGTTTGATACTTTGTTCTTGCTCTTATTGAAGTTTATATACTTCCAACTTGGGATTATGTTCAAACTCTTGAACATATCAAGCCCTGAAGCCCATCCCATTTCAAATTAATGCATCCTGCCTTATCATAAGACTTTGTATTACAACATCTTTCCTATAGTTACAGGCCCTCAATGTCCATCTTTACTAAATGCGACATGACCCAATTCCTGTGCTTCCAAGGAAAAGTTTAAGAAAAATCTTCAGTTTTGTAAAGTGATGCCATCTTTGTGAGTTCATTTTGGATTTCTTGGTGGATTGGTGTCACAGTGGGGTGGGGATAACTACCTGTCCTTATTTTTAACTGCTTCCCAGTGGGAAACATCTTATCTGTAAAAAGTCCAATTGCAAGCTACAGAAATGCATATGTTCTCAGAAGTCTGTAGTGTGTAGACAAGATGCACAATTTATGTAATACATTTTGGATCTGCACCTTCTTTCTATTATTTCATAGGAAGGACAATGATGGATTGTCAAATCATGCTACATGTTTTAATTTTTGATAGAAAGAGCAAATGTGTTTATACGAGGTCACTCAGCTCCTGTAAAAAAGGTTAGTAATGTGAGAAATTATTTGCTGAGGTAAACCACCTTTGTTAGACAGCAAAATTCATCACTCCAGTCTTGTTTAGGCGTGTACAAAATACACTGTAAACTTTAAAAATTCTAGGGAATTAATGTTTTATACAAAATACTTTCAGGCTATCCTAATAGTAATGCTGGGGATCCAGGAGAACTGGTTTAGATCATGTTGACACAAACAGTTCCTCCAATATGATCCAAGGTTTAGGTTGCCAGATGTCAGCTACTCTATGGTGACATGTAGTTGAGTGTGCAGTGACCCCATGGAATGTATTTACCCTCCTCCCATTCACAAAGGAGTAAGACCAGACTTGCAGGTAGTTAATGTGAAGTAGGTAACAAGAAAATGTACCTTATAAGACAAATTATTTGCCTTCTAATAATGCAAGATTTCTAGTATACTTATGATTTTTCTTGTTTTTCTTTAGATAAATTTGCCTTTCATGTTGTGCTTGTATTTTAAAACACTTTGTAGTTTGTCTGGCACCCAAGTCAGTCATCTGGAGTTCCATTATATTAGTATTCATCTTGTTCCATATATTGGGTTCTCAGTAGTTTAAGGAAAACAATGTTGGGGTTTTTTCCCAGATGCTAACAAGTATGAATACTTGTTTCCCAGAACTCCTAAATTCAAATTGCAAGTGAAGCTTGTTCAGGATGGTGGTCACAGAACAGGATGCCAACCGTGTCTACTTATCAAATGTTTTTCCCTTTAGATAATACAGTACCAGTACTTACACTAGTCAGTTTTTGAATGCTCAGCCATTAGTATTGAAAGGGGTGAAGGTTATTCTGTGACACATGGACTTCCTGAAAAAGAGCCAAATTTTTGCAAATTAAGAATTGGTGAGATAGGGTGTGGGAGTATCATTCTGACATTCTGAAGATCTGAGTTTATGATATGAGCATGACAAATGTTCTGACCCTGTCCAACTGCCTAAGACCCAAATTTTAAAACATGTTTGAATAATATGTTGAATAAATGTTGGAATCTGCCTTCATTCTTCTTCCTCTCAGAGAGGAAGATGTCTAACAGTAGAATGTGTACAATGGACTTTGACAAATTTAGGGAACAGATACATAGGCTCCTTGAGGAAAGATCATCTTGAGGTATATTGAGAACTGGAGACACAGACTCTGGTGGAAATACAGCTGCGAACTGTTTTGAGATGTGCAAAGGGACAGGAAACACCGTATAATACTGTTTTGACTGCATCAGAAGCTCTTTGATAACCTGAACCAGAAATAATAATATAAAAATGGAGGAAAGTTATACATAACTAGACATAAGAATTGGAAAAAACACTGGAAATAAAGATAAAATGTATTAGTGCAAAATTAAAACTATATTTTATTTAGAAAAGTTTTTTGGTAAATTTTACATTCAGAAAGGAGAAATTAAATACACCAAGCTGAAAATATCTGGCTAATCAGGTCATAGTCAGTCAGAAATGAAACATGAATTAACAATGTGATCCTGTAGAATATATGAACAGGATTCCTATGTACAAGATGTGGAAAATAACTATTCAGGTCAGTGCTTCTGAGCCATATCTGATATGTTGTTTAGTTTTGGTCATCATGGTTTAAGGAAGAGCTGAGCAGATAAAGAAAGTTCAAAAGAGAAGAGTAAGAATGATGAGGGGTTTTGAAGACATAACCTGTAAAGAAATGTTGGATAGAATTGTTTATTTAATCTAGACAAGACTCCAGAGAAAATATGAGGTCTCTGTTATGCAAAAATTTGTTGCAAAACAGGACAATGATCATATGGCTTTTTCTTGGCTACTGAAATGAAAGAAGAATAAATTTGGGTTAATCTATGAAATTAAAGGTTAGAGTAAAAGACATAAAAATTATCAGGCAATAACCCAGTGGAATAAATTAGCAATAGGTATTTTTTTCCTGGAGTTTTCCTGAAGTTTGACAAATGTCTGACAAATGAGTTAAGTATAAATGGCTTTTCTTTCATTTTATTTAGTGGAAGTAGATGTTCTGTGAGATCCATTTCCCATTACAAATAATAGTATGGATCAATAAAATTTATAATTTTTTGTATAAGTTTTCATTTTTATTTTTTTTTTGCATTTTTGTGTCTCAGTTCTTAGCCTTAAAATACAATAATATTTTTTCTGCATTTGGTAGTCATAGTGGGAGTATATGTACATGAAATATGAGATTGCTTGCATACTGAGACAATGGAAGCCATATTACGTTTACACTGTAGAGTGATAGACAGCTACTCTATGAAGTCATTGTGAAAATTACATTTTTTTGCCTTGAATTCTTGCTTTCTGTTTCTGGAGATTGGAAGATAAGTGGCTTCACAAAGTTGTAAAGGAAGTATCTAACCTCAGTTGTGCCTCTTGGGACCCTTTGGACAATTTTTGGAGAAGTGTTATTGCATATCTCAAATCAACTCTTTGGCAAGTACGGGAAAATTTCCCAGCTGCCAGTTTTGACAGCCACAATTCTGGCAGCTGTTAGTCTTGAAGAGGAAAGAGGAAAAGAAAGTAATAGCTTTGGTATTTTTGTAGATCTTGGGTGACATTTAATATTACCTGCTGAAAATAATAAAAAAAAAAAGGCATATGAATGAGAAGGAGAGAAAAGGGTTCCAACTCATGGAGCAGAAAATAGTAATTTAGTATTTTAAAGCAACTCCTTGACTATTTCATCTCTGCACAGTTCCACTTTCAGTTTGTTAAATTGAAAGTGGAAATAAGAAATTACAGGCTGAAGGAATGGAGTTAAAAATAATCCTCAAGTGGGCTGCAACTGCCAACTTCTTGGGGAAAAGTAGTTAGCTAATGTCAGTTTTCTATTGTAATTTTCACAAGAAAATGTCTGGTACTGTTAAGTATTTCTCAAAAGGGAAGTTACTTTAATATAAAGGTAAAAATGTATAATAATGATTATATAGAATAAATATTTTTTTGTTGTTTGAAGGATTTAGACACAAAACTTTATGAAAGAGAGACACTGGTTTGTATACTTTATTTTTACTTGCAATATTTGATTGTACTTCTAAACAATAAATGAGACTTTTAAACTTTTCAATTAACTGAAGTGTAATTTAAAAGAGAGATCACGATGTGGCTTGGCACTATTTTTAGTGGGATGTGTATTTTCATTCTCTAGGAGACTACAGTCTTTGAATGCAAAACTGATATTATAAGAAATTTTGCTTGAGTAGTAACCACATAATTTGACCTGGAGGTCAAATTAGATTTTCTCTTGTATTGAAGTATCATGGATAGTATTAATCTGTATTTGTCTTTTGTTTTCTTCTGTATGTTATCATGATGCATTACCATTATAATAACAAATAGCCTGTCAACACATTTACTGGACCGCAACCCTCTTGGGATAATCACTGAATTTGCATCAAGACTGCAATGATTAGTGTTTCTGATTATGATAATCAAATAACTAATTAGCTATCATGTTTCAGAAAAGACATAAAATTAAAAATATTTTCAGAATGTGTGAAGACTTAAGTTTTTTATCTATTTCTGCTTGGGTTTTTTTTGGTTTTGTCATTGTTCTGTAGAGTTTTGTTTTGTTTTGTTTTCTGGAAAGCTTAGAGCATGTAGGAAGAATTGGAAGTTGCTAATTTTTATTGAAAAGGAGCCGAGCTGTTTCTCACTCTGTCCTGCTATGGAAAGACCTGTATGCATGTTCCTTCCCAGTATTTTTGAGCAAAGCTGATTAAAAAATATGATGAAATAACTACTGGACTACATAACACAACACATTTTGTTTCTGGGGTTTGTATGTTTCTTTTCCCTTTATGTTTTGCGGCCTTTTTTTTTTTTATTGGTGAATTTTCAGAAATGTTAAAGTCTGATTAGACATCAGTGTAGAGGCAGAAAGAGATCTCATCTTCACAGATTGCCTCACAGCAGTGCTGCATTGTGGTGCTGAGATGGTGGTGTTCTCACCTTTATGTGTGCTTTCTCTTTTTGTATTTGTACATGGTGAAAGCTTGTGGTGGTGTTTCGTTCAGGTTTCCTGCCTTCAGGAGTGAGTGTCTGACTAGAATTTCTGCAGTTTGTCTTTTCTGCTTTGTTTTGCTTAGTGGTATAACAGAGAAAGAAGGCAAGACAAAGAATGCTGGAGTTTGTTAAAGGATTCATTACATGCAGTTTGAGTTCCTTGCTCATTCTCAGAACTATTGTTGGATCCAGATACTTGTAATTGCATTATTTTCCACACTGTCCTTCATCTGGTCTCATTTTAATGTCACAGAGAGAGGTGGCGACATTATGCTAATTTGTAATGGATTCCAGTGTTACATTGCCCCATTTTTTTGACCTCAGCAAAGAGCACTTGCTGAGAAGAACAGAGGATGATTACCACCCCTCTGAGCATGAACTAGCTGCTATGGCTACATGACCTTGGATTTAAAAAATAGACTCTAAAATTGCTGGGCAGAGGTTGTACAGGTTTTGTGCCTAAAACAAAAAAAAAAAGATTTCGAAGAGATTTTTTTTCCTCTCTGTGGCTGAATTTATAGATTCTTCCTTATACGGTGTATGTCTCATTCAAAAATTCCCTCATCTAAGTTTGTGAGCTCAGTTTTCAGTGGATATGAAAGGAAATGTGGCTCACATATATTTAGGATATACTGTTTAAGAGATACCAAGCTTTTATAGGGGAATTAGATGAAAGGCTAAGTATTGCAGTTTATTATGAGTTTGTGGCTGGAGTTAGACTGTACCTGTATCAAGATAAGAATCTTGCCTGAAAGATTGCTGTGGTTTGATCCTCCTGCAGCCTAAATGCAGGAATTATTGAGCTCCCAACAACAAAAAGACTCTCAAAGCAGCCCTTGAAACTATATCAATTCTATACTGCTAGAATATAAAAAAAATGGTGGCAGGATCAAAGGCATTGTTCAGCCATTACTGCTCCTTTTAAAAGAGAACTGAACAGGGTCATCTGAGAGGACCCTATGAATGGTGGAATTGAAGGAAGATTTCAATCTCCCTTTGAAAATACACTGGCATTAATATGATTTTGAAGAGCATGAATAAGAAAGTGTACAGTCAAAGCACTGCTGGAGGAACAGGTTTTTGGCCTTTTTTATATCAGCTACAATTACACTGGAGCTCCAAATAAGAGGTGAGTCAAGCCTGAGGACATGATTCTGCATTCATTCCTCACCCAAAACTCCCCCTCATGCTCAGTAGGGGCATGAGGGGGAGTTTTGTGTTATGCGACACTGCTTCACTACTTGATTTTGGTTCAGAGTGAAAGATACATCCATTGTACAACTTCCTTATTTCTCCTGAATCAAATAAATCAAAACCAAAGAGAAAAATCCAGCAAGCAGATCATAATTCCTTTTGGGAAAAATACTCTGGCTTTCTCCAGATGTGTCTGGTACTTTGATTTTAAAAGATTAGGTACTTCACACTTGGTGAAAATCAGAAGCTATTGAGCTCTGTCCAAGGGATAACTGACATTTTAATTTGATATTTTAATTTAATACCTTTGATTTTGTGTCTTGACACTTGTTATTTTATTTTCTGTTGATGATTATCAGATTGTTAATGGTGGTGAACTGAAATCTCGAAGACTATCAATAACCTGATGGATTTGATTTTTTTCTGTCAGCAGAATAGGAAAAGTAGAATTGTGCTGTGAACAGATGCAGAATGAATGTCACTTGTAAGTTACTGTAGCATTTTTCTTTCCATCTTAAAGACAGATTTTATTTGTCCTTGAGGAAATAGACCTTAGCTTTGGTACCCCTTTGGGCTTCATAGATTTTAAAATTTCAGAGCAGGTTAGACTGTTTTGTGGATTGACATGAGGGAAAGAACAGTTATCTTAGCAAAAAGACCCAAGCTTTTCTGTCACACTGAATGTCTTCCTGTCTTCATATTTAGTATCCTTTTCCCCCCTTGTAATGCAAGCTTGCTTGCAATTGTTTGTTCTGCTAAGTTCGCAGAGAAGAAAGCTTAAGACAGTATAGAAAGATGATTTTAATGTTCATTACATTGTAATGTTATAACCCAGGTTCATGAATCACCTTATTTCAAAATGTCATCTTTATCCTGATCTTATCACACTCCATGTCCTAAGATCCAAATAAAGAATATGTTCTCTATCTAAAATCTAAAATGAACACTTTTGTGGGTGTGCATATGTATTTGTGTAGGTAATGAATGGAGGAGTGGTTTTGTGTGCTCAGAACATCTCTAATTTTAAGACCCGAATACATTATTAAAATCTACTAAAGAAAATCATACTTCTGTTAGCTTTCTTTTCCCATAAATTTCTAAACTTATTTAAAGAAAAACTGTAGTTTAAATTGTTTGCTTACATGTGCAATCATATATATAACAGCTGCTGAAATGCATCTGCTTTTGAGTGGATAGTGGTGGGTGCTTAGAAAGGTATCTTCCATTTAAATTGTATTACAATTTTTATAATGAGAGGTAAATTTGAACTCTCAGCTAAAATACAGCTAGTTTCCATATTTAGACAGGCAATCACTTATCTTAATCAGATACCAGTATTACAGTGTTGTACTTCACCTGTTTCAGAAGTAAATTTCTGTTGAAATATACTGCACAGGAGGTTGTTTTTTTTTTTTTTAGCATTGCAGTAAAGTCATATTTCATATTAAATATGTAAAAGGAGTTAATTCTGAAGTGTAAAGATAAGTTCATAAAATTGTACAATGTGAATGGTATGTTCACTATACTTATAATGCTTCAGTTCTTTAGTAGAGTCAGTCTACGTAGCAGCAAATGGAATGAATTCTTTTAGCTATTAATGAAAATATCTGACGTATTATTCCTAAGGCAGTCTTTGGACCAAAATGGCATTTATATTCATCTGATTCTAAAGTTACAAATGCCTACATTTCTTGTCTCAGCTTATTTAAAGCATAATGTTGAGGAAATCACAGTGGCCTGTAATGAAGATCTGTAGAGCCAGTCCAGCATGTTATCTTATTGTAATTTGAAACCTTTCATTGCATTTTCCTTCTACGAAATAATTTTTTTTGCAAGACTATAACTGTATGTGAGCAAGTAGCAAGGCAGATCCCATTACTGTTCAAAGTATATTTTGATGAGAATTTTTCTTAAATGCATATCCATAGCAACTTGGTTAGACCAGGGCTGTAATATTCAAATATAGTAGTTACAAACCATTTATACCAGAGAAACAGGCACAGGACATCTGAAAAGTGTGATCCATACCAGTGTTTCTGCATTCCTTCTGTTCTCAGAATAATGATTTGAAATTGCGTCTAGTTTGGATATAGTAAGATGGAGAGATGGACAGTAATTGAATGGGAACAATCTTTGCAGATGGACTTTGAAATGCAGGATTGGCTTTCCTAAGTGCAAAATTTTGCTTACTATTCTCCAATCACTTGTTTTTCTGCACTTTTTTCCTTGGTACACTTAATGCTTTGTTGGATTTTAGCTGAAATAGTATCACTTGTATATTACAGATCATTTACTAGGAACCTGCTGGGTTACTTTCAGAAAGGGTGCTGTTCTTAAGTTCTTAGTTAAATCACCAACAATTCAATTGTAATTGTACATTTAATGTATTATTTGTAAACTTTTGTCAGACGATTTTCAATGGATAACTGAAATAGTGGTTTATTTTGTATTTCTGCAGTGTGATGGCTGTTACATGTGCAATAAACACAGCTGAACTTGAGTCAGTTCTAATTAAAGCATTACCTGGTAAAATTAGTTGATTTTTTTTTCTCTTTTCTTACTCACTTGAAAAAAAATTAAAAATAGCTCTGGTTTAAGAGTAATTTTCTCTAATATTTTTAGGTATGTTTAGTTATGAACATATGCTGCGAAGCTAAATGTTCTAAAAGTATTCTGATTAGAATACAAAATGCAGTGGAAAAGCCATTATCAGTATTTGACATCTTTATGTCTCAATTCAGTTTTACTATCACCATTTCAGAGTTAAAGGAATAGAATTATTCTTATTATGACAAATATCCCTCACTCAGTCCTCCTCTAGTGCTGGTTGTTGCTTTCCACTCTGAACACTGTCCCTCTTCCCAGAGGCCTGAAGGCCCTTGTTGGTGAAGACTTGGGCAAAGAAAGCAATGAGTGCCTCAGCTTTGCTTGTGGCTGCTGTCAGTAAAAAACCTGCACTATTTAGTAACAGTCCCACATTTTCCTTGTTCACCCTTTTACTATTAGCATGGTAGGAGCAATTCTTCTTGTTGCCCTTGATGTCCATTGCAAGTGTCAGTTTTAGGTGGACTTTTGGTCTCCTAACACCAGCACTTTGTGCTCTAGAAGTGTTTCTAAATTGCTCCTTTTGTAATTCCCTCCTGCTTTCACCTCTTGTAAATTGCTTTCTTTTACATTGGAGCAATACAGTCTTGTACAACTGTATAAAGTTATGCAATACTTAATTATACAAGTTTATGATAATAAATGTATTTATTTGGGGTGGGATTCTGCTGGTAAAATTGCGTTAGGCCAAAAGGTAAAGGCAAATTTTGACTGACATTTGGTTGCTTCGCTTCACTTCACTTTGGTGATAAATTCTTTCAAATAATTTTCCAAACAGATATACTACTTATTTTTAAATGTCCTTTAGTGATACACTATTTAAAAATACCAGTCATTTTGCATAATGGAATAAGTAAGTTTTTATGACAACAGGTACAGTTGCAAGTTTGACAGGTTTAATTGTAAGGAAAATGTATGCTATTCTTCTGTGATTCATCCTATTTCTGTCAGTGTATCTTCTTTCTGAGACTATCTTTCCAGCTTTAAGAAAACCTTGAATGCTCGTTTTAGCACAGTGTTAAGCATCTTTCCAGAGTGTGAAATAACAAACTTGCTACTACAAAAAAAAAAAGGGAACTCACTGCCAACAAACACTGTGAGTTTGTTCCTGTACACCTAGCAATTCTTGAAACATTCAGTAGACCACCTGACAGCTTCCTTAAATCATCGTGTTTTACATAATTGCAGGAATTTTTTTTTGCCTTCTACCCAATAATAATCTCATAGCCTTAAGGATTTATAGACGTGTTTGTGCATACTTAATGCTTCTCTGATCTACAAGGCATTGATAACAATTCTTAATAAGACAACATTCTACAGACCATACGTGCAGATATGTAACACTTCTAGTATATGATACTAAAAATAAATTACAGCTTTGAAAATATTCTGCCTCTTGGGCTATTATTATGCTGTGATATTTGCAACGATGTAAGTCAGAGCATGTTTACTTATATTTGTTTATTTAGTGTTATGGTCCAATAGCCTTTCGTGGTATACTTCAGTCTTTGTCTTAGTAATTGTGTGCTTACTGAGATTGGTTGGGATGTATTCCAAGAGTATTTAACATGAACCAAACTTGGCTGAGTGCGCATCAGGCGTAGTGGATGAGAGTCCATATCTTTTTACAGATAAACACATAACCTGGGAACTTTGTAAGAATTGTTACTGACAAAAGTTATTACATAACCAAAATGGAAATCACAGTCTTCCATCTTAAGGTTTCAGTCCTGCAAAAATTTAAAGGTCAGTTATGTGATTTGCAGGAGAAAGTTGACTATTAATGTTAGTAAGATCCTTTTCAGGTGTAAAACTATATAAACATATACATATGGGGTGGTGTGTGTGCATGTATATATTTATATATAAACATACATAAATGGTTATTTGATTCACTTCCTCCTCCCACAAAAGAAAGCTCTATTTTGATGTCAATTTAATTTTGAAGAGATTTCCCACTTTGTTTTAGAAGGGAACTTGAGGTATATTCCTTACCTATTCACTCCACCCAATGTTCTTTAAACTCTGTTTCTTCACCAAAGGAAGAAATACATTTCCTGCAGGGCTCTTAAATTTAGACCATGGAGTTCTTAATGAGTGAGTAGAAATCAGTGGTGCTTGAAGCAAATAAATAAATAAAACATGGTTTAGTGAGGAATAACTTGTGTAGCTGAGACAGTGCTAACTCAGTTCTAATACCTGTTGGTAGTTTAATGAGTCCTGCAGCATAAATATAAGACTTCTGCCTCCTTAATTATACCAAACACATTTTACAATGGTTCTACTGGTCTTTTGTGAACAATGTTGATCTTGTAAGAAGGATAGGTGGAGCAACTAAATAACAACATACACTGCTATTGCTTTCCAGCAGGCTAGTGGCACTGAAGTTCTTCTTAAACAAAAATGTTCAATTATTAGTGTAATTGATGTAGAATGTGTTTTCAATATTCTAAAAAGTAAGTGAATATCATTCTCAATTTCATAACTTGGGCTGTTATCAGCTTCTGTCATTCACAGGAAATTACATCCTAAAATCTCAAAAGATAACATGTAGCTGCTGTAAAAGTTAGTGAGATGAGGTAATGCTATAGGTATATAGATGAGGTAGGCAGTACAGATTGTCCCTGATTGAATACAGATTGAATATAGCACTTGGAAAAACTTTTGCCAATCATTGAAAATAGTCATTACATAATTAAAATTAAAGAAATGCCTTCCTGGCTTGAAAGACTTTTTTTTTATAAGGAAACTAATTAGTGATCTTAAAATAACAATGAATTTCAAAGTTGAGTAAACGCTTGCAGAAAAGTGGTAGCAAGGATCATTAAGTGCAATCAAATTCAAGCTATTCTACTTTTCTTTCAATCACTATCAACATCTTTTTCTCCCAGAAATGCTCAGTTCCGGTGCTGACAAGGAAATCTCTGAATTTGGTTAGAGAAACAGTTCTTTGTATTAAGCTATTTTGAATTACTTATTAGATATAATAGTTAATCCTGAGATACAAACCATAGAGCTCTATAATTTTTTTTTCTGGTTTTGCATACTATATTTTCTTATTTAAGGAGAGTTTGGAAACACAAGCTGACTGCATAAACTGTCAAATATCTCATTCCAAGAGACAGACAAAATCCTTCTGACATTACTCACAAGGGGTAGTTTTGCATAATTCAATGAAACTGGAAAGAGTATTTGATAATAAGAATAAAGGTCAGAAGCATGGGAGAGAAAAATATCTCCCTTTTGCAAACAAAAAGCAGAAGTACATTATGTGCCAAATATCATGCGTCATTGGATAGGGGAATGAATTGTGTGGGATCTGACAAGTTTCCAGCACTGTCTAATGGTATTTTAAAACCTCATGTTTTATTGTGACTTTTCAGAAATACTGTTTGTTACAATTTAAGCAGATCCTTCAGAGAAATTACATGGTCTTCAGGAAAATGAGCAGTTGTAACAGGCAAGAATACTTGCTTGTACTATTGAGGCCTCTGAATTCATTCTGTCTCTCACAAGATAGAAAAGCAGCAGCATTTCAAAAGAAAACATTTAGTTTTATAATAATGCTGTAAAAGCACACTTGACTGGTGACAAAGTAGAACCTAAGGGTCCTATTCAGTGACCTTTAATGCAAAGCAAACCCTACTGAAGCTGGTAAATAATTTTTGAGTGTATTTATCATTATGGAGTATTCTTACATTATTGTAGCTATTGTTAAAAATTCTCTATCACAAGAAAAAAATGCTGCAAAACCCATGAAGACTGACAAAAAGTAGGTAGACTGGTGATCAAGATACCATTTTAGGAGAAATTTGATCTGTGTCTGGCACGGGCTTATTCATTCTAAATGAGAAGGGATTTTTATGGTGTCCTTTCTTTCGGTCTCCAAAGTCTTTGCTGCAGTTGTTAACTGAGAATAGGAATTGTTTATAAGTTTGCCATAAACTAGTGGGGAGGATATAAGTCCTAACTGTGTTCTCTTCAATGCTGAGTCACACTTCTGTTGATGCATGTTGAGTTCTTGTCTGCCAATAATTTGGACTACTGTAGGGTCAAAACTGTCATCTTGGCCTTGTGTCCTGCCTGTTGTGACAGGCCATGACCCAACTATATATTATCTCTCATATTTTTGAGATTCATATTATTTGTGGGTTTAAAGATTGCTGCCATCTGAATAGAAGTCAGTAACTGATGTAAATAGGTCATCAAATGCTGATAGGTTTTGGATGGAGAACAAAGCCTTGCCTTTTCAGCAAGATAGAAATAGGAAGGAACAGAATATGTGAGATGTTTGGGTTTATGTATTCACTCATTTTCTTGGGAATCAGGCAGTAACATTTTGTACTAGTGCAAGAATTGCAACATATAGCACTGTATATGGTAAATAACAATAATCTAGTTGGACTGTTTTAAAGGTACATGATTTCCTAGATATTTGGCAGTGAAGAATTTGTGCATAGTCAGTATATAGTAATGCAGGAAGGACTAGGCAGAACTCTAACAGAGATCCATAATCTAAAGCTGAGCTTTTATGAACAATTCAGCTTTCTTGTGTAAAATTGTAAGGCTTTCTGACTTACAGATATGCTCAGTGATTTCTGTGGCTTGCTTTATCTGGAGCACTTGATGTTATTTTTTTCTGCAGTGAAGCTCGTTATTGATAATCACCTTGAGCTGTGAGTAGCTGACTAGTTTTTCCCAATCATTTGGCAATCAAATGTGGTACAACTCAGCCTAGCTAAGTTGACAATATTTTTCTCACAACTGTGCATGAAATCCCAATGTGATAATTTCTCATTCACAGAAAACTAGAAAAAGATATTATGAGATATTTTTCTAGGGAGTCTTCATGTTTGTGTCACTGACTTTCACCTTGATCACTTGGAGTGTTCTCTTTTATGTTGCTGTTTCCTCATTAAGTTTCCTGCCATTTTCAACCATCAGTTTTTTGCAGATTTTTTATTTTTTGTGTTTGTGTGTGTGCTTGAGATTTTTTTTTTTAATGATGTTTCTGTACACTATTACTTTATTCATACTGGTTATATAAAACTAAACAAGGGAAAAATATTTTACATTACTGCCATGGGGTAAAATCGTCCTGAAAACATGCTGCAGAAATACTGCTTTTCAGGCAAACAGTTCTAGGTACTGATTAAACTAGATTTAGATTTATTAGATTCCATAGTTGGAAATTTCTTGCAGAGGTAGGTTAGTGCTTTTTTATTTTATTTCCACTTTATTCAGGTTTTAGGTTTTTTTGTTTGTTTTGTTTTTCTATTTAGCTCAGTAATCTGATTTCCCGAACACTCTGACAAATGACCACTGAACATGTCCAGGCCAGCTCCACATTACATGATCAACAAACACATTGGGCTCACAGTACTTGTCATTGAAGGAATGGGATAGTCTTCATTTACACAATAATTTTAAATGTTTATTTAGACTGTACAGTTTATTGGCACATGCAGTATAGGTCTTTCATAAGACCTCCCAACATTAGCAGATTTGCCAGTAGTAACAAAATCAGTTATCTCATAAAATATTACTGTTACCCTTTCTTGGTGTTCTTATGTCATTTCATTAAAGACTTATCCTTGAATTCCAAGTGCTTCCCAAATCTCAGTCAAAGTTTACTTATTTAACACAAGATAGGACAAAGGGGAATGGCTTTAAACTGAAAAAGTGTAGTTTTAGATTAGATATTAGGAAAAAAAAATCTTCACTATGAGGGTAGTAAGACATTGGAACAGGTTGACCAAAGAAGTTGTGGCTTCCCCATTCCTGGAAGTGTTCAAGGCCAGATTGGGTGGGATTTTTGAGCAACCTGGTCTAGTGGAAGGTGTCCCTGCCCATGGCAGGGGAGTGGAACTAGATTATATTTAAGGTCCCTTCCAAATCAAAGCATTCTATGATTCTATGAAGATGGAGGTATCTCTATTTAGCTTTTTTTCTTATTGGAGAAACTACTAATGTAATGTGTTACTTAATCCATAAAGGTGTCAGAGCAAGGTCATTCTTACCTATAATTTCCACAACTTCAAATGTGTTGTGACAAACCTCTAAGTTTCAAATTTAGTGTGGCAATAGTGTCAGTGTAAACCACCATAATCCAACTGTAAAGAGAGTCTGTGTCAGCAGGCTTGGAATTTCAGAATATACAGATTAATTTAACTTTTCAATTTTTTTCACTTCCTTTAATTTAATCAAGTAGTTCAGTCTTAGTTTATCATTTGGCATTTTCAGGTTTTTTTATGCTTATAAACATGTCTTACCACAAAAAGTTTTTCTTTTATGCAGCTCTTTTGGTCCACAAAAGACATTCAAACATGAAAGGCTGGAAACCTGGAGATAAAAATATCCAGCACAAACCTGAAAGTAATATGAGTTCTGACTCCCCTGGACTAATTTGAGCTTCCGGAGTTCATCTACGCATACATGTCCAAAAGTAGTTTATATCTCTGTAACTAGGATTTTTTAGAAATGCTTAACTGGGCATTACACAGATCATACAGATCACCATGGTGATCTCAGCAATGGCAGCAAAGGAATGGGATGAAAAATACATTATAGATTAATTTGGGGATTGGGTTTGTCTGTTACCATTGCAGTTACAGGAGTATGAGGGACACAGTTTGAGTATAGATTAGCCTTCCCCACTCCGTCTCATGTTGGAGGAAGAATAAATAAACAGCCCATACACCAAGGGTGGTATCTCAGGTTGATCTTATACCTCAGTCCAACAATATGGTTGCAGCATATACATGCATGCCTGATCAAGTAGCTATCAGTTTAGCTATGGCAATGTTTGGTTCATTTTGAGCTGAAATATTCTCACCCCTCATCCTTTGGCAGCTTGGGTAGACCAGTCTTGCAGCTCGACTGATAGAAAACACAAAAGGACTTCTTTTTGTGTGTATTTTCTGTTTGATTAGTATAAGTGTGTTAAATGCTCACTAGTTTAGAATTTCCAGAAAAATTAAGATCTGTTTCTGTTTACTCAAAACCTGAAGTACACTCTATGAAATACAGATTATAAGCCACACATGCACATGCACATACTTTCTCTGAAAATTTGAAAAAAATTCCTCTGCCTCTCAGAAGTTAGTCTTTTCTTGTATTTTCTCACCTTTGTACAACATTACGTTAGTGCAGTTGTCTTATCCCCCTTTACTACATTATTAAATATTCTTCTCAGCAAACCCTATTTGGCAACAGGTTCTACTGCATGCTAAAATAAAAACCAGTATGGAACAGCATATGAACACAGTATAATATCTTAAAGTGTGAGTTAGAAACCTTCAAACTGAGTTTGTTGCCTTGCCATTTATGGAAATATACATAGAGATCCTATTTTAATTGATGACACTGTTTGCTTCTCTTACACGCTTACATAGTGAATAAAGTATAAAAAAATGGATTTCTAAGGAGATCTGTCCTGTAATAAAATATAAGGTTTTGCAATAATGACCAGTAAAAATATGTTTCCTTTTCATTTTCTTTCCAACTCAAAGTTATACAAGTCTTCTATTTAATATACTGTTAATATTTAATAAAACTGTTACAGGATATTTGCCTTTTGCTGATATGGCATCTAGGCAATAGTAATTACAGATTAAATATTTCATCTTTTGAATATTGAGTTCTTATTACTTTGCAGTTGAGTATGTATCATTAAACACCATGCCTTAGAAAAAAAGTGTGAATGTTTATTGTTGTTCTTTTATTTTAAACTAATTACTTCCATGAAGGGTTTTCTTTTTCATTTTTTTAAAGAAAACATTGCATTGATCTTCTGTTTTGTACAAACTTTTAACAAAATGAATTTTGTAATAAAAAAAAATTTAATTTTTATTTATCTCAACCAGATAAACAAGGAGTCTGATGATCATGATTAATTACCACCAGTCTGAGTTAAGAATTCATTTTGAATTCCATTTCCTTGAATCACTATTCAGAAACACGACTTAGAGATTTTCTCGGGGAAAAAAAAATAATTAAAAAATCACCGTACCAGTTTTGCCAGTGAAATAGATGACACTGTCTAAATTTATATACATGGGATACTTCCAGTTTGGAGAACATTTGGCTGTATCTCATTTCTCTCAAAGGACAGGACCTCAGTAGCTGCACATACAGTTTGCTAGGAGACCAGCACACATTTTACAGCCTCAACACAGTGAATCTTTCTATGAACGACAATTTCTTCTGTGTTTGAAGGGGGCTAAATCAATTCCTTACGATTGGAAGAAATAGGAGACACAATTCAGAGGAACTGAAACTAGATCATTATAAGCTGAGTGGGAGCTCTATGTAAGTTTAAGCACTTATGTAAATGTTTGCCATAATGGGGCATAATCAGGAGAGTCAAACAAAGTGTGGAGATCATAAAATTAAAAATCCAACATCAAAAGGGTTCAGAATTCATCCTGTGAACTCCAGAAGTGCTTTAATTCTTTTTGTAATGTCAAGTGGTCTGTTCTTTATCTAAGAATGTACTTTTAATTAGGGATCACATCACTGTAGTAGCTGGGTGAATCACAAGTATTCAAAAATAGAAATCCTTGCAGATTTATAGAATAATGTTTATTTTCAGGAAGCTTAAAGGTATGTGAAAATTAATGTAGTTCTCTTTACATCTGCGAACAAATAGAATTTGAATGCAGTGTAAAACTGGTTGGAAAATGGGGAAAAAATACTATTCTACTCCCCTCACACCCTTTAAGTGGGATTCTTTTTTTTATTTAATGGCCATTTCTAAAGCTTCCTCTTCTTCTCTTCGCTTCACAGAATACATTATGTATCTATTCTCCTCACTCCTCTTTTTGTCAGAACAATCGTATTTTTGGTTTTCCAGTAATTGTTCCTTGGTTCAGCCTGTGTCCTCTGGCAGTTGCCACAATCTTTGTATTTTCAGAAGATTCAAAAACACAGTTGTAGTGCTTCTTCCATAACTGCTACCTCATTCTGTTGAATTTTAAAAAGGCACTTTAGAAATATGATGAGCAAATATTTTAGTTTTCCCCATCACAACACATTCTTTATCATTGAAGATATCAATGAAAGCATGAAAATTTATGTTAACTAAAATAACTTAATTAATCTTGGTATCCATCTCTTTTGATTGATCTATTAGCATACGTAAGAATGGCAAGGCAGAACTTTGGCCAATAGTTGATCTAGCCTATTAGGTGGCCTTCAATAAGAACAAAACAGACCCCTGGAAGACCTAGAAGGTCAGGACAAACATATTATGTATGTATCACCTATATTTGTTTGTGTAGAGATTTTTGTTTCTCTGGTTTTTTTTTAACCTTTTTAATCTGTGGTTTAAGTGCCTGACGGATCAGGGGCTCTATTTTAGTTTTGTATTCTGTGGATCTGGATGGACTTCCATTCTACATTTACATGTGGAAAAAGACTTCATTTTCTTGTTTTGTTTTTCTGTGCATTTAGACATACGAAATCTTACGTTACGTTTCACTAAATTCAGCTGACAGCTGAAGTAAAATAGTTGTTTCTCTGCTATTTCTGTATTTCTGAATTGTTAATTTTCATCTGGGAGGTAAAATACATGCACTTCATTTGTTTTCTGAGGTACTTTTATGAATAACAACTGAGCAGTATATCCTGAGAGTATGTAACATCATACCATTAGGGTTTTTTTGACAAAGCTTTTAAATCGGCTATTTGATAACTGTGTTGAAATAAAAGACAAAATATAGAACAATTTTATACTGTCCATGTTAGGCAAACATTTTGAACTCAAAGTGAGTAACGTTAGGTAAAATACTCCACTTTTCCCAAAGGCAGTGATCTTAATTAAAATCCCACTGGAAGTCACATTAGGCTGTGTTTCAATGGAAGTAGCTGTTCCTTGTCACTGTCTTTGATGCTTCAGGGAAAGCAGTTTTACCAAGTCATCCACTGTGCAGTGTATGAGTGTCTCTGATAAGACATTTTCCTTGTAGGGATAAAATCAAGAAAATCAATGTCAGATGGAAATCAAAGTTCTCAAGGTTTGAAGGATTGATGGAAAGAGATTTTAATGAGTGAGAATTTCAAGCTTTACCTTCATAAATTTGGCAGAAAGGGCAAGCATGAAATTCCTGGGTGCAGATGCCTGGGAGAGAGTTTTGAAAATAAGGAGGTTAAAAAAAAGTTTAAATGAAAATCATTTTGATGGAAAGATAGAAATATTTTTTCTGTATTTTGTGTGAAAATGTAAGTCAAATGTTGAGGAAATTAAGTATATGCTTGTATGTTCATGAAACTGGATGATAACCACATTCCAATTACCTCTCAGTAATAAGCATAAAACTTAATTACTTCTATTCAAGTAGCTATTTCTTCTAATTTAAAACAAACAAAAAAATCCCACCAACCAGAACAGGGTAACTGAAGACACAGCCAAGTTGACTGATTGAAGTCAGTTGGCTGATTAAAAGTAGAAGACTCAAACAAGTGAAAAATATTTCTGGGAGATAAGGGAATTTAACCTACTTTATTTTAATCCTTTGTCTTTTTTTTTTTTTTTCCTTTTTTTTTTAATTTCAGTATGGCATCACACAAAATATTCTGAAAGCCAATGTTAATTTTGTCAGTGAGCAATTATAGCCATGAGGAAATTAAACTCTTTAATTGGTAGTTCTGCTGAATCCATATTTTTTAATACAAAACATATTTTTTAATAGTTCTATTTTGATATTCTCCTGTTCAACCCAGTCCAATTTTTCTTTGCTAAAAATTGTGTACTTGTGCCATACACTGGATATTGGCATTTGAGGAGCTAATCTTAAACTGTGCTAGGCAAATAATTCAAGTGAAAATGAAGGTAGTTGCTCTTTCTTCAGGTAACTGTATCAAATGAAAAATGAGTAATAAAATCAAAGGAGAGAAGTAAATGGGAAGCTTATTTATCACAACAGTTGGGTTCCATAGCTGCCAATTCCAAACCTGAGATTTGCTGCTTTCAAATATTTACTCTGAAATAAAAAAGTGATTAAGAAACAAATGGGGGAAAAGAGTTTAACAAAATTGCTGCAATGAGAAAACCTATTTGGAGCAGGGTATATGCTCTACTGAAGTAGGACCTTGATCTTTTTGATATTCTGGATATTTATTTTTTTTCTGTAAATGTTGCATTGAAAACACATAGACTTAGCACAGTTTTCAGAAGTCTGTGATAAAGATGTCCCTTTCTCACATGAACTTGGGCAACAGCTATGCCTGTTTTGTTAATAAAAGGACTTCACAGATAGTGAGGGTTTGAAAAAAACTCTGCATGCCACAGGCGTATTCTTTTCCCAGGTGTGACTTGAAAGAAGAGGCATTTTGTACTCAGCTGCACGAAGCTAAAACTGGCAATGGAGAATCTTCATCCTTGGAGATTCCCAACACTTGACTAGACAAAGCCCTGAGCAACCTGGTCTTGCTCTGAATTTAGTCTCTGCTTTGACTGGTTAGAGTAGATGATTTCCCAAGTTCTAAATTATTTTACAGTTCTAAACTGTACTATATTTTAGTATTTGTCATAATGGCTGTGTTCAGATTGCATCTTCCCTATGTGACAGCACCAGGCCCGCACTAATGGCCATAGCTAAATATTATGCTTTACCTCTGGCAGTTCAAATGTCTAAAACCCATTGAAATTAAATAAGGCAGCTCCCCATGGACATCCCAGAACCTTATGCTTTACAGTGACATAATCAAAGATTTACTTTCTTTTCTTGTTCCCGTCTACATTTTTGTCTTCTTAAAAAAATGCTCCTGCAGCCCACAGCTTGTCATTTTGACTGGACTTCGGCTTCAGCTAATTAATTACATGTGCTTGTAGTCCTCAGTGTATACTCAGTAAACTTTGCCGGGGAAGTTAAAAAAAAAATTTGTATGCTCTTAGTTGTTATTTACTGGAAATACGATTTTGGGGGAAGGGAGATTAATAGTCTTGTAGGATAGTTTCCAAAAAATGTGATCACAAATATAATGCCAATTACAGGTGTATTAGCCTCTCTTTCTACAAATAAATTAGTCTATCCCACCTTTGCATTTTGTGTCTTGTTTTGCTAACACAATTGTGAACTGTTAGTAAAGGAGCTAACTAGAAGAGACAAAGCATATGCATAGAAAGGGTGTTAATAGGTATGAAACACTGGCAGAGCCTGACCCTCCACTTTCTACTACCCATACTCCACCATCTTTCCTTAGCCATGAAAAGAGGCTTTGCCAGCCCCCCTAAATGAGGAACCAAACATGACAGCTGAGCTGATGGTGTTGACATTGGCAGCAGACTTGATGGACAGCACCAAACCTTGCTGTGGCCTATCTCCTGCTAATTAGCTGTTCGAAAGAACTCTGTGTGCCACAGGCACAGTCTTACTGGAAAAGGACATCTTTGCTGCTCACCCTGACAGCTGTGATGCAGCTGTTCATGGAATGAATTGAGCATGGAGGGGGAGGGTAAGAGGTGGAGGAGGAGGATTTAGAACAAGTGACAGCTCCAGTATCTTGCACGGAAGCCATCTTGAGCTATAACAAACAACTGGAATGGAGAAGTGGGAAGACAGGAATCGAAATTTATAAAATGGGAACATAGGTTAGTCATGGAACAAGAGGAGGAGTGAGAGGAAGAGACCATGACTGCCCCATGAGAGTTCTGTAAGGCAACTGGAGCTGTATGCTCTTGTGATTAATGCAGGCTGGAGGATTTAACATACAAACGTTTGCGATTTCTATAGGTTGTGTGCATGTCTGTGGATAGTAATGGGGATTGGTGCCAAGAAGTCCCACAAGTGAACAAGATGGGGAGCAGCATAGGCCTGACTAATTTATTGAGGTGCTATAGATCTGATGGCTTTAGAGACAGACTGAGGGATAAAAATAAAAAGTGCTCTGAGTGATTACGAATGAGGAATAAGAAAGTCTGAAAAAGTGATCCTACTGCTTTTCAAAACAAATACCCTTCCTGGTGCAGAAACTCTAAGTGGAAAAATACCCTGTTGTAACTTTCTTATTCAAGCTTGTAATGTGTAGCCTATTGACACTTTTGAAGACATGTCTCGCTTAGTTGAATGTTAACTAGATAGTACAGAAGTAAAGGTGCAGATTTAAGGATGTAGAAAATTCATTTGAAACAGTGGCATTTTAACTAATGTATTTTTGTTAGTTCCCATGAAGTTTTATTTTCTAGTAGTCCATTTTTTAAAGGAGAGAGTGAGACCAGACTTGAATCTTTTGGGATGATAAACTATCAGTTTTAAATTTACTAATTGTTTTATAATGTAACTTGAGAGGGCCAACAGAGTGCATGTTTTGCAATTAATTTTTCAGATTGAAGTGAGTTTGCAACTTTTCAAAAAGTTGATCTCATTTGGAAGGTAAAACAATAGTTTAGATTAAATAAGTGAAATAAGGTTGAGAGCAACATTCCCTTCCCCAGAACTCAAACTAAACATGTTTTAATGCTGTGCTTAAAAAAAAAAAAAAAAAAAAAAAAAAAAAAAAAGGTTATTACAGCATCAATTGATTTTCCTCTATGTTTTCTAGAAGCAGAAAGATTAAGACAAATATTTTGCTTGCAATATATCTGTCCTATGCAAAGGAGTGTTAGCTTGCCTGGGAAAACTTGCTTGTAAAAAGCTTCTGGTATAATTTTACAATTGAGTGGATTAGATAGTGATAGCATTGAGATTTGGGATGTTCCTGCAAACTAATTCGTTGTAAGGTTTTCTCTTTTTACTGCTGATTACCTATGGGGTTTACTACAGGCAACTTCTCTTTTCTCTACTGACATATAGATAAAATAGCTAACAGTGTGCTGTAGTCAGTAGCCAAAAATTTCCCAAAGCAAATGTTTCTATTGTTACAGCAAAGAAACCACACATATGCTTATACACATCATCAATACTTTGTTTTTACATTTACTACCATGCTTGCTATTACCTCTTATCATGCACATCTTTAGTTGGCCCAAAAAAAGTAACTCATAGACTTAGTATATATATCAAAGATTATTTTCTGTATTTATACGTATGTATAAAACCAAACCAAAATGCTTAGAGAAGAGAGAAGGTGAACTTATACGTCAGGGACTTTGTCAATCAAAAAAATACTGATTCTTACTCTACTTTGTAGCAGGACTGCTCCTATAATTTTTATTCATGTGTTTATAATGTCTCTTGTACCATATTTACAGAGACATGCAATGTCTTATGGTGACATTTTATTTTTGCTCCTGACTTGTAAGGTAATCCCAATTATCATACTGAAAACTTTAGATAGTCTTCATAAATATTTGATGTGCCCACATAACCTGAAGTTTATCTTTCAGATGTTATAACAATCTAATGACAAATGAGTAATACATTTTTAGTGAAAGTGATTTTGCTCAGTAAAAAAAATAAATAATTCAAGTGTTTAAATTTAACTCTAAATAGTTTGTCCATTATTTCTGGTATTTTGTTATGTTTTTTAATTTTTAAAGAATGCAGAATACCATTTACAAGTGAGTGGCTGTTTATATTTCTCCCACCAGTACTTTTTAAAATTGTACAAGATTAGTGGTATTGAGTGTTTAGGTTTTGACGTCTGTTCTGTGTAAATGATCACTCACCTTAATAACTTTATTAGTAAATCTTATATCAGTATCTGTTCATAATGGATTTAAGTGTTCATTGTGCAACTTGAGATTTGGAAAATGCTTAATTTTATGTATTTTTCAGATTTAGTAGTAAGATTTAGAGGTCTGCATGTACTATCATACTACTACTACTTCCTGTGTTCTGAATTGTTGGAGTTTGCCCTTGCACAGAAAATTGGTGTTTTTGTAGAGGGGATTTTTTTTTGTATCTCTATGTTACTGGTCTAGTTCACTGAAAGTAGACTAATTTTGCATCTAATTATTTTTGCTATGGCTATTTTTTTTTCTTTTCTGTGGGAAAATTGTTTTATATTCATCTATTTTTCAGTTGTTGATATAATGCAATTTTGTGGCTTGTGCATGGATGGCCACAGCTGAACCTTTGCACACTGTGCTGTATCAACAACATAAAATTAGACTTATTGTTCTTAATGGGTAATTCTTGTACAGGAGATAATGATATGTTTCACTTTTATTTGGTTTATGCAGAAGCCAAGACAATATTCATAGGTTCTTCAGAGGTATACCTTCACATATCTTGTGAACTGAGAATGTGTTTGATATTGAACAAACTTAGAAGCTGGGAATGTTAACTAAATCAAAAAAACCCAACAAGCTAGCCTTAAGGTTTATGCAGAGTTGGGCCCAGAAGATGAATACAACCTTCTAGTCATAAAAAGATGACTTAGAACAGCCTTTTAAGGTTAATGTGTTTAATAGTCTTGTTGCATGAGAGCATGAGCAGTGTGGCAAAAAGAGGAGGTTGCGAATTTTTAGCTTTGTTATACTGTATAAATGACAAACCAGTGAGGTGAAAGGAGTATGACAGTTCCTTTCGTTCTGTTTCTACCACCAAAACAGTTTCTTTACTGCTGATGTGACTGAAAGGCAGCAGAAAGACATCCTTCTAGATACTGGCTATTAGCCATACTTAGGAAAAACAAATACATCAGTACAAAATCTGGTTGGTTGGTTAGTTGGTTGGTTGGTTTGTTTAGCATTCTTATAGTAGCTAGTTTTGTTTTAATCTTGCATCTTTTTATTGGAGATATTATGATAATCCACAAACCACTGATGTCTACCACAGTCATAAACTTTCAGATTTCTTCTTTCTCGGAAATTAAAATGGTGCCTCTGGATGCTGCAGATACAATCAATTTGTTGGCATGTCTATGAGTTTCAAAGATATGAACAGGAAGTTGTTCAGAGAAGCACAGATTTTCATCTAATACATCAGATATAGCCAGCGTCCATTTCAAAATCATATGTATTTTCAGTGTAGTTAATAGATATATATTAGGAATGCAGTTACCAGAAACACTAAAATGCTTTTTTTTCTGAATAACATTGTAAATAGTAATAAGCCGCAGAGGGAAGTTTCTGTGTCTTTTTCAGGAAGGGATTTTCCATGTTTGGTTTCTCCTCATTTATTTTCCTTTGTCTTCCTTGTGCTCTTATTTGCTCTCAGTCTCACTTTCTTTCACATGTTGCTCTGCACTATTCCTGTCACACCTGTTGCATGCGATGTTATATGCTCACATGCTTGCTCGCTCTCACTCTCACTTTCTCAAGCACACTCAAGCAGACTTTCATGTGCTGTCTTGCATGTGCTTTCCTCACTCAGTGTCTTGCTTGCTCATTCTTGCACACTCACTTTCTTGTTCACTTTCTCTGGCTTTCTCTTCCTCTTTCTCTCTCACATGCACCCTCCCATGCCCACTCTCACTTTCTCACTTTCTCTTGTGTGCACTCTTTACCTTATGCTCACTCCCTATCTCGCTCATCCCTTTGTATTCTTATTCTCTTTCTTGCTCCTGTGCACTGTCTCTCTCTCTCTCTCTGTCTTTTGTTCTCTGACTCCTCTCAAACTTATTGTATCTTATTTTTTCTAGGGTAAATATGTCCTTTTTGTTACCTAGCAAGTGGTCAGGGATTAGCAACACAAGATAGTTCAATGACCAGGGATAATACTGCCTTATGAACCTTCTTAACTGAATTCATGACCACAATTTTTTTTTCCCTTTAGGGTGTCCCCTCCCGCCCTTCCTTCCACCCCCTCCCTCTTTCAATCACATCATTGCTTGGAGGCAAGAGAGCATGGGGAGAGGGGAGAGAAGCTCATTTAGCAGCCCTGGTAGACATAGGCATCACAGTACCCATCTATCAACACACATGCTTTCCCACTGAGACTGCCCTGTGACCTTGAGGAGTGTGACAAATGACTTAGAGGACAGAGCAGACAGAAGGTTTGTGATAAATCAAAAAATTATGTTCTTCTGGACGATGAAGAAAAATAAAAATGAAGAGTGAGGGTAGATAGATACATGATTTGAACAAGACTCGATAAATTCTGTTACTACCTTTTGCTGTATTGGCTGTGGTTAGAGGAGTTTACTGTCATGGTAATCAAGACTTCTTCAATAAGCCTCACTGCAGTGTTTACAGTACTTTTTTGTTCAGTACTGCAGTACTTTACGGCTCTGAGTCCTCAACTGTGGCTGGAGGTTGTAGCAGTTATTGATAACACATTCCAGAGAAAATATCTCATCAAATTCATGTTGAGGGAAAATAAGCAGCAGAGTGAATCACTTAACCTGGATTGACTTGACACATTATGAAATCTGCAGCATGTTAACTCAGTCCTGAGAAGGTTATTATTAATTACAAATGTTTGATGCATTAATAAGTGCAGCAACTTACAGTCTGGCTGCAGATACACTTTCAGCAGATTTTTAAAAAATAATTTTTACATACATTGTATTTTTTTATTTTTTTAATAGAGCAGCTGGTGTCAGCAATCTTTATATATCTATTATGTATCTTTATCTAGTGTAATATGGGAGAAGGGGTGCATTTTCTTGCACCCATCAATGTGTCCTCAATTACTGATTCCTACTTGTTCCACTTTTCTCTAGTTCTAGTTCCTCTGACCCCTATCAACATGACTGTCTGTATTCATCCCATGTTAAGTCCCTAGTAACAGCGGTCACTATTGCATATTTCAGCCAGCCAAACCACTGATACTCCTGGTTCTATACTTAGATTTCTCTTCCTTGCAGCTCGATTAAAAAGAAGTGGTGACCTTCTTGTTGAAAAGCAGACTGCCAAATATACATCAGAGGTCAGCAACACTTGTTCTCCACAGTTGTCATTGCATTCAAATCCACACAGAACACAAACCTGCCTTTCTAATCTCTTTGGCAGAGTTTAGAAAGCTATTTCCATTCTGACTTCCTTTACTTGTTCAGGGAAAAAGAGGTCTGTTGTAAAAAAATTTGGAGAATATATCTTTTCTAATGACAGGATACACTTCCCAATGCAAGAAAAGGTATTTTAGTTCATTCAGCTCAGTATCAGTGCTAGTAAACCAAAGGCTAAATGAAAGGAGGTGGCATGTGTTTGGAGAAGCAGGCAGTAAAGTGCCATCATCCTTCTAATGATATTGAAGACGGTCAGATTTGCTGGTAAAATGCCCAGATCTCCCTTGTAGCAGCCATAACCCAGAATATGTCTAATGTTTTATAGTGCCAGATTTGCAAATCAGAAAAAAATGACACATTACCTCGCGGAGAGTTGAAATAATTTAGAGAAATATAATCCACTTTAAGGAGGAGTGAATGACAATCACTACAAGGTGACTAGAAAATTGCAGGAGAAAACAGTCTGTTACTGTTTCAAAAGACTTGTGTTAAATTTACCAACAAGGGATGTGCTATCAGAGGGCAGCAGACACATATCAGGGGAAAATTCAGGAAGCTGATTGTTCCTGGGGCTTTTAATGAGGTCAGTAACCCGGTCCTATAGAACAATTAATTTCTTCAGCATCTTGCTGAATGTAATTCTGTTTTGAAAGTGCTATGCTCTTGTCCCTCAGCATATTTAGCTTCACTTTTCGTTCAGGTAAAGTCAAATTGGTACTGTGTAACTTTGCTGTCCCTCATTTGCTCTAATGAGGGCCTTCAGAGTGGATCTGACAATGGAAAATGACAGACAAGTAGGATTATAGATTAGTCTGAGAAAAAAAAAGTAGAGAAGGGTTTAGGTTGTCAGCCGTTAAGTATGAATTGTATTGACTAGATGCTATGCTCTATTAATATGAGTAACTATTCAGAAATGTAGAAAGCAAGACTTTGTAGCTTTCTATCCAGTAGATGTTTCAAATTCAAGGTATTTTACCTGAAAATATTAAATTTCGTTAAATTAAATTTTCATTAAATGGTTTTCAAGAGCTTCTGCTTTTCCAAGAAAGCTGGTTTTTTGGTATTTTTTGTGGTTTTTTGTCTTCCACCCCCCCCCCCCCCCACACACACACACACTGGATATTACGTTGAAATGTTGTCCACTTGGAATTAATTTATTTTAGTTGGATCAAGTCTGTGTCTACCAAAAGTAGTTAACTTAAAAAAAAAAACACCTTGAAAGTATCTTCAAGGACAGGGAAACATGAGTGTCTGGGTATTTTTATTAGTTTGGTAACACAAGTCATGTAGCTATGTGTCTCAAAGAGATAAGGAAAATAGAACAGAGACTTGAACCCAGGTCATTAAAGCCCTAAGATAACACTTTAATCATTGTACCTATCCATCCTTTGGAAAAAGATTATTAATGCAAGTGTTTTCATCTTTTGCTTTTAAAAGTTAGTTTTCTCATAAAATAGCAATACACCTCAGTGGAGAGTTTCTGCAGCTCCTGCCTGAATTTAATACAAATTAAATAATAGGTTCTTTGTGTTATCAATGCCAAAAGCTTTCAGACTGCCTTGTGTTTTGGTTTATCCCTAAAAAGAGAGGTTAGCACATTTGAGAACAGAGTACGTATTTCTTTATAAAATTTGTATTTATATAGCAGAAATATAGATCCACTTGGCTCATTCAATTTACTGTTGAAGGCATGAAATACTAGAGGCCAAGTTTTGAGACACCTATATAGTCTATTTAATGTAAACGCACAATTTTGCAGGGTGAATGCAAAGTCTGAATTTGGCTTTAAAACTAACAGTAACTCTGGGAATTTTTAATTATGCTTTTACTGAAAAAGAAACACAATTTTTTAGGTTTTTTTTGGTAGGGGGGATAAAATAGAAGTTGTGAGAGGAAAGCACAGGTAAACCAGTGCTTAATAGACTAATCCTGTTCTTAGTGCTGTTGAACAAAACTGTATGCACATCCATTTACACAGATAAACTTCACTGTAGCGAGATTTAGTTCATAGGAACATTATGAATCATAGTGATGCAATGTTTGTTAGAATGTGGTATTTTAGGTATAATCTAATTTTGTGTGTCAGTTATGCTTCTCATAGATTTATAACTGTGAAAAACTGCTATATGTGGCAACATAGAACCAAAGCAAACAAAGACATTCGTGATTTCTGGTATCAGAAATCAGATTTTGTGTTTTTCTTTTTTCCCTCCAGTGAATACGTCCAGTGACAAGGGATTCTGTTTGGTGCTTAGTAACATTTAGATGATTATTAAGCTAGAATCACCATGGCTGGGTAAGGGTAAATGGGTAAATAACGAGGAACCGAGAAAGAAGAAGCCAATATATTATCCAATCAATGCTGACATTGATTCTGAATAGAATTTCTTAAAATAGGTGCTCAGAAGAAAGCACGTACTGGTGTCATTGCCAGCAAATTTAAATCTAAGATATCAGTTATCTTGTTAATAACAGATTTAAAGAAAACCATAAAAAAGGTTTGTGATCTATGTTCATGAGTCAAACCTTTAAGAAAGAAAAGAAAAAGAAAGACTCTCAAACTGTAATGAAATGAATTTTATTTTGCAGGCATTGGGCCCATGCCATTTCATTTCACTACCAGGACACGCTGAGCAGCCTGGAATTAGCAAGAACTACAGGCAATGCAAGCTGATGATAAGCATTTCATCATTGCCCTAAACATATTAAATTTTTAGCTATAAATTTTATCAACAGCATCTACATGGCTGGATAGCATTTCCCCCCTTCTTTCTTCACCTGCACCCCTGTTCTCTTTTGCTCTGCAAATACAACTTGTACTTGGCTGTTCTAAAAACAAATTTAAAGAAATCAATAAGTGAAAATACATCTACAGTTTCGAGCTTACTCGTCCAGTAATTATCATTCACGCTATCTTCTGTACTTACTGAAAATGGGAAAAGAAAGTTACAGCATGAAAAAGGTAACAATAGAAGAACCTCATTAGGTTTTGTGACAGTCTAAAGAAGATTTCTTCCTAAAACTGATGGCATATCCCAGGGGAATATTTTTCAGTTGAAGACCTCATTCCCAGATATTTGGCCTTTATAAAATACTGATAAAGAAATAAAAGGTATAAATCTAAAAGAAAAGGTTGTAGATTTGATATTTCTAATAATATAGTCAATAAAATTTTACCAATTTCAGCTGGCTGTAATGGTTAAAGGAAGTATACAGAAGTATACAATAATTTTTTTAATTAAATGTTCCTAAGGATAAGGACCAGGAGAAAACCTAATCCTCTGCATTACTAGGTGATATCCCAGTAATCAATGACAGAAAAAAGGGAACATAGAACTGTGAAACAGAGGAAGCACGTGATCATTTTGGTTTAGTCTGGAAATGGGCTGGTCTTCATAAGCAGTACTCTGGCTAACTGTAGTAGCATTTTTAATGATAAGAGAAAGAAAGGTGCATATTTGGGAACTCTCAAGGCGTAACAACCCTGGGACTGGTTAGAGACTAATTAGTTTCAGAAGTGAAGGCCCTAGAGTAGCTGAGGGAAATTCTAATTGTATTAATAACAATTTCTGTTCTTACATAGTGCTATAGTATGGTTCATCATCGGAAATGTGGTTTTAAACAAACACGTTCTTTAAGTTATGCCTGATAGATAATACCAACTGAGTGGTCTGCTGGGGAAGATCACACTCACAGATACATTGACTGCTAAAGCCATCATGTCCAATATCCTGACGTGACTCAGGAAAACCCGAAAACTCAGTACATTGCTCCTCCACTAAGCTGTATAAACTTGTTTTGAAGCTTGTAGTACAAGAATATAGGGGTCAAGAAATAGGTAGGAATGATAATTACAGAAGCAGCTCATTGGTCATGTAGACATTCAGGGAGTAAGTAAGGAAAATGCTTCGAGATCCTAAAGAGGTTTGTAACAAGTGTGTACAGCTTCTCCTTTTTCTTGTTCTCATCCTTTATAAGGAATTAATCCTCTCCTCTATCTGGTATTTCTGGTTCCTATTTTTACTGTTAAAAAAACCCCAAAACCTGCTTGCCTGTGAGCAAGTAAGGGCTGATAAGCAGTGACAATTGGAAAAATTGGTAGGCATACCTGGATTTTGCTTAGGAAAACACCTTGTAGTTTGAGAAAAACTATTTTACATTAGGCCTGGAAATATGGCTAGAGCAGCCTTTTCTGATAATACCTACACTGTATTAATGTAATCATTTCTTACAGTCAAAAGTAAAAAAGTTGCATTGTTAATGGAAAAAAAAAAAACCAACCAGAATATTAATATTTGTCTTTAAATAATGTATTATTAATTTTGGGATGTTTTTTTTGTGTTATATAATATAGCTTTTTTGCTAGATTTTATTGGTACAGCTCATCCTGTGCATATTGCTATGCCTGATGTAGGGGACATTTGTACAGGTTGTTTTGCAAAAACTTCAGGAAATAGCAGTTGCCATTACAATTCTTACAAGTGGGCAAATTATTCTTGAAAGAAAGTAAGGAACCTATCTACCTTCTAATATGGTTTCATCATTGCGGTATCCAAGTGTTTCATACAAGTAAAGACAACAATAAAGGTTTTTCTCCTTCTTCCTTTCCTAGTGGGAAAAATACAGCAATAGCTTTGTGGGATATCTGTCACAACAAATAGTAAATGATTAGAGCAGTGTCTATCCAATGAGTTTATCAGGCATTGGATCAGGCCCAATGTGGCTGCATCACATTTGTCTCTATGCGGGAAGTTTAGCATGTAAAAGGCTACTGTAAATAGGGAAGGAATAGCCTGTTCTCTATGTCCGGGGTGGATATAAGAAGCAATTAGCTTAACCTGGAGCACTGAATACTCAGGTTAAAACATTCTTCCTATAATAGTAGTGAAGCATTATCTGAAAATAGATTATCTGAAGGGACAGACTTGTCATCATTGGAGGTTTATTAGGGACAGAGTTGGTAAATATCAGTTAAGAACACCACTGAGAGTTTGTCATGTCCTGGAGCAGGAAGAAAGGGGATGGTGTCCTGCAATTCATTCTACCCTTTTAATTTCAGGACTCATCATAACCACTAACTCCCTCCTACCTGTATTATAAATTCAAAGATTTTTTTTTTTCTTTTTTTCACCCACTAGCTATTCAATCAAAAAATTCAAGAGCAGTAACCATCAGGTTACTCAGAAATACTACCTCTCAGTGTCCTAGCTTATTAACAGGTTTCAGCTTCATGGCCAAACTATCTCAAAAGAAGAGGCAGCAGAATTTAAAAGACTGTTTCTTTCATAAAAATATTTTGTGTTTTCCTTTCACCTGTGGCATATTAATAAATACTTGAGCTGTGTCTTTTTCCTACTCTTTGAAGCATCAACAAGGAAAAATTTCTTCCAGTACACAGGAAAGCTTTTTGAAAAATAGGTGAAAGTTTCAGGCAAATGGAAGGTGCTTCAATTTAGACAGTGGCCAGGGCAAAATGAAAAATTATGTAACTCTATCTAATAATTTATTTGTTAGTCTTGTTTCAGAGGCAGGTAAGATCTTTATTGCACATGTCCTTTGATTTTACTGGAATGCTTTTCAATTGAAAAACAGATGAAGTCTTGTGTGTTCCCTATCTTGTATTGAACTCTTGACATATATAAAACTGCAATTAGTAATATAGAAAACAAAAGAAAAAGTAAATAATATTTTTAATGAGAAAATTCTTAAGAAACTGAAAGTGATTATTTGGTTAAAGAATATTTAAAAAAATAATCTATATGAGAAAATAGTTTTGCATTCTAAGATGTGAAAACCCTAAGTTTGCCTTAGGCTAGCCTGATCTTTGTCATTCATTCAACCTCTTCCTAAACTCGTCTGTCCTTCTTTCTTTTTGCTTTAGTAATATCCTGGCCCAGCATTCATTTCTCCTTTCTGTTATTTCTGTAATTTTCAAAAGGCAAATTAAATCTAGTGCATGACAGCCTTATGTGACAGTTCAGTAGTTTCACAATTCGAACAAATATTCCAAGTCTATTGCTGTCATAAGTGATGCTCTTCTGTGTGACTTTCAGAGAGCAAAAGCTTTTTATAGGTGGCTGTGTTAGTTGTCCTAGTTTCAGTTCTTCAAGTGAGCACAGTGGAAGAATTCTGTTCTGGTATGCCAAAACTCCACAAGAAATCAACTCATGCCCATCATGGATTTTACACCTCCTTATGTTGTGCAATCCAAATCATCTCTTCAATTTCCACATGTTTCTGCTGTGCCTTTTGTCTCAGAACTTGTTTGGTTTTATTTACAAAAAATTGGGGTTTGATGCCTTCAAAGCAAGGCATCTAAGCGTACCTGCAGTTGAATGAATTTCTTATTATTATCTCACATTTACTTCTTTTCTCTTAGGAATAGCTTTTTTTTTCTGTGTTACTGATGTTAACATTCTAATAAGTATATATTTTTAAGTAAATGACTAGAGTTAGATTTTTTGAGGACAATTTCAGTTTCCCCTGTTTTTATTGCTTTTTAGTGATATAGTTATCCATATGCAATTTTTAAATATACAAAGCTACCTGGCAAATATAATTTCTAATTTGTCCTGCTCAAGTTAGAGAAGGACTAATTAGGCTATTCGCATCAATGTCATTTGTTGAGTTATATAGAAGTATCATTTCACGGAATAAAACAGCATTAAACATATGAAACTCCTTTGCCACTCTCCAGATGCTGTTGTTGTTCACTTCTAATGAAAGCACTTTGAGTTGTGGAAAGGAAAGATGAAGTTATGGAAACAAAGTACAATAGATGGTGGCAAACCAAATCATCATCTTGCAGGCTGTCAACCATCCATATTTTATCTGAAAATTTAGGAAATGTTGGCTTCTCTCTCTGTGAAACTAATTTTTAGATCAAAATAACTATTTTTAGGTCATAAGTCCTAAAACAGTTGTTACCAGACTTCACTGGTTTATTAGTAATTCTGCTCCCCTTCTGTACCCCCCTGCCTTCAATATCCCCTTTGCCCCAAAAAACCACAGAGATGCAAATTACTACATATATGAACTACAAGCCTCCTGTCAGTATGATTATGTGGTATTTTCAGTTTAACTGTCTATCTATCTAGCTAGCTAGCTAGCTATTTAGCTAGCTATCTTCTATCTATTCATCCTTATACATCCATGTCCTGGAGTTTCTAAAATAGTAGTGTAAGATACTGACAGTGTTGTTAGATGTTGAGAGATGCCATATAGACACAACAAGCATTTTTATTGGCCCTCAAACATGACTTAAAATGTGATTACCATCTATGTGTCATACAGCAGTGACTGAATATCTATTACCTATTTTTACCCTTTCTGAATAATACCTTTTTAAAAACTGAGTGATAATACTAATGTAAAAATGTAATAATAATAATAATATGTTAATAATATTAACAATACATGAGTCTTGACATGACCTATTGCAATCTCCTGAGTTTTTCAACATCCCTACTGATGCAATCTCAACAATACTGAGTAAAGGAGGATAGTAACTTGTAGCTATAGTGCTCCTAATGTATGCAGTTTGCCTTATTTACCATGAGATGCACCTTCCGCCTGACATCAGCCATAAAATTCGGATCCCTTTTAGCAGAGCTGTTATTCAGCCAAACACTTTCCAGTTTGCATGGGGTTTTTTCTTAGAGCTTTACATTTTCCTTTGTTGAGACTCGTAAGTTTTCTGTTGGTCCAGTCCTCAATTTTATCCAGGTTCTTCTGGATCAAGTCTCTTTCATTTGACATGTCAAGCACTTGCCCAACATTACTGCCATCTTCGAACTTGTTGAGGATGTAGTCTTCGTCATAGTCCAGTCTGTAAATTAAGGTTTTGAAAAATATGGGAACAGATAGCAAGCACTAGGATAATCTGCATGTAACCAGCTATTAGCCAGATGCCTGCCTTTTGTTTCATGGTAGTGCAACCAACTTTTGTCCCACCTAAAAACCCTTTTTTCTAGTCCATGCGTCTTCAGCTTTCATTTGAAGAAAGTGTGGGATGTTAAATCTGCAGGCTTACTAAAGTCAAGATAGGTTACATCCGCTGTTCTTTGATACCAGACATTTCATCAGAGCTATTAGATTGGTCAAGCATGACTAAATATTGAAAAATCCATGTTGCACGTTCCGGATTATTTCTTTTCCTCATGTGCTTGAAAAAGGATTCCAAGGAGACATATCCCATGATGTTTCTATTGTCAGGGGCCTAGCTGAGGCTCATATCATTATTCTCTGGGTCATTTTCCTTGCCTTGGATGAATGTAATGATAGCATTTTTACAGCCATCAGGAACCTCATATAATTGCCATGCAAGTTATTGACAATGAACTACAGTCACATCAGCCAGCTTTTACAGCAATCTTAGGAGAATCCTGTCAGGTCTTATGGATTTGGATACATCCAACTTGTCAATATTGTCCATAAACTTTTATAAGTTTTTCTTTTGGTGTAATACATAATTTCTCGCTTGTTAATTATGTCATAACTTCCCCTTCTTTTGAATTTGATAAAACTGATTTTTTTCTGTATTGAGGTAAATTGTTCTTAGCAATTCATTTTCACAATAAAACTGTTATCTTGAATGCTATTGGAACTAATGTTCTGGATTCAAGAAACTGTCTCTACTACACAGCATTGCATGCAAAAATAATGTCATTCATGTGATTTTTTTTTCATGTGCAGGGTCTCCTCCTGTTATACTATTCTTTTGTCCTTCTTACTTTCCCCCTCCCACCCAAAGGCTGTTGTCTTTTGTCACCCTGTTTGTAGTATTGAAACATCAACCTAGGCTGAGAACTCGGGATTCTGCAGTAACCCAGCGCTGTTAATAGATCAAACGGCCTGGATTATTAGGTCATTGTTCTCAAATCTCATATATTCTCTGGAAAGTCAATGTTTATATTCTTCCGCTTTTTTCTTATTATTTTCAAAAAGTCAGTCAAATGACAGGCAGAGTTGATTAGTCTGAAGTAGCCTGAAGTGTACTCTTTCCCCTACTCCATTACAATTAATAATTTGCTAGGACACACATGCTACAAATTACATCTTTTGCCTCATAGGTATGAAAACATATGGCAGTACATTTTAAAAGTACACTTTTAATTCTGAAAATTTCTCAGAAAAATCTGATTTAAGACACATTCACATCTGAACTTTGAACCCTTCCAGTTTTGATGCCCAAAGTGTAGATTACCAAGCATTGCATTTCATATGTAAAATTTGATTAACACAGTTGATAGTTTATAGTAAATCATCTCATCAAATGCTTTGCAAAGTTTGTTATGGTTTGCAATGAGGAATTTTGTAAACATTGTCAATCCTGGATTGCTTTTTTTCTTCCTCTCACATTTCCATTGAAGTACAGACATTTGCTTTTATAGTTACATGGAATAAAAATACTTTTACCATCAGGACTTTTACCATCTCATCTATGGTAGGTGCTTGCTTCTCTTGAATTGACAATACAGAGACTACAGGACTTGTTTTGCTGCAAATGGCCCACAATATAGGTATGGCCAGAAACCAGACAAATGCCGTCCATACCAATTTAATTAAATGGTCTCAGATGTTAGTAACTTCTTAAATTCTCTTAGTTAAATGTTACAGTTCAATAATCCAGTGTTCAGAGGTCAAACTCAAGGTGGTAATTTTGGATTAAATGTTACTCGTTCTGGTTTGCTCTTCTTACGGCTAGCAAAATAGAATTGATTGATTTGCAAAGCAAGGTGGTAAGATTTCATGTCTCTGGCATAGATGCAATAAGCAGATTTCCTAGATGTCTGAAGAGACAGAGCATAATATGAAGAGAAATTGAAAACTGAGAAGTAGGTTCATTTCACTGGAACAAAAAGGGAAGTCATATAAGGGGGGCATGAGAAAAGTTAGAACCCAAAACTATTAGGATAAAGATAGTGCATAATAATATAAATAAAAAATCACTCTGAAAATCTCATAATTTCATTCTTTCTTCACCACTCCCTCTACCCCCAATATTCTTCATAGGAACCCTTGACAGTCATGGCAAAACTTTCGTTCTGGCCAACACTTGGACATTTTCAGTGTATTTCAGCATTGCTGGCATCTTTCCTGAAAGTGAAAACTGTGACATTTTTATAACAAGACAAAAATAAAAGAGGAAAAAAGTATCCTATTCACCCATTTCTCTGTGTGGAGGTTTCACATTTGCGGTTTTAATGCAATTAATCAAAGACCAAATGCGTTTGTATTCTCTGAACAGTTTGGGAATACTTTCATATATTCTCAGTGCAGCAGTGTGAAATGGTGCGGGATGCCAATGGTAATAGTTCTGGGAAAGCTATCTTTCATGCTAGGACAGTTCTTATGGGTTTTATTTTAGATGATGGATTGCAAGTTCTCGTCATTTGCAAGCCACAGGCTTTACATGTGCTGTCTACATCATCAAATTTCTCACACAGTTTGAAAACCACAGCATTTTAATTGGAAGGAATGCCAGACCTTCCTGCCATATCATTGTAGAAAGGTTCTTAGACTCTGAGAAATAACCTTCCCACTTCAGAAAAATGAAAATATACCATGCAAATGTTTTTACCTTAGTAATCAATGGGGCTGAAAGGTGAGTTGGCACACATTCAAGTGCAAAATATCAAACAGTGAACCCTGTGCTACAAGGAACTCTTTTTAAATTCACTGACTTGGAAGATATTGAATATCTGAGGGCTTAGTTAGTCTAACAATGGTGTCAGTCTCCCTAGAACTGCCATAGAAAATACTTTCTCCTTTGAGGCTAGTTTCAGTGTACAATGGAGATTACTGTTCTGTTTCAGTAAGAGAAGGGATCAGAACAAGAGAATTGGTCATTTGTACAGCAGAAGCTCTAAAATCAGATTAGTGCAGTTCATCAAATGGTGGAGTTTAATTTAGCTCAGAATATCACACTTAAAAAAACCCCACCTCAGTAAGAAGTGAATGCTTTATGGCCTTGACACTGTGAAATGTCTTAAGATAAGCAGAATGTAGGATTTCAGAATAAAATAGGGTCTCTATTTGCATCCACACTGCCTTTTCCAGTGTTGGAAAATACTGCCTTTTTCAGTGGTTGGAAAGTTACTTCTAGAATGGCAACGTATACATAGTTTATACAATGTTTAGGCATAACTACTGATTTACGGGTTTGTAGGTAATGAATGTAACTTCACAGGCTGCTGCTCATGTTCTGGCTCCCCACTTCTAATCCATGTTCTGAGGACATACCTTTGACAAGTTATTTTTATACCCACTTTTGGAAAAGCCAAAGCTTATTTCAGTTGAGAAAGAAGATCTGTGAGGATCTCTGGAAATATGAAAGCATTATTTAAATGTTTATTTTTCAGATACATTTATTACTTGATTATACATTAATGTTTCTAGAGTATATTCAGTGTTTGTCAAAGAAATGTTTATGGCATTTATTAAGACATTAATTTAATAATTGTGTGAACAATAAGGCTGACACTGAATTAGGGAGAATGACTAAAAATGAGATTGAAACACATCTGGAAAAGTTTCAGGTTTTGCATCTTCAGGTAAATAATACCTACTATTGTAAAATTTGACTTTCTAATAAAAAAAATATTTAAAATAGACGTCTAAATCAGAAGGTTTGACAGCTGTTTGCAGGTGCAATCTGAAGTCTTATAAAACGTAGAAATGTACACACCTTGTAAGTTCAGCTGTAAGATTGTTTTGATGCAAATGTCTCTTTCTGGAAAGAAAGACTATAGTATGCCTCCGCCTCCAAGCACTTATTTGAAGAAGTGGTTTACTGATCCTGTTCAGTAAATATTCAAGGTAAACAGTTAAATTTGCGGTGTTTCAATTAAGTAAATTTTCCAGAAGTACACTTCCAATAATTGTCAGGGGTGGACCACTGATAGGAAAAATAATGACCTTTTGTTCCCAAAGGTTCTTTGCCATGTTCTGCTTGAATCAGGATTGGTATTAAATGGCTTATCTATTGCCTTAATAGAGACATATTTTCATTTTAATTCTTCATGATTTTTCTCCCATTAATGTGAAATTAGAAGTCATCTAGTAGACCTGAAGAGCGAGCACTTTGTTTTGGTTCTTTTCTTTAAATGCAATATAGGTACCTTTTATGGGCTTTATTGTGGGAGATGTTTGATGAACCTTTTCTCTAATAGCTCCCAAAGGAACAGCAAAGTGAATTCTTTGGCAGGTGCTCCTGACCAAATCCTCTGGTTCTGGGGCTACTTGTTCTTTTAAAGAACTTGTTTTCCTAAGTTTTAAAAAGTCAAGATCCCCTTGTGGAATGATACCTTAGCTTCCAATACTGTAAATCATCAGATCATTATTCCAGATAGTGGATGGACTGGTGTTATCGGAGTGTATAATAAATCTAGTTCTAATGGGAATTCATGTTCGTCGCATGCTCTCCCAGTTCAGGAGAAGAATACAGAATGAGATAGAGGTCCTGTCACATAATATTCTAGCTTTCTCTTTGATCTCTTAGCATCAGTTTTGACCAAACTACTGCCAAAAAGGCAAGTCATGCTCTTTTGCCTGTCTCTAGCTGTCTGTTCCTGCCATCTCTCTTGTGTCAGCACTAGTGATTGTTCAGCTGTTCTGGGAAAAATAATAATTTGGGGAGGCAGGTCTAGTTTTTAGTCAGTTCAAAGGACTGACATAACTGGTGAGCTATGTGATTTAAGTAAGTACTGATAGCAAAGGTTGTGTCCAGCTAAAGAGAAGAAACTGAGGACTGTCTTTCTGGTGGCAGTGCAGGCTAAGATCACACAAATCTCAATGCAAGTTTACAGAATGCAAGAAATTCCCTTAAAAAAGCTTTGGATGGAATTTGTGAATGTCTGCTAAACTCTGGAGTTTAGCAAATGGCAGCTGCTTAATTCTGTTGGTATCTGCCACTTGTTTTCAGTCTTAGTGTTATCTGAAGATTTCTGTTAGAACAAGTCAGTTAAGCAGTCAGGTTTGGGGTTTTTTTTATATTTATCAATGTAAGCTGATTCAATTCTTGATTCATTGGTATGTAGGAATTTGCAAGAGAAAACTAAGATTTTGCTTTAAGTTCTGAAAATGCTGAAGCTCAATTTTTCTGGTGAAGTCAACAGAAGGAAGAATGGAAATTCTTTTTAATACTCTTGATGCCTTCTGGTGGTACAGTTTGCTTTCAGAGGAGCCTGGTTGTCATGGGAGACACAGTGGGAAATGTAGTGTTTGAGGACATTCTGTAGCATCTATCTGTAGCATCTGTAACATCTATCTGTCGAACTCTGTAATAGTGACAATATCACTGTATAACAATACTAAATTAATATCAACTGGACTTATTAAAATCATTATTTGTTTGGGTTTTTTGTTACTAAATGCTAAAGAGTAATACTTAAGAGTGAAATGTACAGTTTGAGTCATTAAGTAGTAGCCATTATTACAGACAGAATTAGAAACAGACAAATAAAAAAACGTACCCTTGAGCCTCACAGTTGCCTGTATAAGCCAATTCAGCTTTAGCTGATTTTTTTCTACTCATATGATCACTTTTATCAGTTGTTGAAGAAATTATCCTGCATAAGTATGAAATATTGAGAAAAGTTGTGGGTTTCTAAATATCTATCAATCAATCAGGCTGATTTTCAAATAATCAGAAGCTGAGAGAAAGCCTGAGGGATGCTTGCTTTTCTTTTGATTTTTATAGTGACAGCATGAATTGTTTGTTGTAAATTATGGGTTTGGGTCTGTTTTCTGACATGAAGAACTGTCTGTTCTTTTTTTTCTATAGAAGAAGAACCATTGCTGCATAATGTATGCACACAAGAAATTACACATTTATTTTAGACCTGTGAAGGGATAAATCTGCTGTAGATCCAGATATGTGAGTGTTCTTAAGTTTGTACTCAAGTAATTTCACAAAAGTTGCCAAGATGGTTGGAGACAAGATACTGAGCCAGGCAGGACCTTGGCCTGAACCAGCATGGCTGTGCCTCTGGAGATAATCTGATCCAACAATCCACTACCTGTCATGTGGAACATTCAAATATTTATAGCTATTGTGGGGGGGATTTGTGTTGATTTTGTTTGATTTTAATTTTCTTCTATTTTGTTTTCCTTCTAGTTGGGGATACTGAGGGAGAAACGTGATGAGATGGGGTTGTGTTAGTCATGGCACTCAGTTATGTTGCACATGCCTGAATCTTGAAGCCAGGCAGTTCAACTAATTTCTGCAATTCTGAAAAAGCTTGACTGACTCAGTCATAATTAGGATCGTAGTACTTACTATAAATTACGTAATCTAATGCTAACGCAGTAAATAAGTGATGTTGGCTTGAAAAGCCACACTAGAAAATTTTGAAAGTGAGAGGGTCATCATCTTTTTTACCTAATCTTCACAGAGGATTTTAAAGACTCAGGCAGTTTAATGTGGATCATTAGCTCAAATTGTGAAGTCTTGCTTTCAACTATTGAGGCTTTCCTTCAGTCACTAACATATTGGAGGCCAGGAATTTTATTTCTTCCTCCTACTTATCCAAGTACAGATGAATAAGTAATATATGTATATAAAAGAGAGAAAACATAGGTTGAACTGCTTCTTATAACACTTGAAATAAAAGCTATGTATAGAAAAAAAAAACTTAAACACTTGGTGATTAGAATTTTTTGGGAGTAAAACAATTAGTTGAATTATCCATATAATTAATTGGAAGAACTGCAGCAAATGCTTTTTAGTAGAACATGCTAGACAAAATTTATGCAATTAAAAAAGTTAACCTATATATTTCTCTTCCGTCTTTAACTTCTAACATGATTTTCACAGTTTTTTTCAGACCTCATCAAACTATTTTCTTTTAGCACATTTGTATTTTAAGTTAAGGATTTCAAAAACTTCATTTTCCTAAATTCAGAACTTCTTAGAAGATTCTGTGCAAGGAAACATAGGAGCTGTGTCATAACACTAACTGCAATCTACCTTTGCAAAATCTGACGTAAGTGATTATCATGGTAAAATGGATTCTAAATTCATCAGAGTGTTAATATTTTCTTAAGATGATATTGAATTTTATGAAAATAATGAAAAAGTTATGTTAGATTTCAGAGTTAATAAAAGCTTTGAATATGTTGCTATGTTATCAGCTGCTATATTACATCAGAGGATTCTGTATCACATCAAGGAATATTGGATTTGCAATAGGACACTAAATGTCAATGTAATACAAAATTTGCACAACTGATATTTTTTCAAGTTGTTAATATAATAGACTAATCGAGTGAATGATTTTTATATTTTGTCAGTAGCTTAAAAATAATGAAGAGGCTCATCTTGCCTGCTTAAGCTGAAACTGAGTCACAGAATAGTATCGTCCTGGTCAGTCCAGTTCTATACAATTGCCTTAAGCAAACGAAGGGAAAGGAAGACTCATACATTGTCTCTCTGTATTTTCATGTCAGCTACCATAGAAATGAAAGATGTAATAGATGTCTGATTTTCACAGGCTAAATGATCCTTACATAGTGGGGATCTTGAAGGATTTTTTTTCTCCTTTTTAGGTGGAATACCTCACTATAGGAGGGATGACTTAATGATGACCCTGAATTCAAGGATTATAATTGTTGCTCATTTTAGCAAAGTATTACTACCTGTTAAGCATCAGCCATTTAAAATATAAAAATGTTAAATGAAATCAAAGCAGGACAAGCAGCAGTAAAATTTCAACTCAGCCCCAGAAGTGGAAACAGATGATTGATCTATCTATGTAAGTGTAGGAGAACGTTATTTGAAGGTAAAGGAAAGGATTCTGTTTAGGATGGCTCACCCTTCTTTTTCATTTCCTCGGTTTCCCAAGCAAGACATAAAATTTGAAAGTCAGAAGTTGTGAGTTTTGTTTCTCAAGATTATGACTTCAGTAAAATGATTGTGAAGGTACTGATAAGTGGGAACATATAAAATATTTAATACAGCCATGTAACATGAAATTTCCTTCAGAGAAACTGTGTCAGTATACCCATGAATGTAAACTTCCATTAATAATAGCCATAGCTAAGATTGTGCGTGCTTTCAAAGAAAATCCTAGAAATCACCACTACAACAACTATCCAACACCACCCCCAAAAAACCCCCAACCCCACACGTTCATATCTTTGCTTGCAGTACCAAACTGTAAAAATTTAGACTGAAATATTCCATGAAAATGTTGACATAAAAACATTTGAAGAACACCAAGTTTAGATGGTTCCACTGTTTCTAAAACAGAAGATTAGAGAAAAATCTGGTTTCCATCTCTATATAATTTAACCTGACAAAACAGACTTTTATCTAACCTCGTATGTATCATGCAACATGGTCTAGGGTGAGGCATCCCTGCCCATGGCAGGGGGGTTGGAACTAGATGATCTTAAGGTCCTTTCCAACCTTATCCATTCTATGATTCTATGATTCTGTATCATAGTGTTAAGGATACCTACTGTCTTATTAAGCTAATAGTTCCATACAAAATGGAAAGTGAATAAAATCAGCCAACTGATTGATGGTATGGAAAATGTCTTTGAAAAGTGATGATAAGATTCCTCTTGCTGAACTTCCCAACAGCAAAATGATAGACACTGAAGTTCAAACACTTATGCTGGACTCCGTCTATGTGAAAAGGAGTAGCACTTCCAGAGGGCAGATTAGCATAATGCAAATGGGAAAATTGAGTTACAGATCATAGAATCATAGAATCATAGAATCATAAGGGTTGGAAAGGACCTTAAGATCATCTAGTTCCAACCCCCCTGCCATGGGCAGGGACACCTTGCCCTAAACCATGTGGCTCAAGGCTCTGTCCAACCTGGCCTTGAACACTGCCAGGGATGGAGCATCCACAACCTCCCTGGGCAACCCATTCCAGTGCTTCACCACCCTCACTGTAAAGAACTTCTTCCTTATATCTAATCTAAACTTCCTCTGTTTAAGTTTGAACCCATCACCCCTTGTCCTACCACTACAGTCCCTAAGGAAGAGTCCCTCCCCAGCATCCTTGTAGACCCCCTTCAGATACTGGAAGGCTGCTATGAGGTCACCACGCAGCCTTCTCTTCTCCAGGCTGAACAGCCCCAGCTTTCTCAGCCTGTCTTCATATGGGAGGTGCTCCAGCCCTCTTATCATCCTCGTGGCCCTCCTCTGGACTCGCTCCAACAGCTCCATGTCCTTTTTATGTTGAGGACACCAGAACTGTTAGTGTTTCTATCATCACCAAAAATGTAGCATTTGATGTAGGGAGTTGGGTACCCACAAATTTTGGTAGGATATGCAGCAAAAATACTTTAATTTCATTTTGGATTTGGTTTACATGGGTTTTTTGGGGGTATGTGTGTTCTTTTTTAATTATTGGTGGACTTTAGATGCTTTGGATCAGACCTACGATGTCTATCCTATGTATTTGCTAAACTGCTCTGTTTTCATTCCAACAGACCCTGTTGAAATGCTGTCAAAATGAGGTTTTGTGCCATTCAGAGAGTTTCCCCCTTTGAAAATAAAAAGCATTCACTGCACTGTTTGTTAGAAATTTTTTAAAGAAGAAATTCATTTGATGGTGTGGTACCTACAACCCGAGCCCAGCCAGCATTAAATACAGACTATTGAACATATGCTTGCCTGGCTAGCAGTCAGACTTCTTTAGCAGCGATTCTTTTACGCACACACTCCCTTTGAGCTAATGGAATAGTGACAACATGTTTTCTAAAGAAAACCTGTGTATGAAAAAATTGCTTAGACATGCATAATCTTTTTTCAAGAAGCTGTCAAGGATTTGTATTGACGCTTGATGGTATGTTATTAACATGCTTACAAAAATAATTTAAAGGCAGTAGAGCAGGGCTGTTTATACTATTTGTGGTAATATTGCCATTACTAATTACATTATATAGTTATACTCACTGATACAAATCAAGTGCTGGCAATGCCAGGATTAGCGGGGGATGGTGTAACAACCCAAGATTTTAGACCTTTGAGTTTAGTTTGGCGTTCTCTTGTAGAAAAATGCTTTTTTTAATCTTATTCACTAACATGAGTGGGACATATTTGCTATCCAAATTACTGCAAAGACAGCATTATTTTGTTGACTTCTGTTTTCCCTTTAAGCTTGGCTTTTGTAGAATTAAAAAATTGTAGAGATGGAAGATTATATTGTTTATTTTTAAAAGGAGTCATGTTTACCTATTAGAAGCACAATAGTGACGGTGTTACTTCTTTTCTTAATATGGAGATAATAGATGACAATGGGATCAATACAGATCAGTAAAGATATCTTAGGGTATGAAGAGCTTAGGGAATATCTTAAGGTATGACATCTTAGAGAAAAAAAGAAAAACCTGGGGAGCTGCAGGCCAGTCAGTATCACTCCTGTGCCTGGCAAGATCTTGGAGCAGATCCTCCTGGAAACTGTACTAAGGCACATGGAAAATTAAGCAGTGATTTGTGGCAGCCAACATGCATTCACTAAGGGGAAATCATGCCTGACACATTTGGGGGCTTTCTACAATGGAGTTACAACATTGTTGGTTAAGGGAAGAAGAAATGATGTCATCTACCAGGACTTGTGCAAACCTTCTCATACTGTCCTGCACAACATCCTTGTCTCTAAACCAGAGAGACATTGACTTCACAGATGGACCACTTGGTGGATAAGGAATTGGCTGGATAATCATAGAATCATAGAATAGTAAGGGTTGGGAAGGACCTTAAGATCATCTAGTTCCAACCCCCCTGCCATGGGCAGGAACAACTCACACTAAACCATGTGGCCCAAGGCCCTGTCCAACCTGGCCTTGAACACTGCCAGGGATGGAGCATCCACAACCTCCCTGGGCAACCCATTCCAGTGCTTCACCACCCTCACTGTAAAGAACTTCTTCCTTATCTCTAATCTAAACTTCCCCTGTTGAAGTTTGAACCATTCCCCCTTGCCCTACCACTACAGTCCCTAAGGAAGAGTCCCTCCCCAGCATCCTTATAGGCCCCCTTCAGATATTGGAAGGCTGCTATGAGGTCTCCACGCAGTCTTCTCTTCTCCAGGCTGAGCAGCCCCAACTCTCTCAGCCTGTCTTCATACGGGAGGTGCTCTAGCCCTCTTATCATCCTCGTGGCCCTCCTCTGGACTTGCTCCAACAGCTCCATGTCCTTTTTATGGTGAGGACACCAGAACTGTACACAATACTCCAAGTGAGGTCTCACAAGAGCAGAGTAGAGGGGCAGGATCACCTCCTTCGACCTGCTGGTCACGCTTCTTTTGATGCAGCCCAGGATACGGTTGGCTTTCTGGGCTGCAAGCGCACACTGCTGGCTCATGTTAAGCTTCTCAACAACCAACACCCCCAAGTCCTTCTCTGCAGAGCTGCTCTGAATCTCTTCTCTGCCCAACCTGTAGCTGTGCCTGGGATTGCCCTGACCCAGGTGTAGGACCTTACACTTGGCTTGGTTAAACTTCATAAGGTTGGCATCAGCCCACCTCACAAGCACGTCAAGGTCCCTCTGGACAGCATCCCTTCCCTCCAGTGTATCAACTGAGCCACACAGCTTGATATCGTCATCAAACTTGCTGAGGGTGCACTCAATCCCACTGTCCATGTCGCCGACAAAGATGTTGAACAGGACCGGTCCCAACACCGATCCCTGAGGAACACCACTCATTACAGGTTTCCAACTGGACATCAAGCCGTTTACCACAACTCTTTGTGTGCAGCCATTGAGCCACTTCTTTGTCCACTGAGTGGTCCATCTATCAAATTGTTGTCTCTCCAATTTAGAGACAAGGATGTCATGTGGGACAGTGTCGAACGCTTTGCACAAGTCCAGGTAGATGACGTCAACTGCTCTGCCCCTCTCCATCAGTTCCGTGGCTCCATCATAGAAGGCCAGCAAATTGGTCAGGCAGGATTTCCCCTTAGTGAAGCCATGTTGGCTGTCACCAACCACCTCGTTGTTTTTCATGTGCCTTAGCATGTTTTCCAGGAGAAACTGTTCCAAGATTTTGCCAGGCACAGAGGTGAGACTGACTGGTCTGTGGTTCCCTGTGTCTTCCATCTTCCCCTTCTTGAAAATGGGGGTTATATTACCCTTCTTCCAGTCATCGGGAACTTCACCTGACTGCCAGGATTTTTCAAATATGACGGACAGTGGCTTAGCAACTTCATTCGCCAGCTCCTTCAGGACCCGCGGGTGAATTTCATCAGGTCCCATGGACTTGTGCACGGTCAGGTTCTTAAGATGGTCTCGAACCTGATCCTCTCCTACAATGGGCCTAAGGTCTTCATTCTCACAGTCCCTGCATTTGCTTTCCAAGACTTGGGTGGTGTAGTCAGAGCATTTGCTAGTGAAGACTGAGGCAAAGAAGTCATTAAGAACCTCAGCCTTCTCCAAACCCAGGGCAGCCAATTCTCCCGAAAGCTTCGGAAGTGGGCCCACGTTGTCCCTAGTCTGTCTTTTATTTGCTATGTACCTATAGAATCCTTTCCTGTTATCTTTCACATCCCTTGCCAGATTTAATTCTAACTAGGCTTTAGCTTTCCTAACCTGGTCCCTAGCTTCCCGGACAATGCTCCTATATTCTTCCCAGGCTGCCTGTCCTCACTTCCACCTTCTATAAGCTTCTTTTTCCCCTCTAAGTTTCCTCAGCAGCTCCTTGTCCATCCATGGAGGTCACCTGGCCCTCCTGCCACACTTCTTTCTAGTCGGGATGCAACACTCCTGAGCACGCAGCAGGTTATCCTTGAATATCGACCAGCAGTCTTAGGCCCCCCTGCCTTCTAGGACTATATCCCATGGAACCTTACTAAGCAGGTCCTTGAAGAGGCCAAAGTCTGCATTCTTGAAGTCCAGGGCAGTGAGCTTGCTGCATGCTCTTCTCACTGTCCTGAGGATCTCAAACTCAGCCATCTTGTGATCACTACAGCCAAGGCTGCCCTGGAGGGTCACATTTCCAAACAGCCTCTCCCTGTTGGTGAGCACGAGGTCAAGCAAGGCAGCTCTCCTTGTTGGCTCCTCTATTACTTGAAAGAGGAAGTTGTCTTCCACACAACCGAGGAACCTCCTGGAGTGCTTCTGCCAGGCCGTACCATCCCTCTAACAGGTGTCAGGATGGTTGAAGTCCCCCATGAGGACAAGGGCCTGCAAGCGTGAGGCTGCTCCTATCTATCTAGAGAGAGTTCATCCACAGAGTCCTCTTGATCAGGCGGCCTGTAACAGATCCCCACCGTAATGTCCCCCATCACTGTTCTCCCTTTGGTCCTGACCCACAAACACTTTGTTAACTCATCACCCGTCCTCAGACAGAGTTCCATACTCTCCAGCCTATCACTGACATAAATAGCAACTCCCCCTCCCCATCTGCCTGGCCTGTCTTTTCCAAAGAGCCTGTAACCTTCCATTCCAACACTCCAGTCATAGGAGCCATCCCACCATTTTTCTGTGATACCAATGATATCATATCCATGTAGCTGTGCACACATCTCTAATTCCGCTTGCTTGTTCCCCATACTACGGGTGTTTCTATAGAGGCATCTGAGCCAAGCTCCAAATGAAGCTGACTCAATGGCTGGGCCAGCTGAAACATCTCTACATCGCCCCAAGCACTTATTACAGGTGCTGGCAACTGACCAGGAGTGTTGGGATGGATCAATGCCCCCCTCCCCCAACACATCTAGTTTAAAGCTTTCTTGACCAGCCTGGCAAGCCTCCTACCAAAACAGCTCTTTTCATACCAGCTCCACTAGCCTCCAGTAGACCTGGCCTCCCAAATCGAGTCCCATGTTCTAAATAGCCAAACCCCTGACTATGGCACCAGCGTTCTAACCATCTATTAACCTGCCAAATGCGCCTAGCTTTTTTAAGGTCCTCCCCTTTCTCCTGGAGAGTTGATGAAAAAACTACCTGAGCTCCAGAGCCCCTAACCACCTCTCCCAGGGCTCTGTAGTCCTTCTTAATGTTATCCAGGCTACTGCTATCTATATCTCTAGCACCCACATGGACCACTAGAAGGGGGTAATAGTCAGCAGGACTTACTAGAGCAGGCAGCCTCTCAGCAACATCCCTGATCCGAGCCCCTGGCAAGCAACACACCTCCCTCGAGACTGGATCAGGCTGGCAGATGGGTGCCTCTGTGCCTTTCCAAGTAGATTCCCCTACTACTGTGACCTGCTGCTTTTTCCTGGAGGCACCAGTAGTGATCCTCTTTACTGGTGTATCAGCAGGACATTCATTAGGTGCGGTGGGTGCTTTCTCGTTAGCCCTCTGAAGAACTGCGAAGCTGTTCTGGGTGAGGACATCAGATTTAGGAGGAAGCCCCTTGTTGTTAATTGTCCTCTTCCTCCTTTTTTTGTTAGTTTTTCTCGTGACTAATTCCCAGCTTCCTGGGTTGCTGCCCTCCTTCTTTCGTATATGAGCAATGATGGACGCTTGTGGCCCCTGTACAGTTTGGGCCTGGAGCAAGCAGCCCAGCTTCCTCTCAGCTTCCCTGGCATCTTTTAGCTCACCAACAGCCTCCCGCAGCTCAGCCACCTGCTGCAGGAGGACGTCTACTAGGGCACAGCAAGTGCAGCCCTGCCCATTGTGCACCTTGCCTCAAGAGACCAGTCGAGGCACTTTCTACACCTCCGAGGTCTGCACCGCAGCCTCCCCTCCCATCGGATCTGTCTGGGTGCCTACGTTGGCCACCACCGGCGCAGCTGGAGCAGAGCTCCCAGAGCAGGCCCTGGTCCTGAGGCGAGTGCTCACCATCCCGCTCGCTGTCCACGCAAACTGCCGCGCCACGCCCTGACTGACATGCCACGCCCTGTTCGCTGCACACCCTGGGGCGGGTTTTTACCCACTGAGGGCTGGTGCCTTCAATCCTGGCACCGCCCCCTGTGAGTCAGCTGCTCGCGTCAGCGGAGCTGCAGAGTCCTGGGAAAGTCCTGTCGAGGCCTTGAGGCTCCCTCGGTCGCTCTTGCCTCTCTGAAGTGAGGCTCCTGGACGCTGTGCTTCCCCCCATTCCGGTGTTAAAGACGTCCTCTCTGGAGATACTCACCTTGGCAATTCACTTAAAGAACTTAAAAGAAGAGTACTTAAAGAAGAGTTGTGGTCAAAAGCTTAATATCTAAATGGAAGCCAGTGAGAGACGAATGGTGTCCTTCAGGGGCTGGTTTTGGGACTGGCACAGTTCAACATCTTTGTCGGTGACATGGACAGTGGGATTGAATGCATCCTCAGCAAGTTTGCTGGCAATGCCAAGCTGTGTGGTGCAATCAATATACTGGAGGGAAGGGATGCCATCTAGAGGGACCATGACAGGACTGAGGTGGACCCATGTGAACCTCATGAAGTTCCTCAAGGCCAAGTGCAAAGTCCTGCACCCGGGTCGGGGCAATCCCAAGCACAAATCCAGACTGGGTGGGAGTGGATTGAGAACAGCTCTGCGGAGAAGGACTTGGGCATGCTGGTTGACAAGAAACCCATCATGACACAGCAGTGTACATCCGCAGTCCAGAAAGTGAACTGTAACCTGGGCTACATCAGAAGAAGTGTGACCAGTAGGTCGAGGGAGGTGATTCTTTCCCTCTGCTCCACTCTCATTAGACCCCACCTGCAGTACTGCATACAGCTCTGGGGCCCCCAACACAAGAAGGATATGAACCTGTTGGAACAAGTCCAGAGGAGGGCCACAAAAATTATTAGAGAGCTGGAGAATCTCTCCTATGAAGACAGACTGAGAGAGTTGGGGTTGTTCAGCCTACTGAAGAGGAGGCTCAGGGGTGACCTTATAGCAGCCTTCCAGTATCTAAAGGGGGCCTACAAGAAATCTGGAGAGGGACTTTTTACAAGGGTCTGTAGGGATAAGACAACAGGGAATGGATTTAAACTGGAAGAGGGTAGGTTTAGATTAATTAATAGTAAGACATTCTTCACTATGAGATTGGCCAGGCACTGGAAAAGGTGGCCTCAACAACCTGCGGATGCCCCATCCCTGGAAGTGTTCAAGGCCAGGTTGGATGGGGCTTTGAGCAACCTGGTCTAGTGGAAGGTGTCCCTGCCCATAGCAGGGGAGTTGGAACTAGATGATCTTTCACGTCCCTTCCAATTCAAACCATTCTGTGATTCTATGATTCTAATCAGCCTTTCACAGATAAGGTAGGCAGCTGTGTTAATTGCATTACTAAGTATGTAATGGGTTAAACCTCCCAGCAACCCCTTCCTCTCATAATATTAAAATCAGTGTAAAAGAACTGGGATAAGATTTATGACATTCAGACAGAAGAAAAAACCAGATTAGACTTACTAGAAACAAGATATATGAATAATTGAATAGGAATGTTTGTAACAATGTAGGTTCTTTATGTAAATCTTGACTTTTTTTTTCGTTTTATGAAAGGGAAAAGTTACTAACTGGGCTCCGTCAATCATATCCTAGGCATTGTAATCAGGGTTACTTCGAAAGTTTCTTTCAAGCATTGCTTTGTTTCTTTGATATCCTGATGGTCTTCATTACTTTATCACTATTCTTTATGGTGAAAAAAATAAACTGATCACAATAAACTCTTTCTGACTTTCTTCTGATTATTGTCAGAAGTTTACACTTACTTTCTTTGAATAGCATCAATAATTAACTGTACCACTCTTCCTCAACCAGAGGCTGCTTTGCTCTTCATAGTTTGTTCACTTCATAACAGAGAGATGCCCTGCTACCTGTGCAAATCATTACCAGAAAGTCTCAGTGTATATTTATTCCCGGCATGGATTTGAGCTTATACAATTCACAGGTTTTGAATCAAAGCATAAAATTGGGAAAAAATTAATACATTGAGTCATAGTACCAATTTGAAAACTGAATAACATCTACCTTTGGGATTTTAGTAAAACGTAGCTTTGCATGACTAAGAGTCTTCCCACCAGACTAAAGTCCCCTTCTGAGGTGCGAAGGATTGTCCTTTGCAATATAATATGCTGCCTTTGAGAGAAGAGAAAAGGTAAGAGAGATTTTATTGCTTTCAAAAAGAGATTCTATCTCACTTTTCTTTTTTCCTTTTTTCTTTTTTTTTTTGTTTATGTAGCATACTGTCACTTAGCATTTAGAAATACCTGAAGAGTAAAAAAAAGTGTGATTTTTTTTTTCACTTGCATATAGTTTGCTAACTTTGTGCTGCAGCTGCTAAAACAATCTGTCCCCTAGATGTTGCTACCCTTTCATATAATTGACCCTTCTGTAGTTTCACCTGAAGAGACTGTCAGTTGTAAGAGGTGATATATAGACCTTTATCATCCATTTTTGTCTCAGTGTATCAACAGAATAGGTGCAGTGCAGTGAACAGTACTGCAAAGAGCCAGTCAACTGTTGGTCAGGTAGTGGTTTGAATCTTTGATCTTTTTGACCTTAGAGTTACCAATGAGTATTCTACTTGTGGTTTTTTCATAGATAAGTCATATCTACTTTGAGCTAAATTGAAACCACCAATGTATTTCATGTAGGAGTAATCCACACAAGCCTAAATAGTGGTCGTCAGTTTCTCAAGAACCACACATTATTCTTTGTCTTACATGACCATGTCTTTCCTTTGCTCTTAGGATGATGGTGGAAGTCTTCACAGTTGGATTATGTTGTCCTTATTTGTGGATTGCAGTTAGATGTCTATGTTCAAAATAAGCAAAGTCTTCTGTTGAAATTATATATTCAACACCCTACATGTGGTAAAGTTTTATACCTTTCAAATGGCCTCACGTAAGGATATCAGCTTTAATTAGACATTACATAGACCATAAATAGACAAAAGCAATGAATTTGCTATAGAATATGAAAGATGAACCTGCTGCTATGTTTGCACTGTCTTTACATCTCATTTTAACAGTTATTAGTCAAATACCAGAGACTTATTTAGCAAACGAGTGTAGGACAAAGGCAGGGAATATAGGTCTGTGAGGCAAAGGTTACTAAGAGATATGACTCTAACAGTAAAATTTTGATAGTATAGCATATTATACTGCAAGTACAGAGGTTGCATGGGGGAATGCACATTCTTTAAGAATAGAAATTGAATTATGAAGACTCTTTCTGCTTTCTTCTGATGGAGTAGAATTTCTCTGTGATCTCCAAGACATTCCTCTTACTAGATTTTGTGTGTTCGGTATTCACTGCTAACACCAGTACGGGTAAATTTTAAAGCAGTTTAAAAAAAAACCCAAAACCCAAACAAGTTGGTTTCTATATCTAACGAAATGTTCATTTGTCTTTTTAAAACATAGTTAATTGCTAATACAGGAAAATAATCGTATGTCTTGTAAACCTTTCAGTTCTAACACTGACATTATATTCTTACTTTCATTCTTTTTAATAAATTACAATTTGCATTTCAAGGTTTTATTTCATCCTTTAGGAAGTGACTGTGCCTATGTGGGGTTTTCTGCTGGTTTTGGTTTTGAAAAATAGCAAAATTGCTTCTGTCTGTAACTGATGTAGTTGCTGCTTTTACTTTCTGGTGGTTTTTCCCTCTTCCATGATGAGCAACCATCACCGTAGGTATTATTTATTTAATATTTTTCTGTGTGTTTTTAAGTCCTGTAAATTATAGCATTTAAAAATAAAGGCAAGCTGTAGGCAAAAGAATGCTGGAGTCAATTTAAACCATGCCAGCTGGCAAGAAGAGAACCCAGTGAGCTGGCAAGGACTTATCTGGTGCTGCTTCTTCAACTGAATGTTTATTGTGGAGGTGTTTTGTGTGTGTATTAGTGTGTCAAAATGCAAATCAGTCCATCATCTTTATTCTTCCTTGTTTCTATCATCTGCTAGATCTTTTATTTCTTCACTGTAATTAAAAGATCAGTAGTTCATTATGCTTGAATTCATCATAAATAAAGGCAGTATTACAGTATCTTCACAGGATATTGCAGCATCTTCACAGGAAGGTATAATCCTATGTAAGAATCTGTGCAGAACTGTATCCTTTCTAGACTGTATGCCAGTACAGTACACTCACAGGCTCTCTAAATGAGCAATTAAATGCTGTGCTGTCCTGTCAGTTCTCTCATATATATACACTACGTTGCTGTTGAAGTGTAAAAATGAACAAAAGAAATTACCCTTGCTAAGGTCTATTAATGACCAGCCATAAACAAGTCTCATACTTTTTCTTAGGACACTGTTATTAGTACTACCTGATCTGACAGGTTACAGTGTATTTTATTTTTATTTCTGTGCAAGAGCTTCCTATACTAATTCAGTGGAAGAAAATTGAGAATTATGGTCCAGTAATGATGCTACTGTATTACAGCCAATAAGACAGTAAATTCTTTTGAATACAGAAATTTCTTGGTAGCTTTTGTTGTGGTGGTGTTGGGTTTTTTTATAACTCTATAAGAATTGTCATTTTCGTGAAATGAGTAACCAACAGTCTGCAAATCAAAGTGATTTATGAAGACATACAAAGAAAGATTTAATTTTATTCTTTTTAGGCAATATCTGGCATATGTTGCAGGTTGTGTGAGTCTATGTGGGAGAAATGGGCATTGAACCTCAGGCCCCTAACTCCTTATTTGCTGGGAGTGAGAGACGAGGTTGTTCAGACTCTCTCATGGTTTGGTCTATTAGTTGCAGAGAGGTTTGCCTGATGAGAAAGTTTGTGTACACACATTTCAGTTGTGTAATTCAGACAGCTTAACTTCCCCAGGCACTGTGCAACACATCTCTATGAAAGAGGCCAAAATTAAGTATTAGGAGTTCAGGTAACCAAAGTTCTTCAGAATCAGGGTTTTACTTGTGAAATTAAGCTAAGCTTTTGAGGATAACAAAGTACAGAGGCTTTCTTTCTCAGGGAGGGTTATGATTTCTGGTGTCTGAATTTCCTCATATACAATTCTAGCAGGAAGGGAGAGCAAAAAATGAAGAAGTTTGATTAATGGAAGAAGCTTACAAAGAACTGTTCAAGGACTGATCTTAGGCTGGGAAAAATGTCCCATGAATTTTACTGGGAGTTTTGACTGCATAAGGACTTTCAAGATCAAGTGCTTTCTTGTTCATTAAAGGATAGAAGGTAATTAGAAATAAAGCACAGGAAAGATTTTGTATAATACTGCTTTTGTCAGCTGAAAAAAAATCCATATTATTGTAGGAGTTTTAGGCTAATCTCTCTCCCTTTCTTGCACAAAATGATGACAGTAGGTTGTTTGCATTGCACTTTGAGGTCTGTGGTTCTATCTGTTCATTTTATTGGGAAAAAACAATTGGCAAGTTTTTTTCTGTGTTATCTTCCTTGCTGTTGGATTGCAATCTCATCTATGATGCTGACTTTGTCATTTCCCTCCTCCATCCAAACTGTTTAGCTCTAGATATTCCCACATTTTTGTTTGTAAATGTTGGATGATAAATGAAATAAAAAAACAGTATGCATTTTGGTTGAAGGATTTTGCCAATGTCAGCTCATGAAATAGAAGAACAATTGGAAAGAAAAAGATAAAACTGTACTAAGTTTTACAGAAACAAATCTTACATGTTTTACAATACTTTAAATTAGGTTGACTTTTTAACACCTTTTGGGGAAGAAGCTATATATACTTTAAGACCTCTTGAATCCAACCCTAAATTTTAAATCTATGGCAGTAATGAGCCATTTCAGGAATCATGAATTTAGGTCATCAACTCGTCAGAGTACTTTCTACACTGACCTCAGGGACAAGCGACTTATCTCCTGTTAGGACTTCAAACCATTTTTTGTAATACTTAAAAATGCTTTTCATGTTACCTGTTCTTACAGCTACTTTATTTCTTCCTCCTCCTACCTACCCTCATCAGAACCTTTTTTTTTTTTTTTTTGCCTCAGCCTCTAGCTGTAATTATTTGGGTGAAGAGTATGGTCCAAGTTTAATTCCAGCTGAAATTGCCACTGGTTGCAAGACTGAGAGCAGGATCCACTTTCTTTACAACTTTCTACCATATGCTGGTGGGCATAGGGAAGCTGTAGAAGGATGGGGAGCCAGAGAGGCTGTTGTGAAGCTGTTGCTTCCCTGGTTCTCCTTGCTTGCCTTGCAGTACATAATGATCTTCAGCATTCCCAAAAGCAAGGGAAAGTGAGAAAGGCATATTTACCTTCTGATGTGGCAGTAGTCTGCTTTTTGAGAAAGAAACTATGTAGAAAAAAGGCATCATATTTAATGATGCCATGCATTTGTCTTTTCAAGCTGCAATTGTTTATATGAATGAGGTTTTATTCCTGCTCAATCGTTTTGCTTTGACAGTCTCCCTAAGCTTTCAACCAGCAAATATGATATGGAAAATACTCATGGTTTGTTGTTATTGAAATTACTCTTGTGATTCCTTTCCAATTATTTTCAGGAAACAATACTTCTTATTTCTGTGAAGGTGACTTATTTTTGCAAAGGTGACTTTCTAACAAATAAGAATGTTGTTCGGTAATTGGAGTCTGCCTTTAAAAACTCATCACTTTATCAAAGTAGATAATATTGTGCAGCAATACATCCTAAAGAGAGCTTAATCCACAGGGACTCCTTCTTTGCTTTACTTACTAGTTTTAATTCTATTGCCTTTGGGTGTATTGCTCTTCATTTGTACTCATGTAAATGAGGAAAACCATCATATGTAGATATCAGAGGAGATATAGGCAAATTTTAAAATGAGCATTCTCAGTGGCTTTTACCTTTCTGTTAAACTACCACTTACTAATCTCCATGGATTTTTGAAAGTGCTTTTTCATTCAGAGTGTAAGACCAAGTACTAGTGTAAAGCATTTGGTTTGGGGTTTTTTTTGTTTTCGGAGGAATTTTAGATGACAAAGAAGGGACTTCCTGAAGTTAGTTGGAATGTGACTTCAGATACCAGAGGAGAATAATTTTGGTAGATAAAATACTTTAGACGACTTTTTGCTTTCAAGGAGATTTCTTGAAAAAGCGTTCAGAACTGTGAAATAATTCTCCAAGAACACAGAACTTGTTGAGAGATATCAGAGGTAACTGTTGGGGGTACTTTGGAAGAAACATGTGTTTTCCGTTGTGAGTAAAACTATTCACGTGTGAGGTAAAGTTTTCTGAGGATTTGCTCACTATGCAAATGGTAAAGAAGTAGATAAACCACTCCATACAGAATACTAATGTCCTTTCTGGACATGGTGCACAGAGTGCTTGTTTGCAATTTGGACATATTACTCTACAGAGAATGGATTTTAAATTGTCCAACTTTCCAGAAACATTCCTCTTAATGTAATTTTCTCTCTCTGGGAAGCTTTCTTTTCTCAAATAAAATAGAACAGTATCAAGGCCTGGTGCTGGGTTGATACCTGAGTTTCGGACTGTCCTTCCAAATGCATGTGTTGTTGGCTTAGATTTTTTGGAACGGTTGTGGTACTATTCTGCTGTCAAGTTGGATAACCAATTCAGTTTCCTCTAGGAACAGCAGGTTTGAAGGTTCTGCAAACTTGGTAACCTACCGAACTTTCCCTCCACAGTTCTCTTAGAGTCACATATACACCGGGTCCTTATGACTGGAGTCCTTGGAGAAATGGTATTTTGGGATGTCTGAGTATTATGCTTAGGAGGGAACCGGAAGTACATAGTGCTATTTATATGCAGCAGTTAGTGACAGAGCATGAATATTCATTAATGCTCCCACATTAAACACAGTTTTAATTGCAGTTTTAAGGATATGCTGGTTTTGCTTTTTAGAGTCTCAGGGTTGATTAATAATATCTTAATAAAAAACTTAATAGTGCATTAAACTAAAAAAAAACCAACCAGTGTCTTATTATAAGACAGCGATTTCACTTGGTAGTTCCCTAAGGAGAACAATAAAAACACATCTGAAAATCTGTTGCCTGGCTGCAGCAAAATGTTGTACAATCAGCCTTCAGAAAACAAACTGATGTTTCATGTAGCATTTTAAATGTTACCATGCATACGTTTGGTAACACTAGGCTATGGCCTCTGAAGTTTGGGAACTCTCTTAAAAAGTTATTTATCTATCTATCTTCAGCAGAAATTTGTTCACATTTCTCTTCTATATTACAATATGGGGCCACTGGGGAGGTGGGTTATCTGAAGATCTCTAGTAAGAGTTACACATCTTTTTTATTTAAATATTATTGCTTTTTAGGCACTGAATTTTGGAGATATGCCGAAGTACTTGTGGGAGATTTGGGTACCTGACAAACCATGGGTGGTAAGATACCAGATCCACTAAAATAAATAAAATAAACATGTAATTTTAAGACAGGCATTTTGGGCCCTGCTGTCACTGAATTCAATGGGCAAAACTCCTACAGGGCTCTTTAGAAGTGCATTACTGCAAATTTATGCAAGTGTGTTTTCATTCTTTTCAATATTGTCACACTGGTGTGAAGTTGAAGTGATGCCTGTAGTGAACTAGAAATGTGTGGTAGTATCTGACAGGGGGAAGAGAGAACTGCTCAGCAAAAGGTTATAAGAAGACCTTTTCTCTTATCTTTACTCAGACAAACAAGTGGTTAGCTATTGCCCATCAGAGCAATTCATGGTTCACAGCTGGGCCTACTGAATAATACCTTTCTCCAGGTATCCTCTTGTTAGTCTTATTTAATGCTTCCTCTGGACTCCAACATAGTAAGCCAAGGAAAACAAAAGTCCTCTTGAGCACCATGTGAACTTCTCAGAAAATTAACCTGGTAGATGCTGTCTGTCCTCCGCTTTCAGAGGCAGTCATCAGAGAAGAACCAAGGTTCAATATTTTGGTTTCTAAAGCTCTGCAGTAAGGAGAAGCCATGGTCTATTTAGATGCATTTCTTCTTCTCAGTGCAGAACTCTAGTCGATTGGTTTCAATGCTACTTTTTTGTGTGAAAAAGGACTGTCCACTCTCTGTGCTTTCTGAAGAGAGTCTCTCCAAAATTAATAACAGAAAACTTCATATAGAAGTTCAAACTTTCAAGTCTTTTAAAGGTTAAAAGTAATAAATTCAATTTAAATTTAGCTGCATCTTATGATATATTTAGTTACGTTTGTTCAACTATTCAAACTGCAAGATTACAGTAAAAAGTTGTTTACCTTTGTAAGTCTTTCCCCAAACTTAAGCACTTCTGGCACTTGCTTTTAAACTACATTAGAAGAAGCGAATTCCTAGAAACAGGAGTTTTCAGTATCAGACTTTACATTTAAAACTGTAATTCCTAACTACTTACTGGGTAGTCTACTCTATTCTACTTCCATTCTACTCTACTCTACTCTACTCTACTCTGCTTTACTGTACTGTACTCTACTCTGTTCCGTTCCATTCCATTCTGTTCACTAGAAATTCAGGTGCCTATATCTATATATAAATTATTATTTAAGGTAATGGAGAATGGTTAGACCACACTGGATTCAGGCAGTGGAGTGCCATATGAGACTAAACATGCGCTTCAGCTCTTAGCTCAATTTTGGGATTTTTTTTTTTTGTTTCAGTACTAGAATGTAGTGTTTTAGCAGAAGCTGTCACATCTAATATTTTATTTCATTGGATATTAATTATAAAACAAAGAGTTCTGATGTACTGTTATTTAAAGCTCTAAGAACAATATATATGTAACGCTTCATGGTCAAGTCCATTTTTTTTTGAGGGAAAGTATATTATTCTATACCTTATGTTGTAAAAGCTGATCTTTCAAGAGTTACAGGTGTTAAGGAAATCTTTTTCATGGAAGTTGGATGTTAATTATTAGAAAGTAATATCTAAAGTAACTAAGCAGGAAGTTCCAGACTGTTAAGCTGATTTCTAGAAGATTTTATGGAACTCTCTCAGCTTTTCCCTAAGAACTGTTGTCTCTGTGAGACAAACCTTTTCAGCTAGGGGCAATACTTCAAGAGAGTTAAACAAATGGGTAAAGGATTCCCCATACCTGCTTTAGGTTTTAAAAAATATAAAAATTTATTTTCCTTTCTCTGCAAGATGATACTGGGCATGGAAAACTTTGGGCTTTTTTTCTAGCTGACAACAGCAGCCTGGGTAATCAGTTTAATTAAAGCTTCTTTTCCTTGCATGTGAACGTTAGGCTTTGAAAAAATCGTCTAACCCTTTACTTTTGGAAAGCATTTTGAGTGTTTTATTTTTATCATTTTAGTATTAATAGATCTTCACAGTCTGAGCAATAACTAAAGAGTGTTGATGGTCTGTAGAATGAATAAGGACTGCTCATTTTGCAATGCATTGTTGAGTATGAATAAAGATGTATTGTTTTTAAAAAACAGTTGAACTACCTGTGAGTTCTTTGCTCATCTAAATAGCAATTACAGTCTCTTTCTAAAGGATTCTTGGCAAAGCAAATTTCCATTAACATGGTATGTAATAGAATCTAGAAAACTCTTAAAAACAAGTTTCAGACCTAATGGATTTTCTATTTCTTGAAGTTAAATTTTAGTCATCACTTTTTATGCTGGTGGTAACTGGACCTAAAGATTAGATGCAAGAGTATTTATGTAAGTGTCTGGTGTACCTGATTAAGCAGTAGATCAGACAGCACGATTTTGTGGGGGAACTGGGCTGGGGTGGGATGGATGCAGGAATGGAAACACAGCACTCAGTGATGAATAATCTGAAATGTATTTAGCATGTGGGAGGGATGGTAGCACGTGGATAGCAATTTCTCTTTTAAGAAACCTGTTTTACAACATTGAGGTTTCTATCACTGTGGTTTCCCAACCCAAATGTGTTACAGAAATGTGAAGCCAGCAACAATCATATGATGGAGTTCAGCTAGTGCAGCTTTGTTTTCCATCTCATACCAGGTTAATTTAGTTATTTGCAGATGGGCAGATGTAGTCATGGTCTCATTTATCTGAACAATGCTTTTGGTTAGACTCTATCTTGTGATGTGTGATCAACATGATCCCTTCTAGGAATATAATGGTACTTTGGCATCAATAACATTAACATCTGTTCCTCTGGGGTGGAAACATCCCCTCCCACCCCAACTCATGAACAAACAAATCTGAGAATATGCATATATAAGAAGGAGAAAACCTGCATAGAATAATCAAAAGCATGAGGCAGATTTGTGAAGGATATATTGTGAGAATGAAGCTTATGACTGAGCTTGTCCTAAAGTAACGTAATCCTTCTTCAAGGGAGGAAAGATGCAGAGCTGTAGGAAATGGTCTAAGGTTAAATGAAAGAATCTGAGACTAATCAAATATCTCATCTGAGTATGTTCCATACAAATGACTTGGTTTTCTCTTGTGGGTTGATCCCGGCTAGATGCCAAGTGCTCACCAAAGCCACTCTATCACTTCCCCTCCCAAACTGGACAGGGGAAGAAAATAAAACAAGAGGCTTGAGGGTCAAGATAACAACAGGGAGATCACTCAGCTATTAGCATCGTGGGGACATCACTGGGGAAATTAGTTTGATGTATTACAATCAAATCAGAGTAGGATAATGAGAAATAAATCCAGATTTTAATACCACGTTCTCCCCACCCCTCCCTTCTTCCTGGGCCTAACTTTACTCCTGATTTCTCTTCCTCCTCCTCGAAGCAGCAAAGGGGGATGAGGAATGGGGATTGCTGTCAGTTCATCACATTGTCTGTGCTGCTCTTTCCTCCTCAGGAGAGGACTCACACTCTTACCCTGCTCCAGTGTGGGTCACTTCCATGGGGTACAGTCCTTCAGGAACAGACTGCTCCAGCGTGGGTCCCCTATGGGGTCACAAGTCCTGCACAAACCTGCTCCAGCATGGGCTCCTCTCCCCATGGAGCCACAGGTCCTGCCAGGAGCCTGCTCCAGCACAGGCTTCCCATGGGGTCACAGCCTCTTTTGGGCATCCTCCTGCACTGTTGTGGTGTTCTCCATGGGCTGCAGGTGGGTATCTGCTCCACTGTGGACCTCTATGGGCTGCAGGGGGACAGCCTGCCTCTCTACAGGCTGCACCGCAGGGAATCTGCTGCAGGGGAATCTCTGCTCTGGTGCTTGAAGCACCTCCTTCCCACCTTTACTGACCTTGGTGTCTGCAGAGCTGTTTCTCTCACATATTCTCACTCCTTTCTCCAGATGCAGTTGCTTCTGTGCAGTAACTTTCTTCCCTTTTTTAAATACGTTATCCTGGAGGTGCTACCACAGTTGCTGATGGGCTTGGCCTTGGACAGCGGTGCGTCCCTTTTGGATCTGGCTGGCATTGGCTCTACCAAACACAGAGGAAGCTTCTAGCAGCTTCTCACAGAAGCCACCTCTGTAGCTCCTCCGCTACCAAAACCTTGCCATGCAAAGCCAGTGCATTTTCAAACAGTAGGTAATGTAGGAATATTTTTCTTCTGTAAAAAGCAAGAAAAAAAAAAGGAAAATAGACATGGCTTTTTCTCTGCTGTTCAAGATAGATGATAATAATTGCTTCATTCAGGATTCTGAGAAGAGGAATGCCCTGTACATTTTATTTTTTGGAGTCTGCATATATAGATATTGTCATTAATCCTAGCAGAAGTTCTTACAATATGCATTTTGTGCTGATCATAATTCTCTGTGCCATTAACTGATAAATGAAGTCTCTTAACTTGGATGTAATTCAGGGATGTTGGATGAACACTGATCTTCTTTGTAATTAGATTTTATTATGACTTTGTTTTCAAAAGTAAGCCACTTTTTAGTTTAGAATCATCATTAAAATTATTTGTGAAGCAGCTCATTTTCAAATGAGTCAAAATAGATGCTGGTCAATGAGGTACTATTGTCTCAAATGTAGTTGAAGTGAAACAGAGCAACTTCAGGTTTATATGAAAATAAATGTTTACAAATATATCTTGACTTCATTTTTCTCTCTAATTAGTAGCATGCAATGTACCATTCTGATTTTTGATTCACCCCTTTGGTGCCTGTGCCTCTCCTTAGGGATCCCAGCTGTTTTCCTCTCCTGCTGTAATTGAAATCAAACTTGTTGCAGCCTGTAATTGATAGTCAATCTAACCATCTAATGTTTTCTACGAGATAGATGCACAGCAGAAGCACATGAAGCAGCATATGGAAAAACAAGCGTCCTACCAGGGTGAAGATAGATCCACTGTTGTTTTGTTATACAATATTCCAATACTTTAATCAACTAGTTCACCTACAATTTAGTAAATTGAGTGTGAAATTCAGAGTATATATGATGTATTAATTGAAATTATAAGGACAAGTCTCTCTGTCTTTATGAAGGACTGCGCCTCCAGACTGCTCTTCCATATTATCCTCTTTGCCTGCTCTTTTCTCTTGAGGTGTTAGGAAAAAGTATTCTATTGTCTGCCTGAGTGTTGTTATGACAGGTCTAATGTCTCATACGGGATTGTAAATCTAGATGTTCTCTCACCCTTGTTTTGGCATCTAGTGCAAATCATAATCTTGTGTAAAGAGTGCATATTTTTGTCTCCAGATGAAGACATTTGCTAAGAATCTGCCATTGGAAGCAGGATGCTGCTGTCTGTCAGTACTTCAATATATACCTGTTTTTCTTTCTCTCTTAAACAATATAATGCTTCCATTCTTCAGGAATAAAAGCAGATGTTCCTCAATCCTATAGTTCTCTGTCTCACTCTCTGTACGTAGTATGCAAAAGGAAAGAGCACCAGTCATGAATTTTTATATGTAAGTAATGTATTAATATTTAAAATGTGGGGTTTTGGTTGTTTGGTTGGTTTTTTGTTGTTATTGTTTGGTTTTTTGTTTTTTGGTTTTTTTTTCTTCTCTGTTTGTAATCTACTCTAGTTCCTACACTAGAAGGGTTATATAGTTTTAATAGAATTCTTCTACCTCTAGCTGATAACACAATATTCAGTAATTAGATATAGAACTAAAGAGAAGTCGTAGGTTAATAATAGCTTCAATGGCTGCTGGATTTCTTGAGATATTTTTGAGGCATATTTTCTTAGCAGAAATAGTGTAATAGTCCCCTGTGTGGATTTCCTCATATCTAGTTTTGAAAGGAGCCTTATGTGTTCCTTCTAGTGCTACCGATAGCGAGGTTGTTATCCATACATCTGAGTCAGGCAGATTTAGGCTTTGAGTGATTGCATCTGCAACTATATCTGAGACCTAGCTTAAATCAAAAATCACACTTATTCTGTACTGTTCTTGACTCTAAATATGGTTGCCCTGTGTAAAGTTCAGCAGGATTTCTCCTGGGGTAGCAAAGTTCCTTTGGGTATATCTAAATAAATATTAGCTTTCTGGTGAGTACTTATAAAGAGATTTGGAGGAAAGCTAGTTATTCTGTAACTCCTTAGATTATACCTGGTTTCTCAGGGACTTGAAAAAAAAAGAGGAGAAATTAACTTTGCACTGTTCAAAATCACAGTGGAGATTATTCTTATTAAATATTTATCCATCATGGAGGAGGAAAAGAGTTGAGTAATCAAACAGTTGGTGTTAATTTAAATGTCATAACCACAATTAGAAAAAAAAACATCCTTGCAATCCTTGCAATCAAATTTTATTGTGGTTTCCCAATCTGTGTCCTGAAAATACGCTTCACTCAAGGATTTCCACTGTGAAGGAAGAGAGTACAATATGGGTTTGACTCAAGTTTCCAGAACTTTTTTCCTCTTTCTCGGAATTCCAGACACTTTCTGTGTTTCAGTGATCCCTTTATAAGATGTACTGGGTTAACATGGGGTTGTCAGTTGTTTCCTGCAAATAGATTTGCCTCTAACTTTATCACCCTGTACTCTGAAAGAATAATCTGATGCCACTACTTGTACTTTCTATGTGACCTTAATGAAACCAATACAAGAGAGATCAGAGGGAGAAGTTGGTGTGTTTTTATAATTGATTGTCATTGTCATTGTTTGTTGTGGGTTTTCTTAGGATTTGTTTGTTTATTTTTGTGGAGATGAAGCTCATGTACCCAGAAGGAAGTTTTTTGATGTTATTACCAAATCAACTAATTTCATACTTTCTCTGTCAGATTATTTATCTGATGCTATTTCTAATAGCATTATCAGAACAGTTTAAGTAGTTAAAAATAGTTCTAATATTAAAATGTGCAATGTGTAAATAGATTAGCTTTGATGTATGATTAGCTTTTTTGTATATTACACAGAAAAAGATGATTTATGATCCACTGAAATATTATATAAATATGAGAAGTGCTAAATCTATTAAGGCTAGGCATGTGATTATTCTTAATACTTTTGCTATATGCATGGGGTACTGTTCTATTAGCATGGAGTAATCAAAGTTGGAATGGACCTTCAGAGGCCATTTGATACAATGTCTTACATGAAGAGGGCTAATTTCACATAAGTTTTTACAGGGCCTTGCCCAGTCAAGTTTTGAATATCTCCAAGGCTATGTCCAATGCTTGCCATGGCCTCACTGGGCAGCCTGTTCTAGTGTTTGATCATCCTTGTCATAATATTTTCCTTTCTATCAAATTAGAATTTTGCTTATTCCAACTTGCCTCTGTTGCTTCTCATCCTACCACTGTGCAAAAAAAGTCTGGCTCCATGTTGTCCAGACCCACCCACTAAGTGTCTAAAACTGCAATAACTTTTGTATGTTGAGGATGAGCACATGCTCTCAGAGGCCTACTTGATACTCTCCACCCCCTGAGGCCGTGTCCAGTCTTCTACTACTGAATGTGCCTAGATGTAAGTTCCAGAAGGATTTGCTGAGTAGGAGGGTAGACTAACTGGCCTGCAGTTCCTGCAATGATCCTTCTCCTTCTCTTCAAAAATGGGCAATTTTTCCAGTCATCAGAAACATACCCCAATCACCCAGACTTTTGTAAGACTGTAAACAGTGTCCTTGACATTGTCTGGCTTCCTCGGCACTGCTGGAGGCATCCCATCTTGTTCTATGTCCAATTTACTTAACTGGTTTCTACCTCGATCTTCTACTGTGGGTAATTCTTCAGTCTCCCAGATCCTGGCATAGGGTCAGGGGACTTGGGAGGCTTGAGGCAGTACTTTCCAGTAGAAGCTGAGGCAAAGAAGACATCTAGTACCTCAGATATTTCCATTTCCTTTGGCACTAGGTTTCCTACCACTTTGAGTGGCAGTCCCACGTTTTCTTTTGTCTTTCTTTTGCTAACAGTGTAACTTTATGCTTCACAGTCCTCACTCGTATCAACTCCAAGAGAGTATTGGCTTTTGTACTTTAGCCGAGCTCAGTCAGGATTTCTCCATTAACATGCTGAGCTTATGCTTTGCTTGTTTGACTTCCTGGGCATCATATTGGACTTTTCCTGAACCTTGAGGAAATTGTTGCTGATGATCAGTTGGTTCTAGTGAGCTCCTTTACCCTCCAGGGTCATCTCCCATCAAGCAGATCTCTGAAAAGGTTTAAATTTGCCTTTCTGAAGTCCAGGGGGTTTTATTTGTTGGGGGTTTTTTTATTATTATTATCATTTAATTTTATTGGGAGGTAGGGGGCAAATAGGTCCAACTGAGTATCTCCTCAGGTCAGTTTGTCAGCCACCTGTACACCTTTATCAAATAAATTGATTCTTGATGCTTCACAGAAATCTCTTGAAATGTTTGTACTCCACCATTTTGCCCTTTCAGACAATATTGGGGTTGTTCATATCCCACCTGACAAACACCCTTGTGATTGTGAGGCTTCCACTGGCCTTCTAAAGGAGGCTTCATTTCCTCTTCTTGATCAATCAGTCTTTATCAGACACTCGTCACTACACCCACCCTGATCTTGACCCATCTGCTCTGGACCGGTTGGTCACCTCCTCCAGTGCAAAGCTCCATGAATTCAAATTGTCCTTTTCCATAGAGCACAACCTCTCCTCCTCACTCGCCCCACCAGCTGTGCTGTCTTTGCAAAGGACATTCCCTGTGTGTCATGCTTGCTCCTGGGAACTTTCTCACTTTCTCTTATCCCTCCTCTAAGTCTCAGATCTTATGTCTACCATCTCCAGATGTTGAAAGCCCCTTTCACTAGATCAGCAAGCTTCTCTGCAAGGCTGGGTCTTGGCCCACTTTATTAAATATACCATAACATAAAAATATTTTCATATATATGTTTAATATATGTTTAACATGTACGTACAAAATATCTATGTTTGTATTTAGTGTGTGACAGTGCTTAAATTTTGTATGCAAGTTCAGGAAGAGAACAAGCACTTTGTATATATTGCTATGAGTTTTTGTACAGCAAGAGAAAGAAGAGAATGTGAGAAACTTCTAAAAGTACTGAATAATTATCTTTTTGTCTGGGAGTATTGTCTTTAGCTCTTTATCTCCTACATGCTTTACTGGCACTCTTGTCTTTCAGTCTGATTTTTCAAATGGTACAATGTGTTTTTGGTTTTTGGTTTTTTGAGTATCACTGAAGTGTGAAACAGAAAATGGTCATATATGCCTGGTCAATTTGGTGGTGATGGTTTATTCTTCTTTGTAAAGAAGGTGTTGTAACCTTTTGGAAAAGCTGGTCCTGTATAGGGATTTAAAACACAAAAGTTAAAGAGATGCAACAATTTTCATGTTCTTTATTCCAGAACTATAATAATACATAAAATAAATTTTAAAAATCATCAGCATATATTGTTATAAACATATTTGAACCATAGTACTGAATTATACTATCAGAAAAGACATTTTAAATACTCCCACAGATTTATTTTATTTAAAAGCTGTTTTTCTTGGGGGGGAAAAAAAAAGATCATCTTCATGTATCTGAGTATTTTAAGGAAGATATAACTACTATTTAATGTTACTAAGATGCCAGTCTTTTTTTGTCAAGGGGGGTGCCACAGAGGTTATCCAAGTGGTTTGGGGTTTTTTTTGATAGTATATTTGTATGAGAAGTCTCTGGGACATTCCTGTTTGTATACCATTGCTTAGGCTATTTTGTTTTCTTAAACCAATAATTATCATTGTAGGTGACAGAAGTGAGAAAGTATGCATGAGAACAGTTTTTCACAAATTTTCTTCATCTGTTCTATACCTATTAAAATAAATTTACATTTCATACTGAAGGAAATGCTTTTAGTTGCATTTTCCGTTGGAAGAGGAGAGAATTAAAAAGAACATTATGTTCCATAATTGAAAGGTTTTAAGACCTAACATTGAATGCAAAGGTGGAGTAGGATAAAAAAAAGGTATAATTGTGATTCATAGCATCAATTTTACTTTGGTTTTTTTTTGGGGGGGTGAGGGGGGGTGGGTGGGGTGCATTTCCTTTGGTTGAAAAATTATGGTGTCACAATTTTTTTTTTTCCTGTTGATATTTACATGTTGATATTTACATTGTTGATATGTTGTTTCTTCGGTATCCTATCTGATATTGAACCCAGGACAATGCTTCTAAATGGGTAGTTGACTTTATTAGCGAGCGTGCAGCATTCTTTATAGTATCATAAATATTAGCGGACCCCGTGTTTAGACAACTGAATGAAGTCTTCGTACTTCATTGCCTCAACTGGAACTTAAAAACCTATATTGTGGATGCCTAACTTGGGGTGTCCAAGCCTAGAGTTGAAACACCAGTCTTCAAATTCGTCCTTTTTTTGTTTTGGTTTCTGGGGTTTTTTTTGTTTGTTTGGGTTTGTTGTTGTTTTTTCCAAATCATATCCAGTAAATTTGTTAAAAAAAATGGGTAAAACTCTGCTAACAGATATTGAAGTGGTGTATGGATGCCTAACATTTTTTGTCCATCTTTTTTGTGCCATGTGATATCAGACCACGTCCTCAGCAAGACCTATAAGACAACAGTTCACATGGTTGTCACTGAGGACAGAATGTGATAAGCTTTCAAATGCAGAAATTGAATAAGGACATGAAATGTCAAAATAGGCTAGCACGAGTGTCTTGTGGGATAAACAGAAGTGATACGTACAATGTAATTCAGCACTATCTTCGTCAATGACTGTAGAAGCATAGATAAGGATATGTTTATCCTGATTAAAGTCAGCGAACGTTTGCCAGTGACCTTCATAATGCTTCTGTATTTTACCCACTCTATCTGACTGAACTGAAAGTTGGCCAAGTGTGTGCTGGTGATTCCTCCCATCTGTAGAAATTTAGTCTGTTCTGGTAAAAGCTTTGTTACTATTCCCTTCATCAGGGTGAGATTCACAGACATCACTTAATAGCTTTAAAAAGATTTCCTCATTTGTGATGATTCACCTGATTTGAGCAGAGTAGGATCAAACATTTGCAGTGAATTTAGTGGCCTCTGAGGATCCAAAATATGAATAAGAAAGAGGTTTTGAATTTTTTTGCATGCATGATGTATCAGATGATTAATTGTTTCTAGTTTAGGATTAATGAGGCTTCATGGATAGGGATAGAGTCAGTGATCTTTGTAGGAAATAATGGAAAGTATTTTATTCTGAAATGTTTCAACAGTGCTGATTCTTTTAAATCCATTTTCTGGGTTTCATACAGTGCCGTTTTGAGCTGTCATATTTCTTATGTATTGCAGCACTGTAAATGCTCACATCCTGGACCTTCCTTTAGAAGATTGGATATATACGCTTGGGTACGTCAATGTAGCAATCAGGAAACAACACAAAGTGAAATGGCTGTTACTGCGTGTTCTTCAGCATGACAATGTAATGCAGATCACAGGGATTTATTACATGAGGGTTTCTTTTGCTTTGTTTTGGTTTTCTCTTGGTTTTTTTTTTCATCTTCAGATGATCTCCACTGTGCTGTTTTTTGGGTTTGGTTTTTTTTTTGTTACACCGTTCAATTGTCAGAAGCAGTAAATCCACTAATAACTACACTTCATTCACTAACTAGTTCCTTAACATAGAGTAAAATAAAATTAAATTTTGAGTAAAATAAATCATTACATTTTGGTTGATACTCCTGTTTCCCCTCCTCCCAAAAAACAACCTAACCACAACCAACTTCTGTTAAGCCCAGAATCAGAGGCTTTGCAAAGATGAAAGCTGCCAAGTATATTTGCTAGCATTTCATTTGTACACTTTTCAATTTACAGAACCAGCCCTCAGTCTCAGTTTTTAATTTGGTGCTTTAGATGAAATCCTATTTGGGAAAATCAATGAGAGGTTAACCAAATCCTAGGCAGCTGCAGTGGTTAGAAGTCAACAGCTTTGATTACATGCCAAACTGACATCTAAGTTCAGTTTTTCTATTTTATTTATTCCTCATTCTCCAGCCTCTTGCCATATCATATGACATTATTATATTAAGCTTTGCTACTGGGAGGAGACAATTAGTATGCTTAACAGAGCTTTGCTTGTTACCTCATACTGTAATTCAACAAAGTTGGAAATATCAAATAAAAAAAAAGAATATACAGCAAAAATTGATATTTAAGACAGAATTTCTGACAAGGTTCCAGCCACTACACCTGTTACTCTGACACCCTTCACTGCTGCTGATTTCAATGAGGCGAGTGATTAAATCATATCATAGGTGAAAGGTAAAAGGCCAAAAATGAATTTATACAACACAAAATAGTACATACAAAAATATATTATTCATATACACTGCAACTGTCCAAATTAATGTTGGACAGTTCATGTTTTTCACAGAATTTCATTACCTCCTTTCTGTTAAAAAAAAAATTTAAAATGTTCTTGATGATAAATTAATATGGTAGTTAAACTGAATGTTAGCAATGAAATTAAGAAATTAACGTAACGTGATGTAAATTTTCCTCTTCCATCTTACTAATAGATTTAAGGGGAGGAAAGAAAAAAACTAAAACAAATAAAGACAGTTCTCAGCTATAGTGTTATCTACATATAGCCATGTATAGAAGTTATTATTGTATATGTTATTACTCATGTAAAAGATAGTATGCTGAGATCAGTTGAGAAAGTGAGCAAAGTGTCCCAGATACTCACTAATAGGCCTGATAACAGAACCCAAATTTTCTGTGAGTCTTACAGTGCCCATACCCATTTTACCATGTAATTCCAGCCTCCAGATGTCCGTGGTACAGAAAACCAGGCACTGTAAACAGCGTCTAACAGAGCAGCTTTTATCAGCGTTACAGTGACAGAAAGCAAAGGCTAGTGAGACAAAAATCAGATGCTGGGAGAAGGTGGGAGCAATGGATGCCTGCTTGTATCAAAGATCCTTCACTAACTTGCATGAAGGCCCCTGACAGATGTGCAGCACAATACTCATTGCAGCCATGGGTTATGAAATACAGCTTTGTGTCGAAGGCAAACACTTTTGATAACACTGTTCCGTTACGGGTACAACTAACATTAAAGGCTCTTTCAGGGAACCTCTTACATCATGCTTTTATTTTATTCCAGTTGGCTGAATCTTTCTAGCTGAAAGTAGGTCTGAAGGAAGAGTAGGTGTTTGATCTTGCTCTGATTAAAGTCAATGCAAAACTGGTTTTGGGTTTAACAGCATGAGTTCAGTCTATAGAGAGAAAGCATTTAAGCCCTTCCAGCACATTTAAAATATTTCCAATGCAAAATGGGAACTCAAAAAGTGAAAGCTTACGATTTTTTACCTAAACTTCCTTTTTGCTAGGCATTCTTTAAGCAACCAGAGAATGCTTTGATATGCTATTATTCACTGTAAGTTTGGAGTTAGTGGAATGAAAAGCCAGGAGCAGCAGATACTGTATTTCTTACTGTACTTTAAATACTACCTCAATATTAATTCTCTTTAAGATAAGACCGTAGTGTGGTTTTCAAATGGTAGCCTATATACTGCTGGTGACCCACTGTTTCAAAAGTATGCAAAGGGTAAAACTCTAAGAGGTTAAGTTAATTATATAAATATTGAAATTACTCATCATTGTGGCTACAGCTGGCTGTGCTTTCCCATAGTTTTGTCAAAGAAGTTAAGAATTGATATTAAGTACAGTATCAGCAAGAAGCTTTTCTTTAGTTTTGGGGGCTGGGGTTTCTGGGTTTTTTTCCATGAACATAACAAATCTAGGGTGATTTCTCCTTTAAAAAATTACCTAGTTATCTTAAATTATTATCTTCCACCATATTTGTGGTTTGGTTTGGTTTTGTTTTTAATGACAACAGAATGTACATTCATGTAAGCAGAGAACTGCTTATATTCATCAAAGTAGTAACTGCTTGGCATGAAAATTTGCCTTTCATCTGAGGTTGGAAGTATGACTAAAAGTTGGAAAGACTATAGAAACAGTGAGAGCACAAATTTCCAGATGAAAATTGATCTTTAAAGAGGTTAGCATCTAAGCTGTAGAAGGCAATTTAAAGGAAAACCAAAACAAACTACTTTATAAAATCTATGCTGGAGAGTCTGTAAGTACGTAAGGTTTTTTAGGTAAAGTTTCTATATCTGTCGTGGTTTGAGCCCAGCCGGTAACTCAGAACCACACAGCCGCTCGCTCACTCCCCCCCTTCTCCTCCCCCAGCTCCCGGAGGGATGGGGAGGAGAATCGGAAGAATGTAACTCCCACGGGTTGAGATAAGAGCAGTCCCGCAACTAAGGTATAATACAAAACCACTACTGCTACCACCAATGATAATAATGATTAGTGAAATAACAAGGGGAGAGGATACAATTGCTCACCACCCGCCGACCAGTACCCAGCCCGACCCAAGTAGTGATCTGGGCTTTCCGGGTAACTCCCCCCGGTTTATATACTGGCCATGACGTGCTGTGGTATGAAATACCCCTTTGGCCAGTTTGGGTCAGGTGTCCTGTCTCTGCTTCCTCCCGGCTTCCCCTCCTCCCTGGCAGAGCATGAGACTGAGAAAGTCCTTGGTTGGAATAAACATTACTTAGCAACAACTAAAAACATCAGTGTTATCAGTGTTGTTCTCAGGCTGAAAGTTAAAAAACACAGCACTGCACTAGCTACTAAGAAGGAGAAAAATGACTGCTATAGCTGAACCCAGGACAATATCTAAAAATCTGTCAATGTGGATGCACAGAGGAAACACCCAAATTGCTGAACTAAATATTTTATTGTCAAACTTGTGAATTCCACATATGTTTAGGCACAAAGTGGTCACCCCTGTGAATGATTCCTATGAGAACATATATCATCCAGCAAGTGGATTTTGGGAATGTGTAGCATGTGCTGTCTGCACTGAGTACAGCAAGAAGCTGTACCAGCCATCACCATTTTGCTTGGAGATATAGATGAAAGCAGACCCCATGTGCAATAAAGGACTCCAGCACGGTGGTGTGCAGCATTCTATTGGGACAGAGCAGAGCACTGTCCAGGGAGGACATGACCTGTCACATAGAATGATCATAGTGCACATCCTTTTACTTCGTATGTGAAGAATTACAGTTTTGAACCTATTGTATTTATTCAGTGAAATTGTATTGGGCAATGGATCTGGCGTCACAGATGCTTAGTGCCTTTCCTTGAAGCTAATGCAGTTCCTGTATGACAAGGAACCCAAGGTTTGTGGTGTAAGAAAAGAGGGAGAGCTCAAACAAAAATAAAAGGAATCATGGCTTAGTAGCACATTATCAGTCATTCTGGCATGTGTGTGCTCTTCATTTTCTGGGTTCAGTTCCAGTACTGTTACTTGCCCAAAGATTCTATTGCAAAACCAGTTTTAAGATTGGAGGTATGATGAAGTCCAGGAGAGAAAGATGCATCTATTGGGTGTTTCCTATTGATCGACATAACTCTTCTCCTCCATGACTAGCACTATCTGCCTGTCCCATCGCACAGCTGCAAATTCCATCCCAAGAAGTTCAATATATTACAGAATGTGGGTGTGCAGTTTCTTCATGAAGTCTGCCTCAGGAGTAGGTACCTACACAGCTAATGTCCTTTATAGGTCTTTACTGAGATCTATCGCAAATTTAGAAACACATTTCTCATTTGTCAGATTACAAATTTCTATTTTAATGCTACTTAAAGATGCAGAAGCATGGCATTAGGAAGCCTTTGAACAAAACAAACTAAAAAAATGAGTATTGTTTTTTCTTATTAAAGAGCCTAGAATCTCTGCAGTTAGGATACTCCCAAGTATTTAATTCTTATCTAATAAGTAATACTGATTATGAAATCAATTTGATAAGTTGAAATAAAGCATTAATCATTCTGAAGATTGTTTTACACTGCTATTGCAGTGACTACACTGACATTTACAACTGACAGAAAATTACGAAGCACATGAACCTGCCCCAGATCTTTATCCTGATACTGCAACATTCAGAGGGCCTGAAATGACTGTCTGCAGATTATATGCAACTTCCACTAGGTCAATAGCAATTTTTGACATGCTGTGTAATGACACCCAGATGTACAACTTCAATTCTGCATATACTTTGTTATATTGTATTATGTGATATTTCATGATTCTTTTCTTGGAACTAGCTGCTTTCTTATTCTATTTGTACAGGTCATGCTGTGTGATCCACAAAGATTCTGTTTTCTTTGCTTCTGTGAGGAAAATATAAATTAGTTAGTTGTGAAACCAAAATACAGCTCTTAAGATGCATTCTGAATTACAAGTGTTAATGATGTTAGGTTTACAAACACTGGAAGATATGTTGAGAGAATGACTGCTTGGGGTCTCTGAAACTAGTTATTGAACTCCAGAATGCTAGCATGAAATCCATGGAAGATTTATCATGGTTTTTATAGAATGTCAGATTGTGCCTGAAGAAAGATGGACAGCTGTAACTCATAAGCACCATAGTAACAGATAAATTGCAAGGTCAAATTTCATTCTGGAGTAAGACACTAAGATGATTTTTATTTTTTTTTTAACTCCACCTAAAGATTAAAAAATAATGAAATTAGATTTTCAAGCTTATGTAGGAATGTCCATAAAGTGTAAGGGCCTTCTCAGAAGTCTTCTTTATGTCAGTGTTTCTAAGTGTTGAGTCTTTGTGGGAATATAAATGAAGATGACTTAGGAGAGTAAAACTTCTGGGAATGGTGAACATCTGTAATTTTAAAGGAATGGAATTCATGACCAATTTTCTTGCAAGTTTTCATGTGCAAAATTTAAACTCATACATCGGTTGTACAGAATATATTTACAACAGCTCTATCAACCTGCTCTCTCTTGAAAAACAAAATCCATAAAAATTATATCAGCTGCATACAGGGTGTCACCACAAAAGAGTTATATTATATTTAATCCCTTAATACAAGGGTGAGTAATGAACTAAGTAATCACCATCAGATACTTCTGCAAGTTTAGATTAAATGATCTGACCTCCATTTAAGTCCCAGAAAATACGATATTCTTACTGCCCTTTTGTTCATTTTGGCAACTTCTGACAGGCCAAATGAATAAATTCAAATATTCCTCCATCCTTCAGATCCCATTTCAGGAATGCTGAATCTCGTGCTTGATCCATCTGTTTGGGGCTTGGCACAGGATCTGGATAAGGACAGCTTTTCAATTCACTTGATCTGTCAGCTGATCTTGAATCAAAAGCAATCAAAGGAATTGCTTTGTGACTGGGTCATCTCTGAGCATGAAAGGAAATTGCTTGCCATTTCAGGTATTCTATTCTGTATTATTCACAGGCTTTCTCTATAGTAGGCGTAAACTTTCAGGGAGTGTTTCTTTGCTTCTTTGGTAGGTTCTTGAAGATAACTGAAGTGCTCCAGGAGTGTACTTGTTTCTAGCACAAAGTCCAGCTTTTGAATGTCTCAGGTCAGCTAAATCTCAGCCTGAAAAATTAATTTAAAACAATAAATGGTAAATGCAGTGTAACTGATTTTAATACAGAGTTGCTGTCTTTGTCACTCGCAAGTGAGAGAGAGGTATGGAAGTAGCAGAAAAACTGAACCAAGTCAAACACTAGCCTCTAAACCAATTTTAAAATAAAATAAACATAGTTTTGCAAAATGTACTCTTAGAGATTATATGATAGAATTTCTGGTGTCATTATTAAATGAGGTTACTAATTTGTTAGTCATAGAATCATAGAATGGTTTGGGTTGGAATGAACCTTCAAAGGTCATCTAGTCCAACTGCCCTGCAATGAGCAGGGACATCTTCAAGTAAATCAGATTGCTCAGAGCCCCATCCAGCCTGACCTTGAATGTTTCCTGGGATTGGGCATCTACTACCTCTCTGGAAACCTGTTCCAGTGTTTCATCACCCTCATAGTAAAAAATTTCTTCCTTATATCTGTTCTGAATATATCCTCTATTAGTTTAAAACCATTGCCCATTGCTCTGTCACAACAGGTCCTGCTAAAAAGACTATCTTTCTTATAAGTCCCCTTTCAGTACTGAAAGGCCACCACTGAAAGGTCTGAAACTAGATTAGACAAAGTTCTCAATAATGCCCTGTGGGAAATAATTTCCTTTAGAAGAATAAGAGCTAAATGTCAATATTTATTTGTATACTATTCTGTGGCACTTAAAATTAAAAATCTGTGTCTTTCTTACAGTTGAATCTCAGGCAAAAGGTGAAACTGTTGTGAGAACTAAAAACCATATCACATTTCATTCCAGGTCAGAATATTAACTGTCCCTTAAATAGCAATTTAGGGAGATCACTCAGTTCATTTTTGATTGTTCTTTTGATATGATACTTTCCAAAGCACTGTGTATTACATGCTCAAGACATTAAATATCTGCATAGATATTTAGATATAAAGACATATCTGCCCAGAATTTCTTTAATTTATTGAATGGCAATTTGTTGAATGTCGCTTGTTCTTTACACTGGTAAATGTCATCATGTATGTCCTTTTCTTTCAGGTCTGTGGTTAGGCTAACTGTAGCATACATTCACAGGTCTGTAAGGCAAATGCATGTCTTACATTGTGTCTAAATCTACCTCACTGGCTGATATTTTGGAGTAATGTTTGGGCTAAGATTCAGAGAAGTAGTAGCTATACTTGTGAAACTGTTGTTCCGGTGTCACTCTTTTTATAAAAACAAACTTTCTGAAGTTCCAAACAGTTACCTCTGTGGAGGTTTTATATATTCAGGCTTTTTTGGCTGTGACTTAAGGCCCCGTTAACAAGATTTCTTCCAATCTCTATTGCTGCATCTGGCACAGATAAAGAAGTATCTTCCAAGGAAGGTAAAATCTAAGCCGTGAAGGTCCTCAAAGATTGAAATCAACAACTTCAATTATTCTTCACACTAGTTCAGAGTTAAGTGTAGTTTAATCCTTGTGACTACCTCCTCTTAACAAGTGAGTCACACATTTTGTATCACATGAAAGCTATGAGCATTCTTAAGTGTAGCTGAGGCTGAAGCCATCATATATATCTAGTTCAGCTGGACATCAGTATGACTAGTTTTTATGTTGAATTAGTGCACAAGATTTTTGCATGATTTCAGAAAAAAAGAAAAAGTTTATTTAGTAAAAATAAAAATTTGGTTTGGTTTTCTTTCAGTTTAGAAGTTTTTTTTTAACATACTGACCATGCCTGTAGTGTTATTTAAGAGTATACATGGTTAGCTATCCAGCTTTGACACTGAGTGGTTCATGGCAACAGCACTTATGCCTACAGCCTTCTGTGGCAGATCTGCATGTAAAGAGATTGTTGAAACTGTTTAGAAGAGATTCAAAATGTAATATAGAAATGTAATTGATTCAGGGTCTAGTATTGGAGGCTGCTTTTATTTGTTATACAAATACATTGTTATGCAACATGATAAATGGTTATAAATTCTTGAATAACAACTGTATTGAACTATATTTCAATAATTAATACATGAAAGATTAAACATTAAGCATTTGATAATTTGTATTTAGCAGATCCTTTTTTTTTTAACCTTGTTGTTAATATAGCACTTAACCCATGTACATTTCATTTCACTTACAAGTTCAGCCTTCCAGAGGTACTTATGCCTGGCCATTGACTGAAAAGGAGATTAGTCGACTAGTCATCTGCCTTAAGTAAGAAAGGCTGAATACATAAATTAGTACTTTTGCTCTTTTCCCTTTCAGAGTCTTCTCCCATCATCCAGACCCTTCTGTTATACAGAGAACTGTTAACTTTTACTTCTTTGACAATACAGAGAAAGTAATTTTTGCAGAAGCTATAAGTGGAATGACTCCCATGCAGCAATGTGTTCAGCACCTTATAAGAAAACCTCATTCCAAGCATACTAATTACCAAACAGATCATGTAAACATATTTGTCTGATTCCCTCAGTATAGCTGCAAATGCTTAGTCCCCTATCTAAGCAGCTAGAGCTGGACTAATATATTGGCAGATGGCATGCTGGTCCTTTTCCAGTAGAGTCTGCCAGCTCCCATGGCTACCACCCACTCCCTTCCTCTTTCCCCCACCTTACACCTCCTGTATCTTTTTGATACCCTTGCATCTCCCCAGAGCTCTTGGAAGGTGGTATATTTAGAGAAAGGACAATTTCATGTTCCAGAAGAATTTAAAACTGTAGCCAGTTATGGCATAGCTGGCATGCTGCAGTTTGCAGGAGCATCTGTCTATAAAATATTCTGACTCTACATCTTACTGATCTCTGTTGAAGGCTTTGAGGGAAAGCTTGCAGTTCTTGTTCTACAAACTAAAAAAAAAGAAAAAAAAGAAAAAACCCCCAAAACCTAACTAAAAAAAAAATAAATCTTTAAAGTACTTGAAACTTAATAGAAAACATATTTTTCTGGTACCAAAAAAGACAGCTGCAAGGCTACTACTCTATCTTCTTTCTCCCACACACCATGATTTATTCTAAGAATTTGTGCCCTCAACGGAAAATTTGGAATAGACTCTTTTCAGGATGAAGGCTCTGGGAATAAAGACTGTTTAATATGTGAAGTAAGAGTAACACTTTTACTGTCCAAAAGTGGATATATAAAAATTTAGAAAGAAAACATGGGCAAAAATTTGGTGTCAGGAAGTTTTGTTATTCTCAGTTAAAACCATTAAAAAAAAAAAAAAAATAAGGCTTTATTTTTAAAAGTATTTACCAGCTATTAAAGAAACTTTTGGGCATCTCTATCAAATGTAACAACAATTTTTATAGGCAGAATAGGTTTGGTGTTTTTACGTTTTAGTTTATGGTGCTCCTAAACTTCATCCACTATTTGCGTGAAAAAATGTATCATTACATGAAGGTAATTAGGTATCTGTCATTGCCAGATGCTGTTCCCTTTTAAAGATGGTGACATTTCAGCACTGAATAATGGCTGGATTTTGAAAAGGGAGTTACAACAGACCTTCTATACGCTACTGTGTTATCATACAGAACACTGTTCCTAAGTAATTGTAATTTTCTTCTTACCATTTGCAAGGACTTTTGTTTAGGGTGGAAAATGGAACTCAGAGTTTTTGAGGAAAGATGGTGCTTTAAAGGTGGCACAAATTAAAGCTGCAGTTATGGCTGAAAGTTGACAGAGATATACTATGGAGTAGTTTGCTCCAGCATGTCTATCCCTGCAAGATTGGCTTCATTATTGGCCAGCAAAGGAGTAAATGCAGTGAAGTATTAATCAAAGCAATAATCTTATCTTCCTTTACTTAGAATTTTTCAGTGAATAAATGCAAGAAATCATATGAAAAATGTGATGATCACTGCTTTGGTGAATTCCTGTATTTAAACACAGGTTGCCTGACCAGGTGGGGCTTTTCTTAGGGAAAAACTGCTAACTTACTCCTTTGTGTTTCAGTGAAACCCAAGATCTTGTAAGCAGGTTATATTTTCTGTGTCTATGGAAGCAGAGATCAAAGAAATATTCTTCATCATCTCTATGCTCCATTTGAAAAGTTGATGAGCTATAAAATATCTTTTTGTTTTGGTTGGTCTCCACGGCAGAGTCTTAGCTGGGCATTTGCTTCATGTGACATTAACAGTTCCTGTAGGCAATGTTTTAAATCCTAGAGACTTTGAAATAAGATACCCAAAATGAAGGTGGTGTGTTTGCTGTTTTGTTTTGGTTTTTACGGCATGCAACTGAATAAAACGTGGCAAACAGAAGACTGGGATGAATGACTAATACATCTATTGACTTAGCATTTCTAGTTTTCATATATTGAATCCAAAAGACACTTGGTTCTACTTATATCAAATTATCATGATATGTCTCTCAGTCATTTTCTGGCACGATTTCCACTGTTGTCGTAAAATTGTTAGCAATGTGTAGGGTTCATATAGTAATATCTTCAAAAATAATTAGTGGCTTTGAGTTCAGTTGTCAATATTTGCTTTTTAAGCCTGTTTCTTTTTTTGAGTGACTGTGGTATAGTACTATATTTTCACAGGTGCATAGACGGTAAAAGTAAACACCTAAAGAGAAAAGTCCTATAAACTGTACGTAGTTGCTTGCACTCTGCACCCTCACATCTTGTAGTCACTGCTGGCTCTGTGGGTTTCTAACCACCTTCTAATTGCAGCTGCCTTCCTGAACAGCTTTTTCTCTTCATGATGCAGGTGAAATTCAGGCCTTCACCACAACTCCAAACTGTCTTTCTTAGGCTAGGTGTTGAATTTGGGAAAGCTTTTTTGTATATCACTGCAGTTCTAACAGTTATGTTACCCTAGTTACAGATTTTCAGGTATTGCTGAAAAAGAAGTTAATGCATGAATTTGTTTTTAGCTCTGTCTCTTTTAAAACAGCAACCGTACAAAAGTGTAGTGAGTGCAGTAGTAGACACAGTTTCACCAGGTCCATCACAGGATGTGAAGTTTGCTGTTTGACATCATATCTTTATTAAAATGCAAATGTTGGCATTTTCCCAAGCTGGCAAATCCTTTCCACTCAACAGTGTGAAGCAATAAAACCCACAGAGCTGTATTCAGAGAGAATGTAACATTGCCAGGGCAATTTGCTAAAACCAGTAAAAATTTCAAACATGGATAAAGAAAAATCATCAGAGTATTCTAAAGGGAAAGAAATGAAATCATAATCTGGTTTTCAGCATTGTCATTCACCTACCTCTCTTACTCCTCAACCAGTATTTTCTCAGTATTTCTACTGTTCAGTATTGACCTGCATGTTTTGCAACTATTCTTCAGAACAAAATGACTCAAATAATGTCCTAATAATTTTTGACAACAGCTTACCAGTGTTCTAGCTCATATATACTTGAATATGGGTTACATAAATCGAAAGAAATTGTACAGTTACATTGTGAATTGTACAACAGAAGGAAAACGGGAAACGTTTCAGTAAAAAGGAGTGGTGTTTGACTAACTGGATGGCCACTGAGGAATTCAGCATGCTATATGGAAGGAAACAGAAAGCGCATTGAATTACATTCCCTTGAATCAATTAATATCTCTGTTATCAAAACCTTTTTTTTTTAATTCAACTGGCAGAATTGGCTTAATAGCATCTAACAAGCAGTTTACTATTAAAAAAAATTTACTATCATTAAATAACTACACAAGTCATGTATTTACTATCATTAAATAACTACACTACATCATGACACAAGTGTGAAGAGTTACACAAGTTAGAGAATATCTAGCTAGTCTTGAAGAAATGAGATTGCATTTAGCTTAAGTAGAGACAGAGGAATAGTTACTGGTCAGAAGGTCTCTAGTTTACAAAGGAGTGAAAAAGAACTAGAGGGAAGTTCTTAATGCTTCTTAACCTGTGCATGTGGAGTACAGTACCACAAATGAACAGGAAATTAGTCCTCAGTCTGGGCATTATGTGCTATGATAAGATATAAAGTAATGCTAATTAATTATAGGTAAGACTGGGCTAAATTGGTTGGCATGCTCTGCTGCAATTTATACAGGCGAGTCAAAATATTATTATAATGCTAGAATCACCCAAAGCTGTTAAAATCTTATTTAATAACCGAAAAGAAACATTAGAGCTCTTTTATAGGATGCATTTGTTACAAGGCACGCTGGATTGTTTAAAAAATATTATAGACACACCCTTGCTTTGTTTCTGACTTGTTTTAGAATCAGATGTTTGTGCGATTTACAGTTACCAACATGTGTATTGTTGGATTCTGGTAAACTCTTCTGAAAATGGAGACTGAATGGAAGGACTACCTTTTCTCATTAAGACCAAAAGGATGAAATGAGTAGTGTCTTGGCTGTGTTTCTCTTGGCAAAGAGACAAACAGGGTTCTTAGAGAGTTAGGATGATGTATGAAGAACAAGAAATAACATTTTAACTAAACATGTAACATGCAAAAAGGATTACCCTGTATCTCCAGTGACTGCTTTTACATTTTTACAGCCAGACGAGACAGATGGAGAAAGAAGCTGATTTAAGGACTTTAGTCTTTATTTCAGTCAGGATAAACCAGACTTTCACTTCAGTGGAAGGGCTAAACTTTCCTGTGCAACAGCTTAACATTGAGGGTGAAATAAATCACTGCACTTTTAATAATCGGAAACTGGCAGATGAATAGAACTGTTGCAGGCTTCACCTAATAAAGAGAAGAATACCCTAATCATATCCTCATAGAGTCCAAAACATTTAACAGGCATTAAAATTTTCAGCTCATTAGATTCTTTCAAATTGGGTTGTAGGAGTACTGGAGACTATACTTCATGCTTATTCCCACCTTCAGGAAAACAACACATGCCCTTGAATAAATGTGCTGTTAAAAATCTTAGAAAATGGAACAATTCAGCATTAAGCTGTTTTGATGAAGCAGTCTGATGGTGTGATAATGGCATTTAATTTCCATTTTCAGGACAGTGGTTGTCAATATAGTCTACAAATACATATATTTAAAGTATAAGGTTATCTTTGATGAGGTCGGCTCAATGTTTCAAGATCTTTCAAATAGAAATTGTATACAGAAATCTAAGACATTTGTATTGTGACACAAAGCCAAGCGGTATAGTGGCAGGTTAATCTTCATTGCCATGGAAGATTACACTTGGATTACATAATGACTGGATTTCTATAAGTGGAACAAAACATACCTAAAACCCCACCTGTGTAAAATGTAAAGTCTAATCATCACATGATAAGTCTGCAAAACACAGGGACTAGTCAGGTATAGAAAAGTTATTTTATTAGGAGAAGAAATAAGCGATTACCAAGAAAATGGGTAAGAGAACCAAAGGGAAACAAAACCAAGACATTTAATCTCCAATTGGCAGTACTGACATCAAATCCTAAGAAATTTTTAAGGTATTTAAAGTAAAACTATAAACCCACTAACTAGAATTTCAAGTCCTTCTCTACTGAAAAATAAAACTGAAAATTCTTTTTCTCTCACTTTTATCAAGACTCCAGACTTTGATATTCCAAGCTTCATGTTTCTAACATGCATACATCTTTCAAAAGTTGACAGAACAACAGAATTAATCAAGACTGGTGTGCCCTCCTTTCATCTAGTTCCTTGTAATCCATCAAAAGTGTTTCTGTAAAGATTGAATTAGGCTAGAGGGAATCCTAAAAAGCTGCAATTCATAAAGACCATGTGCTTGAACTACCAAAGTTTAAAAAATTATGCATATATACATAAAAAAAAAAAAACAAAACAAATTTTTGGAGATGAGATATTATACCTTTGGTGATTTTATTAAATCAGTTATAATTTTATTAATCTGCTATAATTCTTTAAAGTTATTACAAAGTAGTGATCCTTTATATTTATTGTTTTAGGACGTGAACAAAACAAACTTCAGGTTTGAGTGTTATAGTTCTTTTTTGAAGTCCACACCCATCTTCCTTATTTCATCTCTTACTCAGTTCCAGTTTTCTCTATACTACCATCTTAGATTTTAACACAAGAAAAGAAATTACTCCTCAATATTACAGTTTTAAGAACAGAAAAAAAACCCAAAACAAAACAAAACTAAAATTGTGTTCCTGAATGTAACTGTTAATTAGTTTGTGCACATGTACTAATCATGCTTCTTCTTAAGAGCCATATATGCAGTAAATTTATTTTGTCATTTCTACTTTCATGTATTCTGTACAGAATGATATTATATCTATTATGTTATATCTATTTTTGTTATATCTATTTTTCATTTATACTGTACAGAATGATGGCAGTGGGAGATTCCAGTATCAGTTTCTGTCATTATTCATGTTTGTAATTCAGATTTTTTCTTCTTCCTCCTCTGTAGTCACCCAAATAGCTACTGCCTATCCCTATGACCCTTTTCTTCCCTTATGATTTTTCTTTCTTAGTTATATTTTATGATAGTTTACTTGAAATTATTTTTATAATTTTTAATTCACACAATCTTCTTTTTGTTTGTTCATCTCAGAGATATTAAGGCTTGTGTCATGAATATATCTTCCACAAGAACAGAAAAAATGTTATTATTTTCCATTCAACTCATTTATAAGGATATTTGCAGATTTTTTTTCTGCCTCCCTTTCTATAACCCAGCAGAAAGTTTGTGGATTGTTATCATAAAGTATATATTAGTCTCAAGAAACGGAGAAAAGGAATTAGGAAGTATGGAACATTTTAATGCGTTTTAGTGTGGAACATTTTAGCTGTACAGGAAGGCAATGAGCATTATTATGAAGGTTAAACGAGAAAAAAGCCTTAAAAAGAAACCGTCTCTTAATCAGTATTTTCCCAGATGATAAAAAGAAAGCCAAAGAGATGAAATTGACAAATGTAGCATATAATGGTCCTCCTTGGAGCAGTACTACAGGGGCCTCATTAGTAGACATTTTAGTACAATCATTTTTACCCCTGTGGCTGTCACTTCAGACTACTCAGAAAAGGTGGCTGTAGGAGCTAATCACAGCAATGCCTTTCTCAATTTTGTTTTCCTTGTAAAAATGAGGCACAAGAGAGCTAGTAAGTTCTAATTGAAATCAGAATTATCACTGCCATGGATGCATGCTGTTTCTGTAGAGTATGTTTGTACCAGTGGACATTTTCCTTTCTCCACATAAAGTTTGTGGGCTTTAGACTTAAATGTAAAGAAGTGCTGAAGTCAATATTAGCACACATTTATTCTGCTATTTTCAAGAATCTTTCCATCTTGCTGAGGAGTACAGTTGTCCATTTATGTTTAACATTACTAACTATGGTTGATAAGGGGAGGGACAGACTTCAAGGAGTTGTGCCATTTACATTGCACTTTAAAGTTTAAATGGGCTCTCTCTAGCATGTAATTACTTTTCCTTCAATATTCCTCAATTTCTCTTACAAAAATAACTTGCAGTTTAATTGTCACCTTGACAGACACTGCAAGATCTCCATTGCTCAAGAAATTGTGTAAGGCCAAGGCAAAGTATTGTAACAACAGTGTTTAAAAATGGGGGAAAAATCTCCATTTTATTCAGCTTCAGAGAAGTATCATCCTGTAATGGTCCATCATGCAAATACCAGTGAAAAAAACCCAACATAACACCCCCCAAAATTCCTGAAATTCTATTTCTCCACGATTGAGTTTATATGCTAGTGATTCAGCAATAATCACTTGCTGTAGCAAGTATTCAAAAATTTTCACCCCTTCTTCTCTCGGAAAATTGGAATTTATTAGAAAGCGAAACAGAGAAAGAAAAATTGGTTTAGAAACTTTTGAGCTCCATTGAAAATGTCTTTTAATCTCTGTTCATGTCCTACAAATTTCTTGTTTTGGAGGACTTTCTAGTTTTGAGGGACTGACACATCTACATCCTAAAAGGAAGGAAAAAGGAAGATTCCCGTCTTACTGTATAAATAACTGATGATGAAATGTAAACAAAACCTTGCAGCATTTCTCTCTGAAAGAGGATGATACCACAGTTAAAAATAGATGAGTCTCTATGAAAACACAGGTTAGATAAATTGAACCTTGCTTTGTTTTTAGTACAGTCTTTTGATAATTGAGAAAATGAAGATTAGACCTCAGAGACCTTTCCACTCAAAATTTTGTGTGTGTGTGTGTTTAATCCAGTTTAACCTATCTTCTAATATCTGAAAATGTGATTTAGAAGTTACGAAGATTTTATTCTATGTTGTTATTCCTTCTGGAATTAATCGTTAAATGTTGTCATAACTAAACATCTGAAAGTAAAACCACATGATTAACCACATGATTGTCCTCTAAGTTTTAGAAATCGGAAAACTTTCAGTAATTTAATGAACTGTGATTTTTTGATATAAGGGTAAAGAAAACACTATGGCACATGTCATGGTTTAAGCCCAGCCAGTAACTCAGAACCACGCAGCCACTCGCTCACTTCCCTCCATTTCTTCCCCCAAACCCAGCTCCCAGAGGGATGGGGAGGAGAATTGAAAGAATGTAAACCCCATGGGTTGAAATAAGAACAGTCCAGTAACTAAGGTATAATACAAAACTACTACTGCTACCACCGATAATAGTTATGATAAAGGAAATAACAAGGAGAGAGAACACAAAACTAAAAGGGGAAAAGAAAACAATAAACACAAGTGATGCGCAATACAATTGCTCACCACCTGTCAACCGATACCCAGCCCAACCTGAGCAGCGATCTGGGCCTTCTGGGTAACTCCCCACAGTTTATACTCTGGGCATGATGTGCTGTGGTATGGAATACCCCTTTGGCTAGTTTGAGTCAGGTGTCCTGTCTCTGCTTCCTCTCGGCTTCTTGTGCTCCTCCTTACTGGCAGAGCATGAGACTGAAAAGTCTTTGCTTGAGGTAAGCACTACCAAGTAACAACTAAACCATTGATGTGTTATCAGCATTGTTCTCAGACTAAAATTGAAAACACAGCACTGCACTAGCTACTAAGAAGGAGAAAAATAACTGTTACAGCTGAATCCAGGACAGCACAGCAGTTAAGTGACATTGCTATCAAGCAAAGCTTGTTTAAAAAATGAAAAAACATGAGGACAGAAATTCTGACAGTATGCCATCAGTAAAACGGATATTCACTGCACGTGGTTCTTGCTAAGGCTGACAGTTGAAGAGAAAGGCTGAAGCTCTTGATGAAAGTTGCCATCAGAATTATAACTAAACATGAGCCTTTTAGACGTCACTTAAAATCATAGACTCATAGAATAGTTAGGGTTGGAAAGGACCTTAAGATCATCTAGTTCCAACCCTCCCTGCCATGTGGCTACTTTATCCATGATCTCTCCATCTTTGGTGAAGGAAACAAAATTCTGTTATGGAGTAATAACTATGGTAGAGCAGAGTTTTTCTGAATGCTTCTAATTATCCAGAGTGCTGTTGAGGCAACGATAAGCAGAGAGTGTGAAAGCAACTAGCTGTAGAAGGAAACTATTTTTCAACTTTAACTGAAACAGGCAGTATTACATGCTTTTTGTGATACTGACTTTTGTGGAAGTGAGCATCAGGAGTGATTAACCCAAGAGGTTATACTGACAGAGCTTAAATTAAGGTCAAAAGAAGTGCAATATATCTGTATGTTTCATAAACGTCTACGTCCAAGCACAGATATTCTTAGCGGTTTTATTTGTGACCAACAGAACTTTTAGAACTCTTTTTTTTGGGGGGGGTGGGGCAAGAAATATTGTAGTGATGATTTCCTAATGTTTTACATGTTTGGGGGAGCTGAGAGAAGTAATTATAAAGCTGATGTCTATAGGGATAAACACAGCTTCCAAAAAACCTGTTGTAATTAAGACATAATTATTTGTGTGCCTAATCTACCTGGACAAAAGAATTTAGCTAACAGGAAATCATGTAAATTAAATTTATTTATGAATTGTAGACTTCTTAACCAATCTGTTACATAATTTTATAACTGCTATATATTTAAAAGTAGAAACATTCTGTTACAAAAACGCTTGTGTGTCTAACTACTTATTATGACTGAAGATCTCTGTCCAGATTTTGGCTGGGACAGAGTTAATTTTGTTCCTAGTAGCTGTTGCAGTGCTGTTTTGGGTTTAGTCTAATGGTGATAGCACACCAATGTTTTAGTTCTTGCTGAGTAGTGCTTACCCTGATCGAGGGCTTTCCAGTCTCTCGTGCTCTGCCAATGCAGAGGGGCACAAGAAGCTGGGAGAAAGCAGAGACAGGGCACCTGACCCAAACTATCCAAAGGGGTATTCCATGCCATAGCATGTCATGCTCAGCATATAAACTGGGGAGTTGGCTGAGAGCCACCGATCACTGCTTGTGATGGGCTGGGTATTGGTCAGTGGGTGGTGAGATATATTACTGTGCATCACTTCGGGTTTTTTGGTTTTTACTCCTCTCTCTCTCTTCCCTATTATTATTCTATATTTAAAATAATATAATACATATTATATATAATGTAGTATGTAATATTATATATCTATTATATATAATTCCAATTATTAAACTGCTAGAGGTGGGGGTAAGCAAGTGGCTGTGTGGCACTTAGTTTCTGGTTAGGGTTAAACCATGACAATTTCTCAAGTAATTGAGAAATTTCTTATAAAGCCAAAACTGATTGCCTAAAGCTGGTATAAAGGCCTATTCATGGTGTCAACTATATATCAACAGAATTTTATTAACAAACAAAACATTAAGAATGGAAAATTCAGTTCTAAGGCATGGGAGGAACAAGTGGGAGTGCTTTTGTTACTATTAAACTTCAACGATACTTTTAAGAAGTGTTTAAGTCAGAGTTAGAAATAGTAAAAGGTACTGTAAGCAAGATAAGTTGGTACTTCAGGAATTAGAAATGAGAGACAGACTTCTTGTTCTCTTTTCACATCAATATGAAAAAAGTATCAGAAAATGATCCAAAAGATGTAGGAATAGTCTATGTGTTGAGGAAGCTTTGGGTGTCATAGAAGGAGCTGGAATGAAGAAATCAACACAGAACCCTGCTAATACTGTTTCACTTTTATTGATATTATGGATGATGATATCAGTGCTCAACTGACTTTCTAGTCATCTGGGTTTTGTGTCTGAAAAACTAAATAGCATTCAGACTAATTTGGTCCATTTATCTGCCTAATCAATTGTCTGGTTCCTTCACTCAGTGCAGGGAAATAGCGTTTGTATTTTTTTCCATTTGAGATCTAAGCCTTGTAGCATGGAACACTCTTATTATCCTTCCATTCCCTGTTCTTCTATGAAGATGGACATGGTGAGAAAAGTGTTTGAAGCAGTTCTGTTATGGATAATAAATTATGTTTCCTACTGCCTCCTTCCCCTAAATCCTGTTGTCCATGTGCTAACCTGAAAGCATGAATAATTAAGAAGTCAAGTACTACAATGCTGGTAAGAATTGATTACAAAATTTTTTTGTAGGAAGAAACTACATAGTTTACAGATGTAAATCTTCAAAACCAAAATGTCTTTCTCTTGAATTTCCTTTTAGGTTTTGTATTAAATTGTTGTTCTTTACAGAATAACAGAAAATGCTAAAATGTCACCAGCATTATATTTCTGTAATGAATTTTTTTAAGAAAATTTTGTGTTGTGATATAAAGTTATATTTACATATAGCAGAGTCATGGTAAAGATATGGGGCACAGATACCATGAGCGTTGCATTGGAGGAGCCAAGCAGATTCTTCCCACATTCTTGTTCCCAAGTTGCATTCAGTGTCTCTTCGTGTGCTTTATTTTGCATGCTTAAACACATTTGTAAGTAGGACAGATCTCCGTGTGGGCTTACATAGAAGATTTTAATGATTTTTTCCCCTCTCATAATAATTTCTTACTGGAGGAATGTTCGTGGAGCAGTTTGGGAATATTCTTTATCCAGAAAGTAGGTATTTCCTCCCTTTCTCTTTCTTTAGTTTTAAGGCAAATAATGTTAATAAATTATGCTTGTATCACACAGCCATGAATATCAGGAAGGGCTCTGTACTTCATAGCAATTCCAGTTTGTTTCAGAGACTATGTAAGTTTCAAGCGTCATTCCTCAGCCTTTGGATAAACAACCACAGCATGTAATGTGTATTATTAATGATGCTCTCATATGCTGTCTCTCTTGAAAAAAAAAAGGAAAATTCTCAGTTATCAGAATCACATTAAAAGTGAAGGAAGGGAGGGCAGCAAAGGACAAAGAGCTATACTCCACACTACAACTCTATATTCTGTTAATGCAGATGCTGTAATTCATCTTTCAAGTCAATTATCATGCTGGTGGCTTATGGGGAGAGCATATACATTAATATTTCCAATAAAACTGATTGTAGTCAGATGAAATTTCAAACAGTTTTCAAGCAGGAAAAGAAATTAGGTCAGGAGAAATAGCCACTACAACTTAACAAGCCCACTGATAGCCTCACCATTATCATCGCTATTTCCAAAAACTATTCCAATGATGTAGAGTTAAATATCAGACACTATTTCACTGAGTGAATAAGGAGAAAATATAGCATTTATATCTAGGGTTTTTTAGTTTCTTTTAATACACTGGAATACAGGTGGAAAAGCAGTATATGTTTAATGTTGCTTCTTGCTCTACTGTGATGAATCATTAAGTATTTAGAAAATTTTGTGAAAGTCTCATGAAAATTTAGAATGTAAACATAACATTGCAACTGAATATAGGTAGGTAGACAAATATACACAAGGAAGAGAGTTGTGTGATGGGAACGTGATGGAAGAAGATTCCAAAGCCAGCCAGCTTCAAGTTTCAAAATGACTCCTGACTGGACTGACTGGATTCATTAACAAAGTACATTGCAAGTTGTTAGCTCGTAATCACTAACAATCATCCATAACAACCTTAAATTAGTTGCAAGTGTACAATGCCACTGAAATGATGCAGGTTTATTTCATACTGGTAGCTATAATTCATCAGTCCAAAGAACAATTTCAGAGGGAAAGCCAGAAGAGAGTCTGCACCTTCATTCCTACCCATCCTTCCCCATAAAACACCGTTGATGTTCTGTGCTCCTCTGCCTCCTCCCCAGAAGAAAATTGGGTGATCTCAGCTTCTCTTGATATTTATTTTTGGGATGAGGACTTGTTCTGGTTTTGCATATTCTGCAGGATTATTCTGGTTCAATCAGACACCCTGCCTGCCTGCTCTGCAGGATTATTTTGGTTTTACCAGACATGATTCTTGCCTACTCTGCATCCTTAGTTCCTATCTTGCAGAGTTAATACTTGCACATTTTTTATACACCCTGTTTGTGCCACTGTATCACAACTCCATCTACTCCTTTGCAATTAAGGCTATTATTTATATATTAAAGCTGAGCTTCATTGCAAGATGTTATGTTTTTACAGTGTTAAGATATGCTTATACACTGTACCTGTTTATGCTATTTTAGTGTGCTTATCTCTGTGCTGTCAGTAGATACTTTTCTTGCTTAGTAGACATCTAATTACTGCATGCAACAGGCCTTCTTTTTGGCTACAGCATGTCATGGTTTAAGCCCAGCCAGTAGCTCAGAACCACGCAGCTGCTTGCTCACTCCTCTCCTTCTTCCCCTCCCCGCTCCCAGGGGGATGGGGAGGAGAATCAAAAGAATGTAAATCCCATGGGTTGAGATAAGAGCAGTCCAGTAACTAAGGTATAATACAAAACTAGTACTGCTACCACCGATAATAATTATGATAAGAGAAATAACAAGGGGAGAGAACACAAAACTAAAAGGGGAAAGGACAAAAACCGATCAACGCAAGTGATGCACAATTCAATTGCTCGCCACCTGTCAGCTGATACCCAGCCCAACCTGAGCAGCGATCTGGGCCTTCTGGGTAACTCCCCACAGTTTATACTCTGGGCATGATGTGCTGTGGTATGGAATACCCCTTTGGCTAGTTTGAGTCAGGTGTCCTGTCTCTGCTTCCTCTCGGCTTCTTGTGCTCCTCCTTACTGGCAGAGCATGAGACTGAAAAGTTCTTGCTTGAGGTAAACACTACCAAGCAACAACTAAACCATTGATGTGTTATCAGCATTGTTCTCAGAATAAAGTAGAAAACACAGCAGTGCACCAGCTACTAGGAAGAAGAAAAATAACTGTTACAGCTGAACTCAGGACACAGTAAAACCAAGTCACAGTTTGGCGGCAAGAATATTTTAATTTAGGTTGAAACTCAATCCCATACATGTATCAAACAAAGGTTTAATCACTAATAAAGTTCTAATTAAACTCAATATATATTAAAAGGAGTGTCACATCATAACTTACTCAAGTTTCAATAGGACCTAGGTGGTGTATTTAGCAGACACAGACTGAACGTCTCCTATATTCTGAAACCGTAAGCAGGTATGAACTTTCTTCACCATGCTAGAGCATGAAGTCTAGATGGCAATGACTGAGTTTAAAACAGAACCCTCTTTCCCTAAGCAACAATTCAAAATCATGAGAGGCTGAGAGAGTTGGGGCTGTTCAGCCTGGAGAAGAGAAGGCTGCATGGAGACCTCATAGCAGCCTTCCAGTATCTGAAGGGGGTCTATAAGGATGCTGGGGAGGGACTCTTCCTTAGGGACTGCAGTGGTAGGACAAGGGGTAATGGGTTCAAACTTCAACAGGGGAAGTTTAGATTAGATATGAGGAAGAAGTTCTTTACAGTGAGGGTGGTGAAGCACTGGAATGGGTTGCCCAGAGAGGTTGTGGATGCTCCATCCCTGGCGGTGTTCAAGGCCAGGTTGGACAGAGCCTTGGACCACATGGTTTAGTGCAAGGTGTCCCTGCCCATGGCAGGGGGGTTGGAACTAGATGATCTTAAGGTCCTTTCCAAGCCTTACTATTCTATGATTCTATGATTCTAATCAGAAGCAAGTAGGAATAGCTATTCTGAATATTACTCTAAAAACTGTGTTAACACCTTTTTTTCTTTTTTCTTAATAACTGTTTATCTAAAAGGGTAATTTTTAATTCCCACAGATCATTTACTTGGACAATCGAGGGAGAGACTTGGAAAAATGTTGTTATTGGAAGAAATGGGGAAACTGTTGTTAATAGTAAGCAACTTGTGGTTTTGAACACGCTGACTCTCCTGTAGAGATTCTCCTGTAACCTTGCAGAAATTGTGTGCATAAGTTAAATGGATATGCTTAGGAGACAACTTACAATCACTTGAGGCAGCCGAGCATCAGATCACCTTTGGCTGTTACTGTGTTTGGCTGTATTAGCATGTCATATCTGCACATAGATATTCAAGCTGATTTTTTTTCTTTTCTACAACTAGCATTGGGCACATGCAGGCTTTCTTTCTCATTTCGTTTTCCCTTCCCCCCCCTTTCTTCCTCTCTATTTTCTTTATTTTAATATGGCAGATATGTAGAGTTTTACCTTTTAACTTTTTTATTAGGATAATGTAGGTAACTTGTAAGGGCTCTCACGTGAACACAGATCAAGGTAAGCAGCTAACAGTGCAGTACATCCTGATTCAGAATGGAAAATTAAACTGTTGGTTTCAAATTATGCAAACAGAAATTTGGAAATCAGCTGCAAATCACATTAGAAAAGCTGTAGTTATTTTAGAAAAGTATTTAAGGTTTCTCTGCATGTTTTGTGTTCAAAGTGGAGACTGTTCAATATACAGTGAATGCTTGAATTGCCAACCAACCTTCTGATCTGTGATACTCTGCTGCTCATTGTAAGACAAATCTTTTACTTACAACATTACTTGTTAGAGGCAGCTCAGTCCAAGCTACCTGAATTCTTAGAGGTGTTTTTTACACCCAGCTAAGTGACAGAAACCCTTGAAGGATTTTCCTGTTCTTTTTCACTGTTTCAGGCTACAAACAATTGAGCATCTTGGAACATCAGTTTGAAGATGTGTAAAATAAAAGCTTAGAATCATAATTAATTTCATTGTAACACTGAGATGCCCATACAGAAGAGTGTTGGAAAATTTTTGTAAGAAGTGTGACGGTCAGGGCTTGGAATCATAAGTTTTTTTTCATTATACTGCCAAGGCCAATTAGGAAGGAGAGGAAAATTTGCCCCCGTATGCCAAATGACACAGGGAACATGAAAGATCTGCTTGACCAGCAAACTACATGACACTTACAGTTTTATAGACAAGTAAACTCAAAAATATTTATAATTATTATTCTTACATCACATTTATACCATAGGGAAATATAAATATCCTTGTATTATAGAGGTCATATATTGGAGAATTGGCTTCACTGGAATAAAGGTAAAAAAATCTACCAATTTCAGTGAAACCAAGACTTGAGGAAAGCTTATCAGTGCCATGTTGTAAGTGAAATTTCAAGGAAAAAGAAATTCTTGTCATCCCTGGATGCTTTGTCCTTTTCTTAGACCAACATGTTGGGATTTTACATGCTTTGAGCAAATCTCCATGCTCTGCGAGATATAAAGTGAAAAATGAAAAGACACAAGAAATAATACTTGAATAGAAACATTTAACTTGTGGAATTTTTCTAGCTTTAGTAGCATAGAATTTTATGTAAGACATATTATTTTTCTCCAGAAGTAATTTCAGTTTTAGGGAGAATAAGGTTGATTGTTGTTACTGTGCCATGAGTCTATTCAGAAAACATATTCCTAAAACATGTTTCCATTATTAAAAAGTACAGAGGAGATGCTGAAAATAACACTTTGAACACTGGTATTGGAAGATGTTTTCCAGCTTCCTTTCACTGGCAATAAATTCTTTCAACTAATTTCAAGAATATGTATAATTACCTGTATGAGATGTGACTTTTTGTGGCAGGTTTTCCTAGAAAAATAGGGTTGCATCAGGTAGGAAGGACTGGTGAAATTGCTGGAAAATCTTTCCAGTTCAGATTTAAGAATTCACGTTTGAGGAATCACAATTTGTATACTTTGTTTGAGTAAAACAATTTGATATCTGCATTGAAATGTATTTTCAGTTAGTCTTTGTCTGGAGGGCAGTGGAGTGCTGTGAATGTTGAATGTTTTTTGGGTAAAACACCAAGTACACACCACAGCCATTCCTGCTGGGAAAAAGATACATACTCTGAAGTTAAAATAGTCAGAACAGGTCCCCTACTTGATAACAGCTGAGTGCTGTAGTCAAATACAGCTATTGCAGTGAGATTCTATTGATTTATACTGGACAAAACTGGTGCTTTTATCAAACGGTTTTGTGGCTACTCAGCAGTCTGTGTCAAGCCATAGGCAAAGATTTTCAGGAAGTTCCTGGCATCCAGTGAGACAGAGAAAACTGGTTATTATACCAAGCAAATCTCTCAAATCATTTATCAGCGTGGCTGCCTCAGTCAGATGGAAAGCACATTCACATTATTTGGATTATATTGCAAGCTAGCACAGCAGAAAGATTAGGCCTCATAATTTTCCAGGTAGTGTTTAAAATCTTTTCCCCAGCTAAAGGATATAGCTGACAGTTCACACTCCAGAGTCAAGTTAATCTGTAACATTATCCACTCATTTTGCACTGAGCAGTCCCCAAAGCAGTTTGTAATATGCTTATGAACTGAACCATTGTTGTGATCAAATTTTAAATACCCTTGTGAAATGGGAAAAAAGGAAAGATAAAATAAAACCCTGCTGCTCTTATACTGAAGATTGACAGCTAAAGGAGAAATATTGCTTCATTGAGTGCATGGCTCTGGCTACAGTGGCTGCATTAAGTTGCTGGTGGGACTTCCAGTCCCTCCTCTAATGCATGGCTAATAGCTCTACATTAACTCTGTAGAGGTAGGAGATGAAGCTTTTCTATTTCAGAATATTATGAAGTTGCACTGGTGTGAAATTAGAGTGATAGTTATCATAAATTTGTTTTGAACAAGGGTACTTGGTTAATATAGCTCATGAATGTAGTTTTGTGTGGTTGATGTTTCACAGTAGCTCACTACTGCAGCAGCAACACTGCGAAGCAATAGCAATATATATTACATTTTCTGAATTCTATAGAATAATTTTAAAATTATTTCTTGTATTAGGGATCACACATCTGTTTGTTTGAAAACGAGAAGAGAAATGGAGCACAAGGAAAAAAATGCCATTATGGCAGAAGGTAGAAAACAACACATCCTTGTTCGGTCTTTTGCTGGCATAATGCCCTTTCCTAGAGTGGTTGACGCTATAATTAATTACATCCATTTCATAGTAGTGAAATTCACTCCTGACTTTACTGTGTGCTCAGAATTTATCTCATTGGTAAAACTATATAATTCACTTTAATAACTTCAACACCATCAGCATGCCATGAGATTAGTAAAAGTTTCTGTACTTTATGACTATCTTGTTAAAGTAAAGAGCTCTTTGTTAGTGTATTCTCCAGTATACAGGGTGAATTAAAACCAGTAAAGCCAGAATTTGTATTATTGTTGTTAATATTTTAGTTCCTTATCTGACTTTGTAGCAGTTCAGTTTACTTCTTCTTATTGTTACCTTTACTATGGGTTATTCTCCCAAAATGAAAGTTAGAAGAGGATTATTTTTCTCTCTTTACATTACGTGAGATTGGTAAAACACAAGTATGTATCCAGGTTTCCCCGCTGAGCAACAGAGAAACCTAAGACATGTTTCCTCCAACTTTCCTAAATTATATTTAAAGTACTATTATGAAAAATTATGTCTCTGTTATTTGACAGACTGTTTTAGGAGCATGTTGAAACAATTTTGCAATTATAACAGAGAACTGATGTATGATTTTACTTTGTAGAACCAATACTGATTATTCAGTATTAAGATGATTTTATAACAGTTTCTTTTTTCCCAAGACTTCATTGGAAATACAAGCACGTTCAACTTTTGGTCCTGCAAGTTACTTGTATAAACATCACATAAACAATTAAAAAAAAGCTTATAATTTCTGGAAAAGGGATGCAAGCAGTGGTGTAGCTTCTACTGACTATTACCTGATCTTAGGCTTGGTGATATAAAATGTATGATGAAGTCAACAAAAATATTCAGTATCAGTTTGCTTTGAACTGATAAATTAGAATTATCTATGATATGACTAACATGAGTTGTTACGAATTCCAAACCAAATCCAAATGCAGTTTCTAGAGGTAAAATTGTAGGATACTACTGAGTTTTCATAATCATTAGAAATTGGTCTGAAAAAATAGTGTTGCCTAGTTGTGCAAAGCCGTTACTTTAGGATTTTGTGGCATGTGTCTTAATTGATTTACTCAATATTGTGAAAGTCTTTTTTATGCTAATATTCATGTATTTTATCTTAAAATAAATAAAAACTTTGTTTTGCCTTTAGATGGAAATTTGTTAGAGTGCAAATATAACTGTGTATAATTGTATTAATCAGTCCCAAAGAGTATTTGAGGTTACAACATACATTGTTATCTTATTTTTGACCTATAGTGGCACAATATGAAATTACTATCATGTCAGAGAATGGGTTTTCTAATATTCCTAACATCCTGCTCTACAAATACAGTTAGAAGCAACTGGGTTATTTTGTGAAGACTGTTACCTTTGTTGTTATCTATCTGAGTTATGAATTCAGAAGAATTTTCCCTACTATTTTCTGTTTGAAATATGGGAAAAGAGAGGGAGAAGGACATAAAGAAATTACTTTTGAGAGAGAGAATTAAACTTTGAGAGATATATTTTCAGAGCAACATTTGATCACTCCGAATTTTGGGGTTCTTTATTTGACTATGAATATAAACCTTATTTATTTTGCTTTTAAACAAGGTAATTCTGTATGCACTTATACAGGTGATAATGAATGGAGTTGCATGCCATGTATTTATATTAACATGTGCTTATGTACATGTATTTATATTAAGCTTAAACTAACTCACTTTCTAAGTGAAAGTGGGCAAGTGAGTCCCTGAAGCTTGTGATAATACGGATTTCTTGACTTTTCATAGGTTCAGTGGGAAATGTACAGTGTGAAAGAATGGTAAGCTAATATAAACCAAACATGATACTTGAAAGGGTTCTTCTAACAACTTGCTAATGACCTGTATTCTATGATTCTAAAATATGCCAATATAATGCTGAACCTGCTGCGTATTGAAGATGCATTGGACTTTGCCACTGCAGCTAGTATTTACCCTTGTCTCTTACCTTATAATTGTAGAATCAGAGAATCACTTCGGTTGGAAAAGACCTTTAAGATAATTGAGTCCAACCATTAATCTAATGCTGTGAGGTCTACCACTAAACCTTGTCCCTAAATACCACATCTACACATCTTTTAAATACTTCCAGGGATTGGGCCTCAACTGCTTCCCTGGGTAGCCTTTTTAATGCCTTTTTAATGCTTTAAAGCCTTACTATGAAGAAATTTTTCCTAATATCCAAACTAAACCTCCCTTGGTGCAACTTGAGGCAGTTTCCTCTTGTGCTGTATTGTTTCTGGATTGTCAGGAGAAAACAGAAAATTAAGAGAGAGCAAAAGGTACATATACTGCAGAAACGTGGGTATCACCAAAAACAATTTGGGAGATCAGCAAGTAGGGATACTTGCAGTTCTCAGCAGTTCTTCCTGGAAGATTACCACCTGCTGAGAAGAAGAAAGACTTGTATCACTGTAGGAGGACATCATGGAAGTAGGTCAAATGCCCGCACGTGACTGACCAATATGGTTATGTAAATACATGGATCATGCTCATACATTTTCTTTCTGTTTGTTAGGGACTTCGGTTTCTGGGTTTTGTTTTGGGGTTTTTTTGGTTTGGGGTTTTTTGTTTTTTTTTTTTTTTTGCGAGTGTCTTAATAGTAGGGTCCTTACAGCTTGCTAGCCATCTGTCATTTAGGAGAAGTCTTGATAGCAGACTACTTGCAGTATGCTAATCCCTGCTTGTTATTCAATCCAAGTACTCTATTACTTGACCTTTAGTAGTAAAAACTACATACAGTATTTTCACATGAAAGGACAAGCTGAAGAAGTCTTGTTTGAAAATTATATTTCATGTTAGACAAGTTAGCTGGAATACCAGACTTGTCAAATGAGGATTATTGTTATTGAAGCCATAAGAAAATGATAGCTGCAAAGGTTATTTTTATTATATCAAGATATCTTGCAAAGGTAATTTCAATCACTGAACTGTTACAGATGTAGTTCCTTAATAGCTTGTATAAATTCTAGCACTCCAGTTATGATTAACTGGAGCAGCTCATTTAGAAAGAACTGATCAAAAGAATGTAGGATTTTTCAATAGAATAAACAATGGAAGCAGTGGTGGAGTTTATGTACACTCTGATGTTTAACAGCCATAAGCTTTCAGTTTCATGTGGAAGAAACAAAACAGCAAAATAATTGCAGCACAAATACAGATAAGAATTATGTTCTCAGATCCAAAGTATACAGGTTACATTAAGCTTTTACTGTCATCTGGTTTCAAGCTTTTTGATTCTGTATTCAAGATGGTAGAAATGCAGTTCTTAGCCATTATTTTGGACACTCAAAAGTTTGTAGTGTTTTTTAAAATCTAAAATCTCATGTTGATTTAACACAGAGGAAAACTTTGATCTTGTCTGATCATATCTCAGCACCAGCTGTTTAGGGGATCCCTTGTACAGATATAGCACCCAAATCTCTTTTTCTATCAATAAATGAGATTCCATTTAACATCAGTTCAGCTATGCCTATCTATTTTCATAGACGATTTGCCCCACAAGAGTCATCAGAGGAACTTCAGTTTTGCATTTCTGTTATCGCTCAAGCTAGAGAATTCTTTTTTCTGCATAGGTGAATTGGATTTCACCTGTGGAAGGCAGAACTGGTTTTTACAGCTGACCTTTCAAATCTGTTCTGATATGTCCAGTTATAAAAAAGGAGCTCTCATAGCACTGTTCCTTAATTCGAACCTGTCCCATTGTATATAACTTCTCTAACTAACAAAAAAAAGAATAAGATAAACCAGGAGGAACTCTGTGAAGTGGCACTCCAGAAATCGTGTCATATTAACACTGTCATTTGTGTATCACGAAAATCTCCCTAATCTTTTCCAGTGCCATTTGCTTACCTGAAAATTAATTGTATAATATTTTCAAACAAGTCTATGCCCTTGTCCTCTTTTCCTTTTTACAGCCAATGAGCGTGATAGTGAACAGTAGGTTTCCCCAGTTTACTTTCCAAACAGGAGATAAGTTTGACTTGGCAATGCTGCCAACAGCTAGGGCAGGCTGGTGGCACAGCTTAACTGACTGTCACTAATTGAAGGGAGAAGACTAATGGCTACATGTAATATTTCCACAGTAATGAGACCACTGCGCTGACACTGCTGTGTTTTTCTGTGAGAGTCTAAAATGTTTTACAGGGATGGCAAGGCAGAACCACTCTCAACCCCCTCCACCCACACAGCCTAAATGTCATAATGTAGTGAACAAGCTGACTTGGCTGAGGAATTTCAGGCTGCTTCTTTTCCAATTCAAAATGCGAAGAAAATTGGGCCTAGTGGAAAAACACTGGCCACCTACAGCTCAATGCCAGGAGTGCTGCTTAACAAATATCTAATGACAACCAAAAAAATGTCCCCACGCAGACCACAGCGATTACAGAGTCCTAGCGATGTCATGTTAACACGATTGCTTAAATTACTTTTGAAGGTATGCCGCACTGGTGACAGAGACATGATTTCACCAATAAGTAACCAATGCAGTAAATTCAGTGTGAAGAGGAAGAGAGGAAAAACCTGCCCCAATAGGTTCAGTGTACAAGGTAAAGGCTGGACAGCATCCACTATCTCCCATCAAAGAAATGAATAGGTTACGTATTCAGGAAGCTGAAACAAATCACTACAATATAGCAGGGAGGGAGGAGGGGGTAGAATGGGAGGGGAGAATTGTCTCTTTAGGCTCTCCAAAAGGTACTGTTTAAAAGCTTCGGTCTACACTGAGATTTACTATAAAGTATTTTTTCTCAATTGTACACTATAGTCTGGCTTAGAAATTAATTTTGTCAACATAAGCATGTTTACTGTTGCTTTCAGACTCTCTACCTAACTGGCTTGGCAGACGGGCAGTTCAGCTATTGAGAAATATGGGACAGTAGCTGCATCTGCCTGCCTGCTTTATAAAAAGAAAGGAGGAGACTTCATCTGAAACTTTATAGCTGCTCAGGGCATTCTCACTGATCATTGTCCACCCTTACACATGTCCTGTTCTAAGAAAAGTAATGAAGAGAATAATAAGGTGTGAATGGTATATTATGATGCATGAGTTAGGAAAAATGAGGAGGTTGTGTTATTCCAGGTAATTTGGACAGGGTTATACATTTAGATATCTATCAGGAAGATATTCAGCTAGCAGAAAATTTACCTTCATAATCTATATTCTCATTGTGTTTCTTTAGCCCTGAAGACATTAATCTTTTAACAACCAACACATTACCATTAGAAACCCCTTGCCAGGATTTTAAAATAGAAAGGTATTTGTAATGTTCATTTGGCCCTCTCTGGTCGTAGAACTGATTGAGTGCTAATTCCAGGATAAGGAGAAGTTGTAGCTGACATAAATGCTTCTTAATTAATGCCTTAACATCAGAGAAAGTATAAACCAATGTTTATGTACCAAAGAATAGTCAAGGTCATATTGTTTGTGGAAGAATTTGGATATCAAATCCCACAAGGGTACTTGCATGATATTATCTCCTCCAGTTGGTCCTACTGCAAGACTTGAACCTGCCTCATATTTTAGGATTATATAGGTCCCCAGTTGAGGGAAACATTTGAACATGCTTTAAATGCTGTTCTAAAGGAAAATATTTTTCTATCTGCTACTCCAACTTGAAGGCCACCAACTTATACATTTTCTCACAGCAGTATTGAGATGTCACCCCTACGTCAAAATCTATTATCTCTTCTGAGTTTGGTCCTGTATTCTGTAAAAAAAATTCTTAGATGTATTGGTTCATAAAAGACATATAATATGGTCTGTGGCACTATTTATCTTTTTTTTTTTTTTTTTTTTTTAATGAGAAGTAGAGATTAATAAATTGTACTTTCTTGGAAAAATATTTTTTAAAATCTTTAAAATAACCCCATTTTTGTTAACTAATAGATAAATTAAACCTGCATTTTTATACTATATGCATTTGTTATTAATCTGTTTGCCATATTATCTGATTAACAGCTTTATCAATGAAATCTAATTTAGAATTAGTGATGGTGTTAGTCCTGTCTCTCGAGATTAGAAGTAAGCTGCCTGTAGGTTTGGACATAGTGCAAGGGTTGATGTTTATATGCATGCAGTTTTTGCTCAGTGTACAACATGCAGACATTTGTTTGACAATTATTTGCTGTAACACTTTGAAGAAGTGGTAGGATGCTACTGACAAAAAAATTTGCATGATGGACAGTTACTGAATACATGTAGGATGAGGTATTCTCAGATTTAAGCTTAAAGGACACCGAGAATGAGCTGGAAGTGATGGGATACCCCTAGCTGTTCGTCAATGTGGTCTACACTTAGCTCTAAAAGACTGATAGAACCTCTGGAGGGGCTGGATGATAGTGGTGACTGTTATCCTAAAAAACAGATGGCAAAGTGAGTGACACCTATAAATGCGCAGGCTGTGTTACTTCGCTGACAAGATGCTAAGCCCTTCTGGCACTAAAGTAAAAAGACAGGTGTTTCTGACACAAAAAAGTAGTATTGAAACTATGCCTCAAGCCATGTGGAGAGTTGGAGCCAATTTTTCAAGTAAAAGTAACTAAAAATCTAAATTGGGGTATACATGTAAAAGCACGACAGCTTCAGACCTTTCCCATCGATAAATTTTTGACGAGTGCTAGTGCCTGTCTCATGCCTGTAGAATTAGCCGATCGCCTTTCAAATAAAACTTTAATTTTCAAGGTTTGAATAGATAGTAGCTTTGCTCTGCAAATCTTGTGCAACTCATTTCCAAGTGAGTGAAATGGCAAGCAGTATTTTTGGGCTTTTGTGATAACACCCTTTAAGTTTGGTGGTAGAATCCCTGAATTACCTTTATGTCTGCCTTAAATATAGTATGAAGTTAATTAAGTGTTCACATACCACATATCATAATTGAAATTATCAATGTCAGGTTTAGAGATTCATGTGGCCAATAGGGAAACCACAATAGTGTAAAACTCTATGTAATGAGTATATTTACTTTAAGATCCATTATCACTTGTTTAACAGATTACTTTGTTTAAAAACGTAGTAAAGTTAATAGCATTTATCTACTTGCTGGAATGTAGTAGTATTTTTCAAAAACCAATGAAAATAAAGCTTCAATAATAGAGCACTACCAGATGGTAAAATCTCCAGTGAAATTCTTTCTCAGAGAAATTAGGCTTTTATCTTTATTTCTGCTTTCAAATTTAAAACACCTATTTATGTTTATGGATGACAGGAAGCTGTTAAGTAATAAAAACTGCCTTAGGTATTCACCAAAATAAAATCCAGTGGAACACACTTGGAAAAAAAAAAAAAAAAAAGGAGAAAAGAAAAGGCATAAAAAAATAATAAAAAAGAAAAGGCAAATGTGCCTTCTGCTTCTTGCCATGAAGTGAAATTAGTTACATCCAGTAGTTAAAAAGCTTTTCCGCATTTGTATGACAAGGCTTTTACGTATCCTGTGGTCTGCTTCTTGTTTTCTACAAGTGCAATGTCCAGTAGAGTATACTAAAATAATCAGTGCCAGAATATCCTGTTCTACTTCGCTCTTGTCTGTTACCTTCATTTAGCCAGTGTAGTTGTCTTCTTGGCAAATAGTCTCCTTGCACATTTAGATTTGTTCCAGCTGGATGATTATTATTACAGTTGTGGTGAAAACTCTATGCCCAGTCTCTGTGTGTTACTGACAGCAGGGACACTTTGGCAATGTATTGTATTTTGCTAAGAGAATTAAATGAAATTGTGATTAGTGGGTATCGCTATTTCAGTGGCAGGTACAGAGCAACACATGCAGTGAATGATATGCTGGTGACCATTTGCACATTAAAATAAATCTCATGTTCTCATCCAATGTCAATATGATAGAAAAGTGACATTTAATGCAAAGAAGATTTATGGGTCCAAAAGAACACAACAGAAGAGAAAGCATGGCTCCATTGTCTTCTGTTGGGATTACTAAGAGGGGGAAATTCATTCAAGGCTGGGGCATGAGGGGGGTTTGGTTTGGTTTGGTTTTTTTTTGAACTTCTATTTGAACGGCACTGGATAAAAATCTGGGGAGTAGGGACTACAGCCCCAAATAGAGCAATTCTGCATTCTTGATTTTACAAGAGCTTTCTATAGGAAGAGTAGAGAATACTTATATTCTAGCCTAGTGATCAGGATGTCCTTCAGGACTACAGTATAGACTGGTAGGACCAAGTTTCCTGTTTCTTGAGTAACTCTCATAACCACATAATTACCATGCTGAAGCCATCATAACCACCTCAATTTTGTGATAGCCATGTTAAAACAAAATAAAACAAAACAAAACAAAACAAAACAAAACAAAACTGGATTTTTGCTTGGGATGACTGTAATTTAGTGCATCTCATCTACTGAAATTCAAATGAATGAGTATTCTAAGAAACAATTTTATTTTCACAGCCAAAAGTTTATATATGGTGAAACTAACCTGCTTTTACTGCCATTACTAATACCAGTAAGTCTCTTTCCTGATTGTTTTTTACATCTTTCTTTTTACTATTTCTGTACTTCTGTTACCCACAATAATGTTTCTGTTGAGTGTTTGAAGCTTTATATACTACCCAACTCATCACAGAATATCTTTCAGTTTGAACATGTTTTTGTTTGCTTCTTCAAAGAGTGCATAATATATTGATATGTTTGAAAGATCAGTACCCTTCTAGCCCTCAGATAGTTTATTTCCTAATAGTACCCCAGCCAGTAAGTGTCAAAAATGTAGTATTCCTCATGAAAAAGTTATTTCCTTTTCATGTCTTATAATTTTTTCCTAACAACAACAACATGGAACAAGAGACTTGTTTCTCAGCCATCATCTCTTGTAAGACTGAGATCTTCATATGGATGTCTTTTGGATTAATGTTAAATTTGAAGTATTCTGTGATGCTAGTTTCTTTTTCAGTAGTTGCAGACTTTCATCTGTATTATCATTCATGGCATTCCAAGACTAACTAGAGGGAAATACAGCTTTTCAAAATGCGAAATTTTAATTTGACCAGAAAGAACACTGGAATGCTTCTTCATCTGTCTTCTGTACTTCACCTAATTTGGCTTGGTAGACCCAGCTCTTAGTGAATGTACTAGTTACCTGTACGTCAAGACTTTGGTGTGAAATTAAGTCCTTCATTGTGTGAAAAGTCACATTGTCTATAATACTACAAGTTTCTAAGATTTCAAGCAAATGTGTAAGCTTTAAAATATAAAATTCTCTCTGAATTTTATTCTGAACAGATCTGGCAGAAATATGCATAAGTAGCAGTCATAAAACCATAAAATATTTTAGTTTGGAAGGGTTATCTAGAGATCCAAAGTGCAGCTCAAAACGAAGAGCCTGAAACTGGACATTGTTCCAGATAAGGCCTCACAAGTGCTGAAAAGAGGGAGGGAATCCCTACCCTATTCAAGCTGATTACATTTTTGATAATACAGCCCATTATGCAGTTGGTCTTCCACGTTGCAAGGCCACACTGCCAAGCTATATTTAACATATTTTCTTGGAGCTCCCCTCAGCTTTTTTTGCCAAGTCACTTTCGATTCAGTTGGCCCCTGCCTGCATTGCTGCATGAGGTTATTCCTTCCATGGGCAGAACTTTGAGTTTGACATTGCTGCACTTCTCAAGGCACCTGTTGCCCATTTATCTAGCCTGTCAAGCTCCTTCTGAATAGAGGCCTGTCCTAGCATGCAGAGCACTTGTCCCCAGCTTGGTCTCATCTGTGTACTTGCAGAGGATGCACTCTGCCTCAGCTTATTAGTCAAGATATCGGATGCAAAGGCACCATTGGCCCCATTATCCAACCCTATTAACCAGTTGCCTATTGGACTGTACACGTCTGAGCTCAACCCTTTGAACCTTGCAGCCCAAGAAGTTTTTCCAGGCACTGATAGTCCACCAATCCAAACTTTTTCTGACCAATTTATCTGTAAGAATACTGTGGGTAACAGTGTCAAAAGCCTTGCTATCATCACTGTACACCTTTTTCACCAAGGTAGCCACCTCATCACAGAAGACAATCAGGTTGGTCAAGCACATTTTGTCATTGGTAAATGCATGTAGGCTATTTCCAGTCTCCTCCTCCTATTGTAGATGCCTGGATGTGGCTTCCAGGAGGATTTGCCAAGTAGTGATGCTATGTTGACAGGCCTGTAGTTCCCCTGATGATCTTCCTCCTCCTTGAAAATGGGCAGGAGTGATGCCTTTTTTTTTTTTGTCAAGAACTCTGTCATGAGTGGGCTGCATTAACTTACGGAGGATTCTTGTTTCTTGGAAAGATGTGTATGTTAAACCTGAAACCCCAGTTGACTTTTATGCTCTGAAATGTACATGGGATTTTTTTAATTGACTAGTATTAAAAAAAAATAAAACAGGTAATTCATATGTACTTGTTTTTGTCTAGAAAAGAAAGGCACTTTTTGTCTAAAATTCAGCCTTGAAGTGTCTTTTTGTGAAAGGGGAGAACAGAGGCTTGGATTAATCTCACAGTTATTTAAACTTCCTCTGTAATTACGGTAATGATGCAAGTGGATCTCAGATAAATTCTAACAGGTTAGGTGGTGGTTTACTTCTGGAACTGTGTGTTTTTTCTCCAAAGTCTAGCTAAGGATATTACCTAAGTAATAGATAATAGCTTACACTAGGTGTCTTAGGTTGTGACATCTAAAATAAATTAAACAAAGACTATGTTTGAAGTTTATTTTATTTCACTGACTCTGGTCTTTCTCTATTCTAAAGATATTAAACTGCATTTTCTAGTGTTTCTGTAGGAAGCAGCAATGCTTCATTAAGGGTAAGAATTTTGTAGAAATTATTAATATTTTTTTATAATTAATTCCCAGCTGCTATGTCAATGGGCAGTCTATACAGTAATTGATTGTGTTGTCAGATAAATAGAAGTTTGGGGATGTCTGAGTTGAGCAAAATTTAATTACTAAAAATGAAGTTTGCAAAGGTCACCAAGTCTAACACTGATAGTACTTTTTATATGGGGAAATATTTCATGAGATTTTAAGCAATCCCCAGTGATCTGGATCTTGATTTTCTTTCTTATTTGAGAGATGACACATTAGCATTACACTCCACTGTCTATCATTGTTCATTTCTGAGCATGTTGTCACCTTGCAACTTTCTTTTAGACAAAGAGGTAGATACCAATGAAATATAACATAGCCTCCTGGATCACCCGTATTTCCACTGAGAGTCTTCCATCCTAGTATTTGCTGATCTGCATGGCATATAATTTAAGGTCTGACTCCCTATGCAGATAAAGTATATTCTCTTTAAATGCTGTGTTTTGAATCTCTTGGTGATAAGACTATTAACCTACCATTTGTATTCCTCAATAAGGAAGTAATATATTTTTATAAACGTATTTTATAATTGCATTGTCTTTACACACTATAAATTATTTACAAATAAATTATGCCGAAATCAACCTCGGAAATGAAAAATTCTAGTTGCATTTCATTCGATTGTTCTGTAGAGTAGAATGAAGTCATTGCATATATTGACTAAAGTGTTACCTTCAATTTATTTAAAAAATGGAATAACACCTGTGTATCACTATTACCTTTTAAGGAATGTAGATCATGACATGTGCACAGACATTATGTAGCCATTATGTACGTCAATATTTCACCAAATAAATTTACTAAGATATTGGTGATATGCTATATCAATGGGCGGTCTATAGAGTAACTGATTGTGCTGTCAGATAAATGTAAATTTGGGATGTCTGAGTTGAGCAAACCTATGTTATCTTATTTTCTTCGTATTCACTTCTGCCTTATTTTTTGTGTCTACATCCCTACAGATACGTATTACTTTGCTTTGAATCAGAATGAAGTTGACGTCTACAACCTGTTCTTTTCTCTTTTTTTTTTTATGAAAAAGCCCAAACTATTTATAGAATATTTTTGCCTTTTTGTCTGCTTTGACTATTCTACCATGCCAGTCACACCGTGATGCTTTTAAATTGAATGTCTACTTCTTAAAGATGTTTTCCCTTCTGTTCTAAGTTACATTGTAAAAGGAATACTACTGTCTTTCTTGATCATTGTATCTTTTGGATTCCAGTAAAACATTTTTCCCTTTACCTGAATCTGATCCGTTTAAAGGTATCTATCTACTGTCTATATGGTGTTACGTATGCAATGAGCATGTGCTATGCTCATAGCAGAACTGAGTTTTTAGCATGGAAGACAAACTAGAATTTTGGACAATTAATATCTCTTATGCATAGCAGGGAAAGATCATAGATCTTCAGAAGAGCATATTATGAACAAAATATTCAGCACAAAGCTCTGCATAAAATTATGGTGCAGCTTCCAGTGCATTAGGCCAGCCTGTTCCTGATTCACCCTCACAAAACTGTCCCAAACTCAGTATATATGAAGTGATTGCAGAGGCACTTATGATACCTTATTTCTTCCCTCAATGACCCCAAACTTATAATAATAAAGATGAAGAAAAGGTTAGCGCTCTTAGCATAAAGATCGCATTGTCTCTACAGCTTTCCACTCTTGCAAACAAGAGCACAGGAAGCTGTAACAATCACAGTTATTCATGACCTCTTTTATTATTATGTCATTTCCAAAACACAGTTTAGAACATTTGGCATCATGATAGTAAATTGGCATAGTATTCCAGGAAGTGATGAATACTGTAACCTGTTCAGTCTAGTATGATAATTCAGTTAACTTTTTTAGGCATAAAAACGTGAGTTTATAATAAAAGTGCTCAAAAGCATACCGTTAAGTGTGTATAAAGCTATCCTGATATATGCAGGATTTTTTTTTTAACTGCTGCTCTGGTTGCCACTGATCACAAGCTGCTGCTCCATTTGTTCTGCCTCTATATGGTCAAAAGTGTTATGTCATGCTTTTGGCTGATTTCAGTGAGTATTGCATCAGGTATAACAGTTGAGTTAGATATTTGTAAGACTGTGTATATTTTTAAGAGATAGAAAACAGTTATCATAGTTAGTCTGCTATGTGTTTCCCTCTGCAAACCATTTTTCACACACCAGAGACAAAATTTATGTTCTGAACTAGTAAGTCCTTAAGAGATAGAGTCCTAATTCTAATTTCCAGTGCTGCTTTTTTATTCTTTTGTAGTGTCACTAGCCATTTTAACACCTTGTCAGGCAATCAGGAACTTCCATCTGTGCAGCCTAGAGCATTTGTGAAATAAACCCATCTGTACAGCTGATTAAAAGTTGGATGTAGTCCATGTTTTGTCTTTATCCTAAAAGAGACAGTATTGCTGCAGCAGTTGTTGATGTAGGGCCTGAATACAGAGTGGAATGCACAAAGCTAATGGAGCAAAATAGCTTTTAGTGTTTTCATTTGTATTTAATAATTGTTTAAAATAAAATCAGAACAAATTAAGTGTGACAAGCAAGACCAATTAAAAAGCTGCAGAGTTCAAGTCTGTAGTTAGATGCAGGAAGCAACTCTAGAATTACTGTCTTTTCAAGTATGTGTTAAACAGCAAGGTGAATCCAAGCAGACTGGAACTTCATGTACTCTTCTTACTCCCCTGCAAACATACTTAAACTTATTCTAGAGTGCATGTGTTTTCTTCATTGGTGTGGTAGGCAGTTTCAGCTGCATGCTTTTAGAAAGGTGGAGGAATGCACAATTCCTTACTTGCAAAACTAGGTCAGTAGAATAACTGCGTTTGACTACTTGATTTGCATCTATATTTGGTAATCAAAGATACCACCTCTTATGTTTCTATTAATAACTTAATGTCACTGCGAAGAGTTTTATGGATGCAAAGTTGTACCTTCAAAAGGTTTTAAGGAGCATCTCATCTTTATAAAAACAAAAAGAAACAATGAAAAGCCACCCAGTCAAACAGGTTACTAAAAATTTCAGATGAGAGGACATGGATAGGGAGTAAATTATCCTCTCAAATGGGCATATGGAAAACAAAAAGGAAGAGAAGGAGAAAGAGAGGGTAGTTTAAGAGACAGAATGAGAATTTTTGTCTTGTAGTTTTCCAGTATCCTCAGGACAATAGTTATCACACATCTTTCTCCTCTAGCATAGAAATGCACACCTACTTTTGAATGTCAGGAGAGGTATAACAGAAGATACTAGTTCCACACTGAACTAGGATGAAAGTAACATAATGACATAGGTTCTCACATAGGGATCTGTGAACTAATGTTAATGCAAGCAAATAAATCTGCATCAGATGGCACATCACCATGCAAATGTACTAGGTCATATTTCACTGGTGCAATGCCAAGGACCTCTTTCCTCAGCATTGCATAAATGCGTCTATGTTGCTAATTTTTCCAAAGGTATTTCAGACAATGCTAGCTCAAGGATATATGTCATGTGTTTGCTTATGTTGTATAGGCAGGCTCATCAATGCTCTCTAAATGACAGGGGGTATAATATAGTGATAAAGTAGTATTCATCACTGGATGCTCAATTTACTGTGAGACCCTTTAATCCTATTACACCAATAAAGAATACCGCATGGTCTTATATATGAAACCACATCTAAACTTTCTGAGCTATGAGTAGGTCTCTTGCCCCTTATTCCAGCATAAGTATAGGGTTTATATCCATTCTACCTTTCTACGAGGACTTCCAAAGCCTGTAGACTGAGAGAATTTTTCTGGTTACACAAGTATAATTAAAAATGACACAGCCTTAGGTGTTTAGGTAAGAAATATGGAGGGGTTTAGCTAGCTAAAGATTCCAACAATACTGCATAAAATGGCATAACTCTTAAACTGGAGCACCACAGTCTCTTATACTGCTAAAATAAAAGATAAGAGTAAGGGCTTTTTGCTTTTTTTTCAAGGCATTTATAGTAAACAACAGAGAAACATGACCTTAATTACCATGTAGATGCAGCTGATAATTATATTTGGTAGCGGTGTCATATATTCAAAAACCAAAACAAAAGAAACGCCAAACCTCAAACCCCAGAGTTACTCTAGAAAGGAGGGAAAATCCAGATGTTTCAATGAAAGAGTACTATACGCGGTATTTATTCAAAGAATCAAGATAACGAATTGTTTAAATATTAACGCTAACCTCTTTAGGTGTTTTGAGGGGTGGAGAAATGTGGGTTTGATGTTTAGTTGTTGTTGTTGAAGTTGAAAAGTGAAAACACATTTAATCCTGGGGTGGGAAACAGCAACTATAATTATACACTGCAGAATTTCTGCCCACTGAGTACTGTTTTGTTGAATATGGTTCACTTTTGGTGATAATAACAATACGTCATTTGGTGAATTGTGAATTCCCTCAAGGAATTTATGATACAACGCTGGACCTGAACAAATCCCAAGTGTGGGTGTCTGAGTTAAACTAGGTAAATGCAGCTGCTTCGTATTTAGGACAAATGTCACTAAAATATTTTAAAAATACTGTGTCTAGAATTTCAGTTTCGGGTTGTCCTGTTAAATTGTCTTGAACTCACTTTAAGTTTTATTTTGTATTTTCTTTTCTCCCAAGGGCATAGTTTAGTAATCTGTAGGTGAAAAATGATAGACATGGTTTTCCTCTCCCTTTTCAAACACTTTTTTTGATCTACACAGTGCTGAGCCATCAGCTTCAGTTGTATCATCTGTAACTTCTAATAGGTGCAGAAGGCGACTCATTCAGGTATAATCTAATCATTACCATTATTTGAGGAAGTTTTCCTTAAAGTCAAGGTACATGAATGGTGACTCATATTCTGGTTCCTTTAATAGACTAATATACAGAAATCTTTCTCATTGTGAACTGAATGACTAAAGGTGCTCCAGGGAAGTACTGTACTGAAGACAACAGAAAGAAATAATTTAAGCAATGTCATATGTAAATCCCCATTGCCTTGTCACACCAGAATGCTAATTCTAGGGATATGTGACCCCACTGGAGATTGTGTCAGTCTCAGGCAGGATAATATAGAGGTATAACACAACTGAGGGAATAACTTTTAGATTTGAATAACGCTGACTTCAATATAATATTGACAAATTCACCAGTGGTTTACAATGGTGTAACATAAGATATCATGTGGGTTGTGAATTGTATAATAGAGAAGAACTTGTCCCCATGTTTTTGCATGAAAGATAAAGACGGCAGTTTTGTATACAGTGTAATTTATTCAGTTCAGTGTCAAATTAAGCTGAACATAAAAAAAGCTTTTGGGCATCCCGTTTGCAATCGACTAAATTTAAAGGGCTAAAACTTAACATTTATGTTCGCCTTCCTCAATATACTTCCTGAGCAGACATCTCTTTTAGCCAAAGTATTTGAGGAGCTGATCCAAACTCATTAATGTAACAGTATTTCAGCAAAAGTCATGCTGATAGCTATTGGTTCATTAGTGCCTGAATCCAGAAGGCACATAGAAATAGAATCAACTGACAATCTTGGCTTCAAATGCAATGCACTTATAAATAGCTTAATGATGTTTTGGAGATTTTTGCCTGTGTTTTGAGAGATCAAAATTAGTTGCCACTTATCAATGATGTGTTTATTGTTATCTTACTAAGTCATGGTATTATACAAACTTTAGCACACAATTTCATTGACTAAAACGACATCAGTAGTTAAGTCAATTGCTCCATGGTGTAGTTCTAATAAAATGAAGCTGTAGACTGTTTTGGAGCTAGAAAAGATCATTAACAAGAAAAGTTGTAAAGTATGCCAATCCAAAGGGCAAATTGTGAACATAGAGGCCAGAAGAATCAACAGAGAAGTAGGGGAACCAAGAAGTCTGCCAGTCTGTATGACGTGATGATGGGATGCCATTGGTCTGAACAGCTTCTTCCACCCCTGTTTGATCTTCATCCTAGATTCCTGTTACTAGATGGAGTTTAAAATAAAGAAAAGGGAGGACCCTGAGCTATAACATCAGGAGAGAGGAGATATGGTAAAACAGACAAGAATCAAGGCACATCCAAGCAGCATCTCAAACAAAGAGCAGTGAGTGAAATTCCCTAAGATGCTGGTTAGCTGAGGTAGCCATATCAGGCTTGTAGGATAGTTCTTAGTCTTCAAGAAACTCATCATGCCTAAATGGATAACTACAGATTAATTATGCAGGTAGAGCCTGACAGCTGGAGCTTGACAGCTTGACAAAGACTGGGACAAGATAAAAGGAACGTGAATCAATTTCACCAAAGGAATCTTAGGCTTTTTTTTTTTTTATTCTAATCCTAGAACGGCTTGAGACCTCCTGAAAATACTTTAGTAAATTGAACCGATGGCCACAGACCATACCATGTGTATTCAGAGAGGCAGCTTGTAACATGCTTACAACCCACTGAAATACACATCTCAGAAACAGTCTTCATACTTTTCTAGGTTAGATTTTTAGGGGTGATTAATTACACTGATTACTGTCTGGATTCCTATGGACACATAAGTTGTTTTACATCAAAATTATATCACAGTAAATCCCATCCCATGTGTACTTCATGGTATTTTAAAACATTTACAGAATTCAACTTTCCCATCTATTGTATATAATCTCAAAAATAGAGATGATGACTTAGTATTGAAATCAGTTATTTCACATGCAAATAAAATTTATAATTGAAAAGAAATTGTATTTATTTTGAATGCTATAATTTAGGAAGGAACATACAGTGTTTCTCAAAAATATGTAATTTCTTGCATCTTCAGGTGTTTCCTAACCCAAAAGGGGAATGAAAGTGGGAACTCTGACCACCTTTCATGTGGTATTAGTAAAGATTTCCTACTCTGCTTTCCAAGTTGTCTAATGGACACACAATTCCTCAGCTGGATGACAAAGTTTCTATGACACTTGTAATATGGCATTAAATTGTTTCTGTTTCAAATGGTTTAACTAAAATTAGTTCTTGGAGCAATTCTGAGGAGCAGTTATTCTTTGCAGCAGTTTACCAGGTCTTTAAATTCTTCTTTCTTCCTTTTTTTTTTTTTCCTTTTTTCTCTTTAATTTAGTGTAGTAGTCTTGGGGTAGATTTCTCTTGAAGGACATGGTTCTACTTCAGAAACTATCATGGTGTATGGATGTGTTAAAATAAGAGCTCATTTAAACTGTAATCACAGAGGGTGAAACCATATTTGAACTACTAATGTACAGAGTAGCTATATGTGGTTTATAGGTCAAAGTATAACAGTGTGAGCATTTTTTGATTGGTACAAATTGTAACCACGGTTGTCAACTTGGCTCCAAGAATCCCATGCACTTGGGGAAAAATAATAATGTGGTTTTTAACGATGCCAAAGTACTTCAGGATATTGCTTCACCAAATATTAATTCTTCTGTGCAAGTTCCACTTTCCTCTTAGTGCTGCCCCCAATTAAAGCTTTAAGCACTTAACCTGTAGTTGTGAAAAAAGCAGTTTATGATGGGTGTAATCTTACTCCCAGAGGTCTAATTATCTCAGTTGGTTCCCAATTAATCCATGAAGTTGTTAGGTCTTCCTTTTAATTAGATCTGTTCTTCCTGAAGAACAGTTTTATTTTTCATATTTCATTTTATTATTTCCTTCACTGGAACCCTGCAGGGTGGGAATTCTACTTTGAAATGTTCTTATTTGTTTGATTGCTGGTTGATGCTTAATGAAGATGATGTTCTTTACCCACAGCTTTCATTAAAGTTCAGTTTGGAGTCCTTTAAGCATGAAAATTAAATGTAAATATGTACCAACTGAGAGAGTGAACACTTCCTTTGTTCTAACATGTTCTAAAGCCATTCTTTTAAGTGATTTTTTTTTTTTTCCTGTTAAGGCACAATTATCTTTGGTCAAATCTCATAAAATTGAAATATTACTGAATTTTCTACATTTCACTGTGGTTTTGTGTTGTGAGGGGTTTTTTTCTACTTGGCTTTGTTTTGGTTTGGTTTTGTATTTCATTAATGAATATATTTAAGAGCATGCATATTGAGAAAGTTGGCTATAAAGCCATATTTTCCTTCTTACTTTCACCTGCAGGGATCTGCAGGCAGGAATAGAAGCTTCATTAAGTAGTGACAAAAACATCCAGTAAGTGGAATATTATCTCAAGACTGACGGGAATTTTATTTACCCCTCCACTCCTGTGTCAGTTTTGCATTGGTTTATCTGACAGTGTCCTTTCCTTTGTTGTGTCTCAGTGATATTCCCTCACTGTATTCCATAAAAAAAACCCAGTTTACCCTCTGGAACTGTGACACAATTCTAAGGAAAAAGTGGTCATCTGTGGTCTTCTTAGCTGTGGAATTTAGCCAGTCAATGAGACTCAATTTCATGTATGTGTTATGACTGAAATATTATCTTACCATGATACACAAGTTCTGTTCTGAAACCTGCATCAGTTTGGTAGCTGTTTATTTTTGTATTAGTTTTACAGATAGTGAAATAACTGTCCATTCAGAATTAACTATACCATTTAAGTTGGTCATTAACTATACCATTAACTATACCATTAAGATTACTTAATAATCAGTTGGTATTCTTTACGTGAAGTTCAAAGAAGAAATCAATATTCAGGAAGACAGGAATGAAAATAATAACCAAAATAGAATCATAATTATTGTTCATAGATTACATTCACCTCCACAGACATGCATTTTAATGAAATTACATAGGCTACATAAATGAAAATTAGAAATAATTGTTATAGAGAGAAGATAGATATATTTTCTACAGTAGTTGGTGGTAGTGTAGTGTAGTAGCGAAGTAGTCATCATTTTGTGTTTTTAGGAGGAAAAGTGTAAAAAAATACTGGTTTAGCGTATGCCTGGTTCTTAGAAACAAACGAAATGTTTTTTTCTTTAATCAGAAATTAAGAGTAAAAAATAATTTATAACTCCCTCAGATTTCATTGTAACCTTTTACACCTCAGCCTTTGCAGAGACCCTTTATCAGGTGTTGTCCGTATAGAGAAGGTGGTGGTATTTAAGTGACTAGAGAGAACAGCAAGGAAGAGCCAAGAAACGTACGTTGTCCTCTTCCTGGCCACTGGATATTAGTTAAGGGGTGGAAATCTGAAATATTGTTTCTACTTTTTATGTTTTGTGTAGGTCTGTAACAGCTTCTGTGACTTCCATAGAGATTGCAGTCATTCTGGCAATATCTAGCTAAGTTTCTAAAGGAGAAAATGATTATAATCCTGATTTGAACAATCACCATGAAAATCACCATGATTTAAAAAAATTAAAAATTAATAATAATAATAAAAATTAATAGTTAATTTTCTGCTGATGTGATCTGCCTTTCTGCTTTGTGCAAAAATTACTTTATTCTTAAAAACAAACCAAGCAAGTAACAAAACAAAACAACCAACCAAAAAAAAAAAAAAAAGGACAACAAAACCTCCTAAGCCCTACTTACCTTCCTTTTTTGTTTTATTTTGTTTTGTTTTGTTTGTTAGGGTTTTGGGGTTTTTTTAGGAGCTCAAGTTTGCTATTTTACTCTTTCCCAAAGTATGTGGGCTACATCTAATATTATCAAGTAGGGTGACACAATAGACCACCTTAGAGAGAGCACCTTATGCTGAGGCATTGAAACCTATAACCTATAAATTTTTGGAATTTTGCTAGGTCTGTCTCCTGTCTGGTCCTGTGCTGGACTTCCTGGATACAGGAGCACATTTTACCATTCGGCTGAATTCACCAGAAAGCTAGTCTCTACAATTCCAAACCTCCACACACTGTAAACCAAGGCTCAGTCAGTGAACACAAGATGTATGTCCATTTCTAAAACTCGCTCCTGATTCAACCCAAAATGCTTACATAGGTGAGCCCCTAGACACATGCAGATTTCAACTTATCTAAATATAATGTGGATTTCTGGCAGTCCAAAAACATTTAGTATGGTTCAACTGTCGGTACCACATCGTTAGTTTTCTTAAAAGCTGTATGTTACCTGATATTCCTGCTAATGTGTAGTTAGTTGAACACTCTGCAAGTAAAGTAACTTTTTAGTTTATAAGGTGAATTTTTTAAATAAACATTAAAAATAAAGATAAAAAAGAAGTTTTATGGGCAGATGGAACTGTGTCAGAAAATCGAATATTGTTTTAGCTACATTCTGAGGAATAAAAGCACGATATCACACTGCATTGCTGTGAAACAGTACCTAAATGTTTAAAAGGAAAAGGTAGTAAAATTCCCCAACATTTTTTCCTGTTGAATTTCACATATTTTAGTGGCTGAACATTTTAAAGAACAACTATACTAAATATTATAATCAGGTTAATTAATGTGCGCAACATAGGTGTATGAATATTCTGCTAAACTCCCCAGAAGTCAAATTTAATATAACATGAGGAGAATGAAGGGGGCAAAAAGCTGGCAGTGTAATAGAGACTGCTGATACTGGACCTTGCTAATATCTAATCCCTGGTCTTTTGACATTATGGGAAGGCCTTCCGTTCTTTTCATCTACTCTAATCTTAAACTTTCACCCTGTTATCATGATCTCAGGTCTTTAGGCTAGCAGTAATACAGAAGTATTTTAGGTAGTGCCACTGGTGTACAAAGCAGGTGGCACAAGGGATAAAATAGGACCAGCTGTTACAGTTTCTGTCTCCATTAGAAATAATATCTTTACTGATACTGCTGCTGAGAAAACTTTGAGGGAAAAATGAAGCTTATAGAAGGTGGAAGTGAGGACAGGCGGCCTGGGACGAATACAGGAATGTTGTCCAGGAAGCTAGGGGCCAAGGTGAGAAAGCTAAGGCCCAGTTAGTTAGAATTAAATCTGGCAAGGGATGTGAAAGATAACAGGAAAGGATTCTATAGGTACGTAGCAAATAAAAGACAGACTAGGGACAACATGGGCCCTCTCTGGAAGCTATCGGGAGAACTGGCTACCATGGATTTGGAGAAGGCTGAGGTTCTTAATGACTTCTTTGCCTTAACGAGCAAATGTTCTGACCACACCACCCAAGTCCTGGAAAGCAAATGCAGGGACTGTGAAAATGAAGACCTTAGGCCCACTGTAGGAGAAGATCAGGTTCGAGACCATCTTAAGAACCTGAACGTGCACAAGTCCATGGGACCTGATGAAATCCACCTGCGGGTCCTGAAGGAGCTGGCGAATGAAGTTGCTAAACCACTGTCCATCATATTTGAAAAATCATGGCAGTCAGGTGAAGTTCCCGATGACTGGAAGAAGGGTCATATAACCCCCATTTTCAAGAAGGGGAAGGTGGAAGACCCGGGGAACTACAGACTAGTCAGTCCCACCTCTGTGCCTGGCAAAATCTTGGAGCAGATTCTCCTGGAAAGCATGCTAAGGCACATGAAAAACAACGAGGTGGTTGGTGACAGCCAACATGGCTTCACTAAGGGGAAATCCTGCCTGACCAATTTGGTGGCCTTCTATAATGGAGCCACGGAACTGATGGAGAGGGGCAGAGCAGTTGACATCATCTACCTGGACTTGTGCAAAGCGTTCGACACTGTCCAGCACAACATCCTTGTCTCTAAATTGGAGAGACATCAATTTGATAGATGGACCACTCGGTGGATAAAGAACTGGCTCAATGGCCGCACGCAAAGAGTTGTGGCAAACGGCTCGATGTCCAGTTGGAAACCTGTAATGAGTGGTGTCCCTCAGGGATCGGTGTTGGGACCTGTCTTGTTCAACATCTTTGTCGGCAACATGGACCGTGGGCGTGAGTGCACCCTCAACACGTTTGCTGACGACACCAAGCTGTGTGGTTCGGTGGATACGCTGGAGGGAAGGGGTGCCATCCAGAGGGACCTTGACACGCCTGTGAGGTGGGCCGATGCCAACCTTATGAAGTTTAACCAAGCCAAGTGTAAGGTCCTACACCTGGGTTGGGGCAATCCCAGGCACAGCTACAGGTTGGGCAGAGAAGAGATTCAGAGCAGCTCTGCAGAGAAGGACTTGGGGGTGTTGGTTGTTGAGAAGCTTAACATGAGCTGGCAGTGTGTGCTTGCAGCCCAGAAAGCCAACCGTATCCTGGGCTGCATCAAAAGAAGCGTGACCAGCAGGTCAAAGGAGGTGATCCTGCCCCTCTACTCTGCTCTCATGAGACCCCACTTGGAGTATTGTGTACAGTTCTGCTGTCCTCACCATAAAAAGGACATGGAGCTGTTGGAGCATTTCCAGAGGAGGGCCACGAGGATGATAAGGGGGCTAGGGCATCTCCTGTATGAAGGCAGGCTGAGAGAGTTGGGGCTGTTCAGCCTGGAGAAGAGAAGGCTGCATGGAGACCTCATAGCAGCCTTCCAGTATCTGAAGGGGGTCTATAAGGATGCTGGGGAGGGACTCTTCCTTAGCGACTGCAGTGGTAGGACAAGGGGTAATGGGTTCAAACTTCAACAGAGGAAGTTTAGATTAGAGATAAGGAAGAAGTTCTTTACAGTGAGGGTGGTGAGACACTTCAGTGGGTTGCCCAAGGAAGTTGTGAATGCTCCATCCCTGGTGGTGTTCAAGGCCAGGTTGGACAGAGCCTTGGGTGACATGATTTAGTGCGAGGTGTCCCTGCCCATGGCAGGGGGGTTGGAACTAGATGATCTTAAGGTCCTTTCCGACCCTAACTATTGTATTCTATGATTCTCTGATACCTATGCAATTGGAAATATTGGAAAAAAAATAATTTAGTTTGAATAAGCATTGGAGTTTTCTAAGACAAATCATTGGATTTTGTTTCATATAAGCCTGGATGTGAAACTTGCCAGTAGATGGCATGACCCTGCCCCTCACTTATCAGTGCTCCCTAAAGTAAATGAAATATGAAAACAAGTTCAGCCCCAGAGCGATGATCCGTGAAAATTAAGTACGCTTCAGGGACAATATGATAAAGCTGAGGTTTTGGCTGTTGGCAGGTAGATTAAAAGAAAATGGAGAAAATAGCAATTTTGTATAACTAGAAGAATTTATACAAATATTTAAAAAAACCCAGGTAACTTAAAAATATAATTTTGTGGTGTGTATGATTTCTATTACATGTGAAATTTTTAGGTTGATTTTTATTAAAATGGGGTTCCTAGTTGTGGAGCCTAACCTCTGAAATTGCTCTAACAGACCTTTGTTCATTAGGCAGTAATTAGAAAGGCACCATTAGCATCTATGCTGTGAACTTTTCAGTGTAGTTCAGGACACATGGTAGTATAGCCAATTAAAACAAAAACATTTAAGTGGATAAGAAAAATATTAAAGCCAGCTCATTAGACCTGCATATTTTGGGGTCAGTGGTACAGAACATGCACATCAAAGCAGAAAAAGCTTGAGTTGCTAATATGCCCCAAAGCATTGAAGTGAGCAGCATTGCAGATTGTGAATTTGAGAGGTAGGGCAGCCTTAGGGTACTGATTACATTGATGAGGATATGGTAATGACTTAAGCAGCTGTCAAGAGTTACAGAGACCAAAATCCACAAGGATGTGTGGCTAAGTAACAGATGCCTTTAAAACTGCCTGTTTTGTTACTGTTCAGTAACTTACAGCAAAACTTTAATGAGGTGACCTCTACAGCATTTTGCACGTAGATTAGGGGGTTTTTAGTTTTTGGAAGCCAGGTTTCTTACAGCAGTGGGTGAGCTCGGAAAGTTCTGATTTTAAGAGCTACCAATACTTATGTCAGATCAGAGAGCAGAAACAGGGGAAGAAGGTGATTTGGAAGAATGCTGAATAGTAAATTAATTCAATCAATACAGGGCCTTTTCAATGACTATTCAAATCCAGCTGAGATTTGAGAGCAGACAGCAGCGATCCTTGAAGATTTCTTTTAAGGCCAGCGTTATGCTGGACAAATGTGGTCAGGTTGGTCTAATGTCCAGTCATACTGCAGATACCTCTGACAATCTGAACAAAGCCTGCAGACCAAGAATCAGACATAGAAGCAGGTTGTTCAACAACTTAAAAGAATCTAATGACTGAAATTATAATTGGTTTTCAGAGTAATTTTCTCTCAGAAAAATTAGCCATCTAAAAGTTAGGTGCTAGGTCCAAACTAGTCATCCTACGTGTGTCTATGGTCAGTGCAGAAAAGCAAGCATCTCAAGGGGGTGAATCATGCTGTCCAGGGCATCTAATTTCTGATGTTTGAATTATTCTCTGGAGGATCATTCTCTTTTGTCTATAGAGGTGGACTGGATGAGTAATTTAAATTGGATGCTTAGCTTTCAGAAGGCTAAAATAACAGACAGTGGAAAAGGAATTAAATAATACTGTGCCTGTGACAAAATATCCAGTTAGTATGACTGTATAACTATCTGCACATATCCTACCCATTTTGCTATATTCACATATTCCAGTACTTGCAGACTACGTATTAAATATATAGAGTCAACTGTCTTTTTTTTTCCCCCCATGTTGCAGTTCCTACAAATGTTCCACCAGTAAAACTGAATTGTGCTATTTGGACGGTATTGTCGGTAGTGGGGTGCAAAGTGATATTGGCCTCATGATACGTGTGGGGAATCACTGACATCTGACCTCAGTTAAGCTTATACAAAGTGCTGAAAAAAACTCATACTGGTTGTAATAATTCTTCAGGGATCACCATCCTTCCCTCCTGCAGCTCATGTGCAGCTCTTTTAATGAGCAGCTCAGTGGTCTTATCCACAGTGAGGATAGAAGTGAAGAAAGTTGAGAACCAATCAGCAATGTGATTAATCACTGTTAACATAAGAGCAGGATACTGCTGACTGTTGGTATGCACTGTTTGGTTTGAATGCATTTATCTGGGGAGGTAGAAGTCTCTCTTGACTCTGACTGAAGTGACCCCGCTGCTTCCAACAGCTGCTGAAATCAGGCATGTTTCATTGCTATTAATTCAACACAAGAAATCATTATCATTGTCCTGAGGTGCTGTACACCTGTTATTCTTTCTTGTCTGAATTCTAAAGTCAAATTAATAGGATTCATAAAATTTTACTAGGTAAATGGTTTTGTCCTGGTCAGAGTTCAGTATGGCAAAATGATGCAGGAGGTATTCAAACTAGTAAGACTCAAGAGTAAATTAATAAGTGTGTAGTTCTTTATATCAGATGTGAATAGCCCTCTATGCTGACACACTGTGCGATAAAAATCAAGGATTTACCTATCATTCTTGCATCTCAAAATTACATTGCCTTTTCACTGCTTTTTTTTTTTGTCAGAATATCATTAAGATTTTTTTTTTTTTTTTTAATGCTTTGAATCCTCATTGAAGATGGTGGATTGTTACTTCCTTTTACTGTCAGCTAGCCAGTGAAAAACTATTTGAGAGGAGAATATAGGACCAAGCTCCTTTCCATTTCATGGAGTCTTAGACTTTTGACTGTGAAAGCAAGCATTAAATCTACCCTAACCTATTTACTGTAGGCTGCTGTCCATCACCCTGGTGTACGAGTGCTGTTTAAATTAAATAAACGGCAGTAAAGAGTCCATAGCTAAATGATAGCAATCTCCCTGTTTGAGATAATTAAAAACCCCACCATGGTCACAGAACGTTTTTATTGTTTGTGGAATGATTTGCTTTCCCCTCCCCCATATTATTAAAATCTAGATTTTTGGTATTAAATTCCATTTGTATACTGAAAAGCCTTTCCAGACAATCAGTTTGTAGAATTTTATTTTGAAGAATTTTATGAACTAAAGATATTCAATCTTTATATTTCTGTGTTCTTATGAGAACCTCTTTCATAGCCACCCAGTTTCCAAATGGTATTTTGGACTTATACCCACTGTCATAATTTGGGTGTACCAATCACAAGCAACGACTTACATCATTATGTGTTTTGGTGTTGGGTCGGGGGTTTTTTTGTTTGTTTGTTTGTTTCTTATCATGAGACAATGAATTAAAGTAAAATAAACCAAGCTTTGTGCTAATTCATGCAAATATTACTTTAGAACAAAATGGAGAGTTTGCTAATTTGCTAATTTTTTATTGCTATTTTGACTTGAATTTTTTTATAGCTTGGAAGCTTATACTTTTGTTCCTGAATAATTAAAATCTATAAGGTGGTTATTGTTACTGTTGCTTTTATTATTATTGTTCTTGTCCTTGTTTTTCTCCTTTAAAATAAATGCTGTTAATTTAAATTATCATATAGGTGGCATCTGTACTCTCAACTGACTAAAGAATATTGCTGAGGTAACAGTTTTGTTTGCATATTCAGGGGAATATCATCAGGCTGCATGCAAAAACTTGTTCTGCCTTCTGCTTTTGATAGTATGTAAAAACCAGGAATATTTGATTTATACAGATATTTTATGGTTTTTATTTATAATTTCAGTTCATTAATTCTTGTCTTTATACTTTTCCTTCATGTGGTATTAGCCACAGAATCCACAAAATTTTGACTGTTTCGGGTGAATGGTGTCTTTAACCAGTTATCTGTAGATTGAAAGATGTTTTTCTATTATTTTATCCCACCTCACCCCTTTCTTAAAGTGTGACACTGAGTAATCTATGCAGAAAAGTAGAATATAGAAAACATTATAGAAATTCAAATATAGTTTTTTACATTCTTAAAGCAGAAACTTAAGAAGCCCAGCTATCCTGAATACCCTAAATAGAAAAGTGAATATAAACATTCATCAATGTGTATCTGAAGTTTTATGTATATATGTTTTGCCTGCAATATTTACTTGCCTGCAACACATACCCATTGCTGGTATTTCTTGCATGTCCCATGTCCATTTTCTACTGTGTCTATAGCCATTTAAGTTGTTTCGTTTGGTGCTCTGGCAGTTTAGAACAAATAATATGAAATGTTAATGAAGTAGGTAGTAACAATAATAGGATAACTGTTTGTACTTTGATTGACAGATCAGTATATGAAATAAAGGAAGTCTCAGTCAATAAATTCACAGCCATTTGTCTGGCGTAAGAAAACACAGTCTATTAATGCTTCCAATATTTCTTAGAACACCAGTACCAGACTAGTAAGTACCTTGTAAACAAAAATATGACATATAATGGAACGTTGGCCTGTTTTCATGAAAACTCAAGCACGCTGCATTTGTGGACTGCTTAAATGAACTGATTCAGCAAACGAAGATCATAAATAGTAATTATATTGGGGGTTACTGGTAGTATCCATCCAGAGCATCAGCAACCAATACCAAGAATGGTTTGAAAGAAAGTTTTTGATATTATAAGGGCAAACAATCGGTGTTGCAAGAGGTAACCAACCTGTTTTCATAAAACCTAGGCTGCAATGTCTCTGTTGTAACTCTGCTTAGAAGATGCACTTAATTCAGATGGCGAAGTCAAAATTAGATGTCCAGGATAATATTTTTTAAGGATTAGGAAGTTAGATTTCATTTCTAAAGGTAAGCTTGGAGTCTTGGTCTCCTTAATACTGGCACTGTGTGATTGAGTTCAAAATGCTGTGAATCACCCTGTGTCTGAGTTCCCTTTAAGACTCTGCTGACTTGACCACAGTCAAGTCACGATACAGAATAGTGTGTGGCACTTCGGATAGCTGATGAGCTTTGGCTGAAGTATGGCTAGAGTCTTCATTTAAAATAACATTACAAGTAACATGTGGTAAAAATGAGATTCTCAAAGTTGAGTGTAGTTTTCAACTCATTTAATTTTTACCAGCTTTTGAAAATGTGTTTCTTGTGGTTTAATTTTCAAAATTATGCTCAAAAAAGGAATTATTCAGTATCTTTTAAACCAGCAGTTTTATGTAATCATCTAAATCTGAACTTTAGAGAATACTGAAAATGTTTGCTACCTGATCATGAAAATGTTGTCCTTTCTTTTAATTTCATTTTGCAAATTAGAAACGAAAAGAAGAACAGCCTGTTTCTAATTGAGTATATGTATTCCAAAAGAATATTATAAACAATTATTAGAAAAGCATTTGTATTTCTTTTTCTTTTTTTTCTTGTTTGTTATCAAGGAAAACTTTTGAAAGCCATAACCTTAGTTATGCAAGTTTTCCTAATTCTGGGGGATTCTTCCTGATAATTTGAAATAGCTATATGGCGATTCCTAAATTACTTTCATGTTTTAAATCAATCCATCCATTTCTCATTCTCTGTTACAAGTTTTCAGTTACAGTGCATACTAAAGAGCTGAATCTTGGGATGTTATTAAAACACCCCTTCAGAAACTGTTACTGTATTTAGCTTTGATTTGACAAATGTTATCTCCTGACATCTTGAGGTTTGTCAATAACTCCTTGCATCCTGGAATGTACAACATGCTTAAGAACTGCGACTATTTAATGATGCTTCATTAATTTCAGTGGAATGCTGGGAGGCATATTTTCAAAATGACATACTGATATCACTGTTCTGGGAATACATCATGTTTTGCAACAATTACAACATCCACAGGGCAATAAATCTGTTAACGATACTTCTCTAGGCCCAGAAAATGAGTTAAATTGCTGTTTCAGAAACAACTTTTCCCAAGCTCATTTAAAATAAGGACAGTTGTAAAGGAATCATCAGTACAGGAATAAATGGAAAGGCCAAGTGAGGTATATATAGGTACAATAGAATTGCATCATGGGGACTGTGAGCAGGATTTTTTCTTTAACAGTATGCAGCTAGAGATAATTACAAAAATGTGCTGTAAATAATGTATAACTATGAAGAAAACTGAAATAAGAAAATAAAATAGGTATTTATGTTCTCTGTATTTTGATGAAGATAATGTCTTCAGTGTTCTTCCAGCTGTAGGGGTAGAAGGAAAAATAAAACCAAATACCCTGGTCAAAAATTCTTTTAACTCCCGATGCCCCCTCTGTCCATGATATTTTCTACATTTGTATCTGTTTAAAGGTTTATAATCTCTGTGAAATACTGCAACATCCTGAAAAAAAAAAATCATTGAGTATCAAGGAATATTAAAAAAAACAACTCCTTGATTATTCAAACACACACACACACACACATATATCCACACATACATATACATATATATGTATCATGGACATGCGTGTTTGTGTATATATATAATTGTATAGGGTTTTTTACTAGTTTTTCCCAAAACTTTCATGTAACTCTGCTTAATGTAAAATTAATTGCCAGGTAGTTAAAAAAAGAAAAATAACCCATTTAAATAGGAACCATTGTAAGCTTAGAACAACAATCTTTAGTGTGAGATAATGCATCATAATTAGTATGTATTATAATAGTATTATAACAGTATTATAATATAACAGTAAAGTAATATAACAGTATTAGAATGCATGATAATACTGTTCTGCTTGTGAATCTTGGGGCTTTTATTTATTGTGGGGTATGTGCGTGTGTGTGTGCATATACATATCTATAAATGTATATGTATATTTATAGATGTGAATATATATACACACACATATATAGCTATCTATATATATAACTTGCTGAAGTTCATTAAGGCTGCCATCTTAGAAAGTCATACTTTAACCACATTTGTGCATCCACACACAAATACAGAAAGCTCCTAAATTTTATTAACCTAGGGACAGGGACTCTTGTTAAGTAATTTAGTATCTCACAGGCAACAGAATTACATATAATATGCAGGAAATATGTCCAGGGCCTGCTTCACCTTTTATTGTTAAGTAAGCAAAAAGCTGTGAAATTAAATAAGTTTCATAGGTGTAAAACCAAGATATCGGTACAATTGTCCACTGTATTTAAAATACAGGAAAAAACTGGAGCATAAACAACTGAAAATGGTATAAATAAAGTGCATATTTCCAGTTTAGTGGGCTGATAGTGGAGACTGGGAAATGTATCTGCAAAAATATTGACAATTTGCTGCAGTTCTGAAGACTGGGTAAACTGCAAATATTTCTTCTAAAATAGGACACAGAAATAGATGTGGGATGAGCAACATCAACATTTCATTGTTTAGTTGGACTTAACGAAACTGTTAACATGATGGAATCTCCAAAGTACCTGTGTTTCCAAATTTACTATATTTACTGATACAGTGAGAAATCCATTTTATCTCTATTTAGCTAATTTAGCTCTTGGGGAGGACAAGTTAATATATTTCAATAAGTCCTTTTCATATGTGAAGCTGCTTGCAGACCTGTTAACTAGTCCCTGGAGTTATTGATCCCTTTATAGGCATGTCAGGAGTGCTGCCAAAGGGAAGACTCCTTTGAAATATTCAACCAAACTTTCAATTCATTCATTCAGTACTGGGTGTGATAAGACCTACATAATCTTGCAAAATATGTGCTTATGCTAGGTTCCCTGTTACCATAGTGTGTAAGTCTGCCGGATATAATTAACAAAGTACACCTATGCAATTCTATGCATATAGCACATGCAAACTGCAATGACACCTTTGGTAGAAGAATACACACACCTGTCTTCCCCCAAACTGCATGTGTATAATACATAGAATCATAGAATAGTTTGGGTTGGAAGGGACCTTCAAAGGTCATCTAGTCCAAACCCCCTGCAATGAGCAGGGACATCTTCAACTAAATCAGGTTGTCCAGAACCACATCCAGCCTGGCCTTGAATGTCTCCAGGGATGGCACATCCACCACCTCTCTGGGCAACCTGTGCCAGTATTTTACCACCCTCACTCTAAAAAAATTTTTCCTCATGTCCAACCTAAGCTAATGGTTTTAGTTTAAAACCATTACCCCTAGTCTTATCACAAATGTAAGTATGTATACACTAAAAATTCGCCATGAAATATTACAGATTTTTTCTTTCTGTTTTCCTAGCTATTCTGCCCTTCTCTTCATGTGAAATTAATTCATCATCTTAAATTAGCCTACTTGGAAAATATTATTAGAATTAAATATATATAAAAGTGCATGTGTTCAGGCACTGTCTGTCAGTTAATTTAAAAAAAAAATAAATTATTGTTTGTGAAAAAATACATAATTTGGAGCTTCTTACTGATTGGTACATTTCAGTCATTAGAAGTGTTGCTGCTATACTGTCCTTAATGCAACCAAGACTTGAGTCCTTGTAGGACTTTGTGTCAATCTGCAGTAATAACCCAGACTGTGGTACATGTAGAAGTGCATTTTCTTCTTCTAATCTGGGAAATGCTGGCCATTACAGGTTTTCTGTACAAAGACTGGGTTTACAGAGCATGCATTTGATTTCTGATATTAGATAATTGAAAGGATGAGGCTCAATTGGTGACAATCCAGAGTAGAAAGACATGGACCAGTTGAAAAGAGTTCACTGCAGGTGAGCTGTGAGAATGATCAGATGTCTAAAGAAAAATACAATCCATGAGCAAAGTTGTAGAGAACAGCAGTTGCTCAATCTAGACAATACCAAACTTGTGTGGGCATAACAAATAAAGACTAAAATCAGCAAGGAACGTTTAGATTAGACACTAGGCAATATCTTGTAATGGTAAGGTTGCCTAAGCACCAGGTTAGAGGTTTGAGGAAGGTTTTGAAAACTTCACTGATAAGAGTTTTTGAAATTAGACTGACATCAGCTAGGATAGAAACAAGGGTTAGTTTTTTTCTATAGAGGAGAAAAGGGATAGAAAATATGAACTTTTGAACTTTGTAATAGCCTTTTTTCTTGTGTGAATATATAGTCTGCAACTCCTCAGGATTGCTTTCAGTTCACTGAATTAAGTAAAATATAGAGGATTTTCTTTGTTAGAGGGAGAGGAAATGATTTATTTGGTGTTTTTACAAAGAAACTAATGTTCTATATGTAGCATTGTCACCTCGTGTCTATTGTTACCTCATGTCATTCACAAATGGAAGACTGGACAAAACTATGACACTTAAAAAATTACTTTGGGTAAGTGTATAAACTAATTTATTCATTGCTGTTCTAATGAAATTTGCAGGTAGCTGTATTCTGCCTTCTATTATCCTTTCCTTGCTGCTTTTCTTATAGTTAGGAGAGATGTACTTTTGATCTGGTTTCTTTTTTTTTTTTTTTTTTGAGCTGGTATTTTTATTTCTTCCTCCGGGTTCATGATAATGAAGTGTACATGAAAATAAATGTTTGGGCATTTGAAGTGGTTAGCTATGAAAAAAGATATTGAAGATGTGACTGAAATTCTATTGGTACTTTGAAAAAACCAGAAATTGATAATGATGGTGTTTTGCAGCAGAATTCCCTTGAAATTCCTCATGGACAGAGCTGACTTAGCAGTGCGGGCAGTTCAGTTGGATCTGAACTGTTGAACAATATGGTACATCTAGGATGAGAAACATGAACCAGCAGCAGGATAGCTGCTTTTTATCTTTCCCACCCTTGTAGTAATTCCTAGTCAAAATGCTGCAGGAAGAAATATGGTTTATATGTAGTGGGTAGTAGAACCAGCCTGTGGCTGAATAAGAAAGAAGTAACTTAAACAGGGAAGCTGAGAAGGGGCTTTTGTGACCTGAGTTGGATATTGGGAGGTTAAAGGGCTAGAAATTGAATGAAAGACTGTAAATACTGATTTGACAATGGATTGACAGTGGTCTGCAGGTTACAATTTTGGAACAAATAACTTACTGATTTTTTAAATGGGATTTTATGTTATGCAGACATCCTTTCACTGATGTCTGCATTTTTCCCAGTCAAATAATATTCTGCATTAATGTGGCATGTCTGTTTTGATTTGGTTTTAAGGGAGCTATGCTAGGGATTTAAATCGAGCAGTGAAATTGCTCCTGTGCTGTACGCAAGTTTGTAAAAGTGATTAGTAAATAATATAAATACCTATTTCTTTCAGTTAATTGACACAAGTATAAGGTTATACAATTGCAGAGACAGAAAAAACCTCAAGCAAACCAAATGTACCAGGTAATTATTTTTCCAGAGAGGTAGATTATGTCTGAACAGCAAGAAAGTAGATAGAGGAGACTTGTCAAGACAGAGGGGAAAACCGTCCCAAGTGGCTGAATGATCACAGAAAATAAAGGTTCTACAAAAATAATGAGATTGTGTGAAAGGATGGAGATGCACCTTAGTTGGTGGAAAGATGAGAGATAATCAGAAAATTTAATTTAGACCAAGTCATGAGGTTTTTATTTGTTGATTGGTTTTAAGGAGTTGTGTTTTAATTTCAGCCTTTCTCCCTTACAAATAATTAAGACTGAGTGCTCTAATGCTTTTATGGTAAGCAAAATTTTAACTTCTGAATTTAATAATTTTTCAGTTTATGTAAGTTAAACTGTATTTCTCCATCTTACAGAAAAGATTGGCCTATTAATAGCATCCTTTTCAACATATGGTATTATATTCTGTCAGTACTTAAACAGGACATGGTTCTTTTTTTATCCTGAATCGCACTTGTACTTCTAAACTGATGATATAGAGTTATCAGCGTTAAATTTGTTACAGAAATCTTGCCAGATCTTTCTCATCGCCTGATTATCTGTACTGTAGCTTGTATTCTGTCAGTTTCCCAGAATTCAGTGTTCTTTTAACCCTATTGAGTGATTTATTTTTGCACTCAGCAGGCTCTGAATATTCATTTTTTTTATATTACAGAATTGGATTTTTACATGAGTCCTTTTTTGCCATTTTTTTAAAGAAATAGAAATATGTACAGCCTCTTTTAGACTGTTTATGGTCTTTTTGCAGAAATCCTCCACATCCCCTCTGATTCCATCACAGGAAGGATGGAAAGTGTGTCTAAACAAGTTGCAAACCGTGATTTTTATATTTACTTGGCTTCTTTTAAATAAAAATATAAAAATAAAAATTTATAAAATTAAAAACCACAAATAAAAATGAAAATTAACATTAAAACAAAAATGAAAATGAGACTAAAGCTAAAACAAAAATAAAATAAAAATAAATATTTCTTGTTTCTTGAGCTAATTGTATTTTCACAACATTTAGGAAATTATGCTTCCTCAAGAACATTCATCCCGTTCCTGCATCATCACTATCTTGCTAGTTTTGACAGTCAGGCCAATAAACTGTTAAGTTAAAGGCCTATGGCTAATTCTTGTAAAATTCTGTTGAAGGTTTATATATAATGCATAAGCATGCTGGTGAGGAAAAAATCATGTAGCTTACACAAGCAAATGCTGATAAATTTATATGGAGCTAATTAATGCACGTATGGTAGTGTCAGTCCAATATGTGATGGATAAAGAATAAATACAGACTAATTCATTTACTAGTACATGGGGAAATAGAAAAGCCTAGGTATGGAGGGGTTTATTTGGTTGGGGTTTTCTCTGTAAATCCAAAAACTTCTCTGCAGATGATCAGGAACTAAGGCAGAGGGCTTTTTAAAATATTTGAGATAATAGGAGAAAAGAATCTTAGGATCTTCCATTATTTTTAAATAAACAAGTTGATGAGTCCAAATAAAAGTTCAGTATTGGAAGAGTTTGAGTACTTGGTAGTAGAATGTTAAGAGTTTTGCTGGGAAAAGAATATCCTTAAAATAAGCCTGAAGATGATATGATAATGCCATTTCTTATAATTCAGTTTGCCAGATGTAAATTGCTTGGTGTTTCAAGGGAGGTGCTGTTCAGAGCAAGAAGAGTAACTGATGTAAACTTTTAACATTCTTATTCTGTTATAGATACTTAAAGAAATTTACCTGGAGTTATGAATATCTAAAATTAAACAACCTAGTGTGCCTGATAATAGCTAAGGGAATCAAAACAGAAGTCACGCTTTTGATACAGTATTGTTACGACAAGTTCACCAATACAAGGTTAGCAGTAGCTTTACAGTGTTCATGTTTCTACTGACTAATCTTTATGCCAGGTTATGAGCACCGTGGTTCCTGATATGGGAGACTCAGAAGTGTAGATATTGTAGGGTTTTTTGAGATTAGTAAGACAGCCTTGACCTATGCTTTTGGAAAGTAAAAAAATATAGAAAAACCTCAAAGGTGTGATTTTTGCAATTTATACAGATACTGTCCCTGTGATTAAAATCTCTGTGGAACTTGCTCTAGTTTCTTCCTGAAGATGAGAAGTAATCTTACTCCATCAAAATACTCTAAAATATTATTCACGGTAGAGGTAGGATATGAATTCACAATTATAGGAATCAACAGTAATTTATAATAAATGTACCATTAGTATTTGGCACTTCCAGATATTAAAAAATCCTCCAAAACTCTTAATCCCAAATCAACTGAAATCAAATGAACTACCATGATTTTAGTGAGCTTCTCTTGCACCCATAATACACCACATTACAAATTGAAATCCTATTCTGTTGCATTTAAAAGCAGTTCAGTATCTTTGCTACAGCATGCTGGAACATGGTTTTGTTCCTTTGAAGTGAAACATATTTTCAAAGCCCTTTTTGTCTTCTACAGCAGTTCACGCAAAAATCGTGTGATTTCTTGTCTGTATCAAAAATGTTAGATTTTTTTCTTACATGCCCACTAGGATCTTGGTCACAAACAATCAGGATTATACAAAACTACTAAAGAACAGATAAGCACAAAACAAAAAGTAAAAATAGTAATACATATGAACATCAAAATCACTGGTGATTCAGTTTGCAAAGAATTCTTAAAATAAAATCAGCCTTTACTTCTCCAAGACTCCAATGCATCTAATGTAATTACAGTATCTCTTTTCAGTGGATAAGATGATCAAATTCTAATTTTGATGTTGTGAGTGAGGAATTGATTTGTATTAATCAATGAAGTACTTTCAACAGGGTGCTCTGTGGTAGGGATTAATGTATTTTTGTATAGAAAACAAGCAGTTTTCCTAACTTTTGCATAGCAGTCACTTTTCCTAACTTTACCTTTGTTCTGCTTTCAACATTACTTTTATTCTACAACTTTTTTTTAGTAGCTACTAAGCAGGAGAAAAATGACTGCTATAGCTGAACCCAGGACATGAGCCCACCTACAGTATTTGTCCCTCTCAGCCTCCAACTGTCAATACAACTATGGGATTCAAGGTTTTCCGTCCTGAAGTATACCTTAAAATAGCTTGACTATTTGATAAAGATCATGGCAAAATAAACAAAATTGAGTCTTGGAAATGCATGGAAGTTGGCATGAATCTATCAGATTTTGACAGATCAGGATTAGATGACTGACTTTTAAAAGGGATTTGTTCTTCTCATCACAACTATTTCCAGTTGTCAGGTTATATTCCTGGTAGATTACAATTCTGAGTTGTTCTGATGTTTCAAAAGAATGGAAAATAAAATCTCTACTATATATTTCATATGCTTTATTGTTATCTTTTACCAGCTTGTAGTTCAGAAAAAATTCTGTTTATGGAGAAGAGCTATCTACCCCTATTTAATTTTATTTTATTGACTGGTTGCTTTTTGGGTTTGCCTGAGTGTTTAGCTGAATGTTTTCTTTTGGCTTTGGCTCCTCTGTGGAGTCTAAATAGCTCCAAATTGTGTTTAGAACTATTACTTGTGCAAAGCAAGTGTAGAATTACAAATAGACACAAATAATTATCCTAAGCCTGTAGAATACAAGAAAGTTTTCATCTCTTGTATTTGATATAAGTGAATTGTGTAAGCCTCTTATATTTTAGGTAATTTAAATAGATACTCAGTTTTAAATGTGCCAATTTTCTTCGGTGGACTAGTGAGCTTCCTTTTAGGATCAAAGATGTATGGAAAATAGAAATACATAATTTTAAAAGCTGAGAGGAAATACATTATTGAAGACATACAAAGAGATAGAAATTACCTTACTCCAGAGGCAAATTAAAAAAAAAAGAAACCTGGATAACTTGGAGGCCTCTGTTTCTAGATATTGGAGAAGGTCTTTCACAACAATTTTAGGAGAATATACTGCCTTGGGCTGAAAATGTCTGAAAAGCATAGGTGGTTTGAGATAGAGTGACAAATAGTGTTCTAAGAAGAGTTTAATTTAAAAATTCACCCTAAATAATTATTAAAATTCCTTGATTAAGAAGTACATAAAAAGATTCTCTTCTATTGTATTTTCCCCTTACATCTTCATCATAATGACATTTAAAGCCTCATTATGTTTTTAAAGAGAACAACTTTGTCTTAAGATGTATGAGCATGACAGAATGATGCTGTAAGATTTTCCTTTGAAGTTTGAAAAGATTTTTCTCATCACATTATGCGACAATTTCTTGATGAGAAGATGTTGGTGGAGTAGAAGCTCAATGATTTTCTGTGTGAGCGGCAAGGGTTTCCTTTGAGTTAAAAAGAACTGTGAAAGCAAACTGTAATGTTCATATTGATCTAGACACTATCTATAGATGTCTTTATTACATTTGCTCATTTTGCCATGATTTATTTAGGACTAAATTACTTGGTGGAGTCTCAGGAAGACCAAAAAAGGATTTTTTTATTAAAAAAAACCAACCCACAAACAAAACCACAAAATCCTTCTCCAAAACTTTTTTTAGTTGTTAAAAGCTTTACTTGTATAAGAGGAAATTCAAAGGGGTAAAAAGAGTGGTTATGAAAACTATGGTATGTAAAAGACCTGCCTCAGCGTAAGACACAGTTAGCAATTGGTTTACTTAGGAACAGATTATAAAATTTTATCTTGTTCTAATGAAATCTTATCATTACTGAATTATTTATACTTTAGTTTGAAAAGTAAATAGATACTGAGGGCCTCATACTTTTCTCTTTCTTCTGAAAAGACAAATATAATCTCCTGCTATCAAAAGCTCTGTATCATGTATGAACTAGATTTCAGCCAGGTTTGTTTTAAAATAAATTGTTTAATATATTTTATACACAATCTGGAGACCAATGCAGGAAAATAAGTAATCAGTTATTCACTGTTTCACTGGAAAAATCCAGCTTTATATTATCAAAAAAAAAAAAAAAAAAAAAAAAAAGTCATTTGGGCCTAAGCTCTTCCCATTCAGCTTTATGGTAATTCTTAAAGACAGTATAGAGCTGCAGATCCTGGAGTTACAGTGTATTATGATGGGCAGATGTTGATACTAGCACTTGACACAGTATTGGGCCCTTCATGAACAAATACCAATTCCCTCTTCTGCAAAACCACACTATAGTTAAATGTTTTGACATGGTCTATCCAAGCAGCCTTTCTGTGAGGTTCTGGGGCTTGCTAGGCTTGGTCTGTTTGATTACCATTGGACTCTTCTTTGCTCTGCCAAGTTAGGCACACCTGTGCAAAGCAGCTGAGATTGTCTCAGGAGCAGATCTTCTGCTCACAGTAAATTATCACAGTGCTATTGACTTCACAGTAGCTATGATAACAGTCGCTGCCTTGTTTGACTACTGTCTTGTTTGAGAGGATAATCTAATTTAGCAGTGATTTACATTGTCTTTGCAGGAGTGTAAACGATTGCTCAAGCTAAAACACCACAGAGGATCAAGTCTCACTTCGTGAGAAAGCTACATTGATGAGAAAGGCTTTTTTGACACACACGGTGGAATTTAATACATAAACAAATGCCTTTCCGATGTACATGCTTTCCAATTAGTTTTTATCAGAGTTTCACAAATAACTTTTTTCGTGATCACATATGATAAAAACCTGCAACAAAAGGAGGAAAATTTTCACTGTACAATATCTTTTCCAAAATAAGTACTTTTTTCCTCATTACATGAGGCTTCAATTTGTATTACTTAAAGCTACTTACTGGGCGGTCAAAGACATAAGGTGAAAATTTCATTAGGACACTTTACACTATAGCTAAACACCCTGCTATTTTGTTTCTGATTTTCACATTTTCACTGCAGTTCCTCATTGCTTTGGTGAGCTGTGAAATTATTCTTTATTCCTATAAAATGAGGTAATTTACTATAGTTGTTAAATGGGAGATATTTTTCTAAGTTCTGATTTCAAAGTTCGGTGTTTACACTGCTGTTTATGTTTAAAAATAGTCTTATTTCTACTTTACAACAAAATAAATTAATAGATGTCATCATTCCACTACTTATGCCACTCTGGTTGAAGTGCATTCCCTCTGGTGTCAACCTGGTTGAAGTAATGAATGAGTCTAACCTGCAGTCTCAGAATGTGCCCATTAACCAGAAGATCCCCTCTAAAGGTCTAAATCACACAAACAAACAAACAAAAACAGAAGTCCAATAAGCTAACCTACAAAGTAGCTTATTTTAGAGTTTGCACTACTGCCTGCAGGGTAACAATTTTCTACAAAGATTAGCTTTTAAAATCCTAGCAAACCTTCCAAACTCTGGGTTGGTGCTTAGTCTGTTTTTTTCCTTTGGAGGTCTGTAGAACTAATTTTTTGATGTGGTTTAAATCAAAAGTTACTAAAGATAAGGGGACACTTTAAAAGGAAAGCAAAGAAAATAAAAGCAATGAAAAAAAGAAACCTATCCAACACTGTACATTACAAAGTTGACTTTGCATCAGTTTCCCTCTAGCAAAGAGGAGATATCATTTCTCTAGAAATTAGTTGCCTCTGATTATCCTGGGTAGGATTTAACTCATGTCAGTTGTCTAAGAATTGTTGTCAAACTGTAAACTGGACATGTAGCTCCTCCTATGGTTGGTGGAAAGAAATTGACACAAAATGATAAATACCCTTCAATATCAGGTCTCTGAGAGTGGTGGGAATTGTCTGGAAGTCTTTGGACTAGGTAGAAAAGGAGCCTTTATATGTAGATAAGCCTTAGATGACTAATTTTAGATGAGTAAGGCTGAAATGCTTTTTTGTCAATTAAATGTAATACATCCCTTGCTGCATATGCAGTATGTCATATTTAAGATATTTAGCAAGTACTTGGTATTAGAACTCAGTATCATTTTGCAATTGGGCTGCAGGACTAATTCAGAAATCTATTTTAGAATACCTAATGGAGGAGACGTCAAGTATTTTTCCTTTCTTTCCTAAAGTATCTCTAAGAAGTTTGCCACTTTACCTCATGTTCAGAATTTTAAAGGAAATTTTGCCTTCTCCTTCCTATCAATGGGGTGTGGGTGTGTGGGTTTTTTGGGTTTTGGTTTTGTTTTGGGGGGGGTGTTTTATTTTATCTGTACTTGGGATTTTTGGTAATCATATGCTTACGTTGGGAATATCTGTTTTCAGATTCAATTGGTCATAGAGTATTCATATCTGTCATATCAATTTTCCCCATTAAAAAGTATAAATAATGGATTCAAATGCCTTTGCCACATAGATATTTGAATATTGCCATGATAAAGATATTTACCATTGTATAAAGTATTCATAGTTTTTGCTAAGGAATACTTGAAAAAACACAGGTTTGAAGGGGAAGGAAAGATAAGGACGCTAACTTCATAGAGGTAATATACTTTTACACACTAACAGTTGAGAGCAATTCAAGAATTGCTATATTGTCATAGAAGTGATACACCTGTATTTAATTTCACTGTTGTGGTGGGAGAGCCTTGGCTAGGGGCAGACTCCCATCCAACTGCTCAGTCACTACTCTTTCTTTGTGGGATGAGGAGAAAATCATCTAAGAAAGCTGGTAGATTGAGATGAACACTGGGAGGTTGCTTACCAATTACTGTCTTGGGGAAGATTTAAACTTTTGCCAATTAAAATAGATTTGGGCAGTAATAAACAAAACCAAATATTAAACCAACACCTTCACTCCCCCTTTATTCATGTACAACTTCACTCTTGGCTCTGCTACTTTACCCTGCTACCATGTAACACGCAACACAGAATTAGGAATGGGGCGTGGTGGTCAGTGCCTAACAGCTCCTTTCTACCACTCCTTCCTCCTCGCACTCTTCCTCTCCTCCAGTTTGGTCCTTCTCATGGGCTGCAGTTCCTTTAGGACAAATCTGCTCCAGCGTAGGCTTTTCTACCGACTGTAGGGGAATATCTGCTTAGCTGCCTGAAGCATCTCCCCTCCCACCTTCTTCTCTCACTTTCGATGTTCATAGGGCTGTTTTGCACACTTGCCCCCGACCCCCTACTCTCTTGTCCAGTGTTTTGCCTTTCTTAAACATGTTTTTCTCAAGGCACCACCAGGTTGGCTGATGGGTTCAGCTATGTCCTGTGGTAGGTCCATTCAGAGGCAGCCGGAACTGGCTGCATCTGCCACAAGGCAGCCCACCACTACCAAAGCTTTGCCATTTGCAGCCTGTCCATGGGAAAAATTATGCCATGCATAACTACTTTAAGTATTGAGAAAGTTCTGAGTGAGATACCCTTGTTGTAGCAAATGGACCCCTCCTGGCATGAAAAAAAATTAAGAGTGAGGTTGAAACAAAGGCAGCATGCATTTCTCAGTGCATTTGTAGTATGAATTTAGAATTCAGTCCTGTTAAATTCTCAGAGTAACAAATTACTCTTTCATCAAAAAGACCTGAATTTAGGATGAAGATAAGGCTGTAAAGTATTTTCAGGTTTTGCAGTCATTTGTGGGTTTGGGGTTTTTTTTTTTTTTTTTTTTTTGTTTATTTGTTTGTTTTTTCTGTTTTAGATAGTTATCTCTGTGTATGCAAAGAATTAAAGTCTCTGATCCCTGTAAGTAATTTTTCACTCCATTGCTGGAAGAAATGTTGAAGTAATTGCAGTTTCGGTAATAGTATTGGGTATTTGTTATTGCAAGCTTTGTGACTACTACATAGAACCATATATTAACCAGTATATAGAACAACATTCATATTTACCTGGTCATATATTTAAGAAATTATGGAGTCCCTCAGTCACATTTAAAGACTCTGCAAAACCAGCCGCAGTTAACATACTCCCCATCCCCCCAATAAAGAAGAAAAGAACAGTAGTACTATGACTATTTAAATGGGGCAAAGGGCATAATTTACATTCATTAACCTGATTGGGGTTGGGCAATTAATTGTAGCCGTCGTAAATGTTGTCTTTTACAGAAAGAAATTTTCGGTTTGCACATGTTGTAAGATTGTGTTACTGTATTGCTGGGTAACTTTTTTTCTTTCTCTTACACTTATGTTATAAAAAATATTCTATGATTCTATGTTACAAAAAGATTGTGAATCTAATAGTTGAAGAAGAAGTGACTCTTTGTTATTCATCTCAGAGACAAAAGAAATCTCCTTGCCCTTGCCTGTCCCTCTGAAAGCAAGTCTAGCCTAATCATGTATATTTAAGGTGGGTGACTCATGTGCAGTTGACATTTATAATGGTACGTCTTAAAAGCACAAGTCTTTTCCAAACTGACTTAGTCAAGATTATAATGAAAGTAGTAACATGATTAGACCTGATATTAACATCATCAGCAACAACATCTTAGAAATGGTTTAATTGTTGGTGATAATAGGAAACCTTTGTCTAAATCTTAAAACATCTCCACGTTCAAAACTATGTAATTAAGGCAGTGACAAAACATTTATAGCTATTCCATAGGTATAAACTGTATTTAAATGCAGATCATTCTCCAAGTCTTGTGGAATGGTTTTTTTTCTTCATTTGTACAAGTTGTTTTAGATGGACAGCCAGATGAATTGAAGAAGAAGAGAGTGAGACATGGAAAACAACCAAGGTATTTTCCCTTTCCTAGGTAACCTTTCTAAAATCATGCTTGATCTTCAGAAACAAAATGAAAAGTGTTCTCTTCCATTAATATTGAGAAAATATTTCCCTTGGTATACAAGAAGTAGTGATAGATTTAAATAACATTGTGCATAAAAGAATTCTCTGTGGGAAGCTTTTATTTCTTCTTGCAAGTAGCTAGTATATTATCTCCTCGGTAACTATAATGGCTAAGTAAGTAATCCATACACATGCACAGCGTTTTTAGAAGGTGTGAGCCAGTCCATTCACAGAACAGAAAGAGCACACTTGAGGCCCAGATTCATGTCACTTAATATGAGGCACTAACTGAGACAGATGAAACATGAGCGCAGGTGCTCCAAGTTTCAGTGGTCAGAGTGTGACTGAGAACTGAATTGACTCATCGAGATACCTCCCTGTCCTTACTGGCTAACCAGGAATCCAAGGAGGAAAAACTTTAGTATTTTTAAAGGCTCTGCTTTGATGTTTCCCATTCCAGTGATTTTTGGCTTTTGCTAAAAATATCAGGAATAGAATGCACTATGATTTTGTTTTCCCCTAACCATCTGATATTGTCGACTTAACAACAAAAATAACAATAACTGTGTTTGAGTTAATCTCAAGGAAGTGAGTCTGAGAGCTGTATCTCCAAAACCTCTTTAGTTAAAGGTTAATGTTCATTAGCGTGGAGTCAACAGCACTCTGATAAACCTCTTAGTTTAAATTAAATGACAGAATAAGAGCTAGTAGTACTCTAGTGAGCATTACAGTAAAACATGATGCATTGCATTTATAGAAATAAAAGCAATAGACTTTAGAAAGCTGGATGATGCTTATATTTGCTATATTACAAGTGGAGTTTTACTCACATTTCTTCTTGCAGTCTTATATGCAACATTTCTGATGCTTAAATTATATAATAAATGAGTACTGGATTTCATTGTTTAAGATCAAAATATGAGACCCGGGTGGATAAAGGTCAGGAAATGCATAGGTTAGCTCACAGTAGCCTGTGAAAGAGTGGTAGGTTTGGAGAGGGGGAAGAGACAGCGTGTGGTACATTTTCTCAGTTCTGTAGGAATACACGACTGACTTGCCAAATGCAGGCTATTTGGCAGATCTGCTCTAGCGGTGATTTAAAGCAAGACAGGAACTAACTCTAGGAAGAACAAAGCAAATGTTCTCTACACTGAAAAAAGTATCAATTTAAACTAAGTGTGAGCAAAGACTAATGTTTTTCAAATCTGAATGTGAGCATTTTTTCTAGACAGTTACTGGGATCTGAACCCCAGATCAAAAATAACTTTTAGACTGAAACTAGCCAGCATTTACTATAGCTAGTCAGCATGATAACATTTTCTTGAATTACCTTACTAAAAATCTAAAAGCACAGCAATCATTTTCAGAGGTTCAGCATGGAATAGGAATGAAAAATAAGAAAGACTCTGAGAAATAAGAATGGCCTAGGTCTGAACTTAAAATTGGTTCTGGATTTCCATCTAGGACAGCTCAAGTTTTATTCCTGTTTTAATACTTCAGAACTATAATTGGTTAAACAATAAAGTTCTAATTCATAAGTGAGGTGATTTTTTTTATCATGACTCCTGTAACTCATGAAGGAGATTATAACGAAAAACAGTTCTTTCATGAGATGGAAAGGGATCATGAGAAGTGGGAGCTAAGAAACAGGTACAAAGATAAAATAAAGCTGTTGCTTTGGTAGTTTGGATGAAATCTCACACATATCTAGCTGTTCACAAGCAGAGGTTAAGTGCCTATTCCAACTCCTGAAATAATCAATAACAACAAATATTGCACTCAACTTTCTGTAATAGCTTCAGACATTTCAAACCAAAAGTACACATAACAGAACTCTAAATATTTTTAAACACATTGCAAGTAAAGTAGTATTTGTTGATTATTTGTGTGTCCAGTAGAAGGGACTTGAATGGTTCATTTGAATAGTACATTTATTTGAAATAACAGTTTTAAATATCACAGATTATTTTTTGATTAATAGTTGAAGCCCCTCAATGCCTTTTCACTTGAAAACCTGAAGAAGTAGAAAATTTCCTCATGAATCCCATTCAGCTTTTAAGGAGCTCCCACAAACTGCTGCTGTATTTTTATGGCTGATCTCCTTTGATTTCTTTCACCCAGTGTGCTATATTGAAGACTTTGGATTCCTTTCTCATTTTAGTAATTTAACCTCACATTTTTACTCCTTGTTCAAACAAATTTTTAAAGCTGAAAGCATGCGAAGGCCTACTTCCTCTCTAAAAGACAACAGTGTACCAACAAAAAAAGGAGGAAGAGGACAATTAACAACACGGGGCTTCCTCCTAAATCTGATGTCCCCACTCAGAACTGCTTCGCAGTTCTGCAGGGGGCTAATGAGAAAGCACCCACCACACCTAATGGGCATCCTGCTGATGCACCAGTAAAGAGGATCACTACTGGTGCCTCCAGGAAAAAGCGGAGGGTCATAGTAGTAGGGGACTCTGAAAGGAACAGAGGCACCCATCTGCTGGCCTGATCCAGTCTCGAGGGAGGTGTGTTGCCTGCCAGGAGCTCGGATCAGGGATGTTGCTGAGAGGCTGCCTGCTCTACTAAGTCCTGCTGACTATTACCCCCTTCTAGTGGTCCATGTGGGTGCTAGAAATATAGATAGCAGTGGCCTGGAGAACATTAAGAAGGACTACAGAGCCCTGGGAGAGGTGGTTAGGGGCTCTGGATCTCAGATAGTTTTTTCATCGACTCTCCAGGAGAAAGGGGAGGACCTTAAAAAAGCTAGGCACATTTGGCAGGTTAATAAATGGTTAGAATGGTGGTGCCATAGTCAGGGGTTTGGCTATTTAGAACATGGGACTTGATTTGGGAGGCCAGGTCTACTGGAGGCTGGTGGAGATGGTCTGACAAAGAAGGGGAAGAGCTGTTTTGGTAGGAGGCTTGCCAGGCTGGTCAAGAAAGCTTTAAACTAGGTGTGTTGGGGGAGGGGAGCATTGATCCCTCCCAACACTCCTGGTCAATTGCCAGCACCTGTAATAAGTGCTTGGGGTGATGTAGAGATGTTTCAGCTGGCCCAGCCATTGAGTCAGCTTCATTTGGAGCTTGGCTCAGATGCCTCTATACAAACGCCCATAGTACGGGGAACAAGCAAGAGGAATTAGAGATGTGTGCAAGGCTACAGGAATATGATGTCATTGGTACCACAGAAACATGGTGGGATGGCTCCTATGTCTGGAGTGTCGGAAGGGAAGGTTACAGGCTGTTTAGAAAAGACAGGCCAAGCAGATGGGGAGGGGGCGTTGCTATTTATGTCAGTGATAGGCTGGAGAGTATGGAACTCTGGGGACGGGTGATGAGTTAACAGAGTGTTTGTGGGTCAGGATCAAAGGGAGAAGAGCGATGGGGGACATTACGGTGGGGATCTGTTACAGGCCACCTGATCAAGAGGACTCTGTGGATGAAGCGCTCTACAGATAGGAGTAGCCTCACGCTCGTAGGCCCTTGTCCTCGTGGGGGACTTCAACCATCCTGACATCTGTTGGAGGGACGGTATGGCCCAGCAGAAGCAATCCAGGAGGTTCCTCAATTGTGTGGAAGACAACTTCCTCTTTCAAGCAATAGAGAAGCCAACATGACAGGTGCCATGCTTGACGTCGTGCTCACCAACAGGGAGGGACTGGTTGGAAATGTGACGCTCCAGGGCAGCCTTGGCTCTAGTGATCACGAGATGGTTGAGTTTGAGATCCTCAGGACAGTGAGAAGAGCATGCAGCAAGCTCACTGCCCTGGACTTCAAGAAAGCAGACTTTGGCCTCTTCAGGGACCTCCTTAGTAAGGTTCCATGGGATATAGTCCTAGAGGGCAGGGGGGCCTAAGATGCTGGTCGATATTCAAGGATCACCTGCTACGTGCTCAGGAGTGTTGCATCCCAACTAGAAGGAAGTGCAGCAGGAGGGCCAGGAGACCTCCATGGATTGACAAGGAGCTGCTGAGGAAACTTAGAGGGAAAAAAGAAGCTTATAGAAGGTGGAAGCGAGGACAGGTGGTCTGGGAAGAATATAGGAGCATTGTCCGGGAAGCTAGGGACCAGGTTAGGAAAGCTAAAGCCTAGTTAGAATTAAGTCTGGCAAGGGATGTGAAAGATAACAGGAAAGGATTCTACAGGTACATAGCAAATAAAAGACAGACTAGGGACAAAGTGGGCCCTCTCCGGAATCTATTCGGAGAACTGACTACCATGGATTTGGTGAAGGCTGAGGTTCTCAATGGCTTCTTTGCCTCAGTCTTCACTAGCAAATGCTCTGACCACACCACCCAAGTCTTGGAAAGCAAATGCAGGGATGTGAGAATGAAGACCTTAGGCCTGTTGTTGGAGAGGATCAGGTTCGAGACCATCTTAAGAACCTGAACGTGCACAAGTCCATGGGACCTGATGAAATCCACCTGCGGGTCCTGAAGGAGCTGGCGAATGAAGTTGCTAAACCACTGTCCATCATATTTGAAAAATCATGGCAGTCAGGTGAAGTTCCCGATGACTGGAAGAAGGGTCATATAACCCCCATTTTCAAGAAGGGGAAGGTGGAAGACCCGGGGAACTACAGACCAGTCAGTCCCACCTCTGTGCCTGGCAAAATCTTGGAGCAGATTCTCCTGGAAAGCATGCTAAGGCACATGAAAAACAACGAGGTGGTTGGTGACAGCCAACATGGCTTCACTAAGGGGAAATCCTGCCTGACCAATTTGGTGGCCTTCTATAATGGAGCCACGGAACTGATGGAGAGGGGCAGAGCAGTTGACATCATCTACCTGGACTTGTGCAAAGCGTTCGACACTGTCCAGCACAACATCCTTGTCTCTAAATTGGAGAGACATCAATTTGATAGATGGACCACTCGGTGGATAAAGAACTGGCTCAATGGCCGCACGCAAAGAGTTGTGGTAAACGGCTCGATGTCCAGTTGGAAACCTGTAACAAGTGGTGTCCCTCGGGGATCGGTGTTGGGACCTGTCTTGTTCAACATCTTTGTCGGCAACATGGACCGTGGGCGTGAGTGCACCCTCAGCACGTTTGCTGACGACACCAAGATGTGTGGTTTGGTTGATACACTGGAGGGAAGGGATGCCATGCAGAGGGACCTTGACACGCTGGTGAGGTGGGCCGATGCCAACCTTATGAAGTTTAACCAAGCCAAGTGTAAGGTCCTACACCTGGGTCGGAACAATCCCAGGCACAGCTACAGGTTGGGCAGAGAAGAGATTCAGAGCAGCTCTGCAGAGAAGGACTTGGGGGTGTTAGTTGTTGAGAAGCTTAACATGAGCTGGCAGTGTGTGCTTGCAGCCCAGAAAGCCAACCGTATCCTGGGCTGCATCAAAAGAAGCGTGACCAGCAGGTCAAAGGAGGTGATCCTGCCCCTCTACTCTGCTCTCATGAGACCCCACTTGGAGTATTGTGTACAGTTCTGCTGTCCTCACCATAAAAAGGACATGGAGCTGTTGGAGCAAGTCCAGAGGAGGGCCACGAGGATGATAAGAGGGCTGGAGCACCTCCCATATGAAGACAGGCTGAGACAGTTGGGGCTGTTCAGCCTGGAGAAGAGAAGGCTGCATGGAGACCTCATAGCAGCCTTCCAGTATCTGAAGGGGGTCTATAAGGATGCTGAGGAGGGACTCTTCCTTAGGGACTGTAGTGGTAGGACAAGGGGTAATGGGTTCAAACTTAAACAGGAGAAGTTTAGATTAGATATAAGGAAGAAGTTCTTTACAGTGAAGGTGGCGAAGCACTGGAATGGGTTGCCCAGGGAAGGCTGTGGATGCTCCATCCCTGGCAGTGTTCAAGGCCAGGTTGGGCAGGGTCTTGGGCCACATGGTTTAGTGCGAGGTGTCCCTGCCCATGGCAGGGGGGTTGGAACTAGATGATCTTAAGGTCCTTTCCAACCCTTACTCTTCTATGATTCTATGATTCTTTATTGTCTCTCTTCCTTATTTTAAGGAAATAACCCAAACCGGTACACAACAGAACTCTAATACAAGACTGGTTTTGGGGTGGGTTTGGTTTCTTTTGGGTTTTTTTTTTTTTTTTTTTTTTTTTTCCATTAGGAACTGTGTAGAACAGTATAAGAGGATATTGTCTCAGCTTCAGGAGTGAGGAGCATTGAAGAGTCAGTGTATGACAAGTATTTTGGTGCTGAGTTCCTTCGAAGATGAGAATTAGTTGGTCTTTCAATCGCTTTTCATTTCTTTGTTGTTGTAGTGGAATTGTAATTGGTTTCTGTAGGCCTCTCTTATGCTGCAACATTGCCTTGCACATATAAAGGCAATGTACCTGTTAATATAAAAATAAATGTAAACACACTCCAAAAGTCTTTTTATTAAGTACTTCCAATAAGTAGAGCCAAATGTTATATCATTCTTTCTCTGTATATATTTATATATTTTATAAATACATAAGAAGTAATTCTTTGTATACCTCTGTATCTCACAGCAACAGCAATTGGCAACCAAGCATTATTTGTGTACAGTAAAACTGTCCTTAAAACTTAAGCTGTTCTTAAAACTGAATGGTTTAAGTAAAGACTCTACTGACTAGAATAAGTTAATTTTAATTGGATCACCTATCATCAGTGACACACAATAGCATTTTCTGAATGTGGAGATACTTTTTTTAAGTAAGTGTTTTATGATGTTCTATCCTCTGAAAATAATATCTGAAACACATTTCCCTCTGATGTTGAGACATTCCACTTCCATGGGTATATAAGAGCATATGTGTGTGCATGTGTATATTCATGTATAAGACACTGGTATTTCTAATTTTGTATATTAATTGATTTTTTTCAGTCAGTCAGTGGGAAAAATTAGATTCTATAAACATCATTTGTAGAATGTTCAAACCTAAATTGGTATGTTTTCTTAAAAGGGAAACTCATCTTGTTGATTTGCGCACTCTGAGAGTTCCTCTGTTTAACCAGTATGGGCTTTTTTTTCAAATTTTTATTTCTTTTTTGATGTGTGTCTAATACTGGAGCATGCATAGCAAATCAAGGCAGTTAGACTTTTGCAACTGGAAAAACCTAAGTATATCACTCACAACACTTCCCGCTGATACTTACTTTGTATGTTCTGAGCTTTGCTGAAAGCAAGTAAGTTCTTACACTAATCTTGCAAGATTGTTCCAAAAACAAATTAATTGTCAGCAATTCATTTCCTGGTGTTTGTTTTCTTCAATAATATTTACCTGCTAGTTTTACTAAATGCAGCATGTTGCATTTCCATAATAATTTCAGTATTCCTTTTGCTTTTATATAGGCTTTTACATAGGTTTAAAATTCTATATACACTATAGGCACCTCTCCGTTCTGTGAGCTTCCTTTCAAGAAAAGGATGATGAACATAAAACTGAGCTACAGTCATAGTAAGCTAGAATGGAAAAGAGAATATTTTCTTTGTATTCCATAGTGCTTTTGTTACCAGAGTCTAAGCAGTATTCTGATCTTCTATTACAATAAGGTCATCTGCGATTTTTGTTACCTACTTACAAGGATAGTACAAAATGTTATAAACCCCCACACTGTTCTGAACAAGAGGAAATATTGAGCTGTTATTACCCAAAGCTGTCCTTTCTTCAACTATACTTCTGTTGCTAACTCAAATGACACCAAAACATATTTATCTTCCAAATATAATTGTTTTCATGTGTTTCCTCACAGGACCTTTGCTGTCCCACCTTCTGGTTTCTTTTCTCTGTTTAAACATTAGAGCAGCTCTCACGTTCAAAGAGGTATTAATAAGGGGCACCTGCCACTGTGACTCATTTAAAATGTCTCTGTACAGTCTAAGATGAGAGATAATAAATATGTCCAGGCCATGGGGATCAGAGAGGAGCCATGAGACAGTATTGGTCAGCATGATGGGCAGTGGTCTCAGCATGAGAGCAGCTTAACCTTATGCTCCGTTATTCCTCTGTGTAAACGCTCAGCAGATGTCACAATCCCATCCATACACCCTAAGCAGTTTGTGGCAGGTACCACATGCTGTTGTAGGTCTTCACATAGCCACTGCATTGTTACCTTTTAGCAAACACTTCTTGTTACCTCCCAAAACATTTCTGAACAGTTGCCAAAGTACCTTTTACCAAAAAGATCTTGGCGCTTCTTTTGTATATTTTTGATATAAAGTTAGACTTGCTTTTATTCTTGAAGGAGAATGGATATGCCTCTCCCTGCTGTATTTTTTACAATATTTATTCATTCAGTCATACTGCTAGCTCTAAGCATCCCTAGCTAAATTACTTCAGCTACTGTTCCTTCTATATGTTCAGTGCTTTTTCTGGAAAAGTTTTCACAACATTTTCTCTTTGATGATAATACATGTTACCCCTTCAATATACAAATTTTATTTACTTTAATCTAGCATGCAGATAAGGAGGATACAAACAAGCAGTGGATAAAGTTTTGTAAAATCTTTATTTACTGAAGGGCATGGGGAAGGCACTTGTTTTCGCAAATGGAGGACATGTGTCTGTTTCTCACTGAAATTTCATTATGTATCCAAAAATTATAAAAAAAAAGTAAAATAAAATCAGAACTATTGTTTAACAATAATGAACTAAAACCCCCAAATAAATAAAATTAAACAAACCCAATACCCACCATAATTGGAAAACACTCTGAGAAAAAATGAGTGCTGCTGTAAAATGAAATAATTTTTATTCTTTTAATAAAATGCAGTAAATAATATGGAATATTTTCTGAAGTCTTAGATTGAACTTTCTAGTTGATTTTCTGGGGGTCTGATGTATGCCTTCTATTTATTGTAGTATATTTCTTCTGAAGTTTTGTAAAGTTCCTTTCCAAATGCTCTTGGCGTTAGAAACAAATTTGGAGAATAGAAATCTGAAATAAAGTAATATGATATCTTAATCAATCCTGAATTTATAAAACATAGGCCACACAGCAAAGTCACTGCCATAGGAAGGAATAGTTCTTAAGTTCAAAACACTTCCTACTTCTCCATATCAACTTCCAGAGAGCAAGGATTCAAAAAGGGCATCAAATTCAGTCTGACTTACACCATCGAATAAATTTTCTTTTTTTTGTGCAATGTGAAAATTACATTCCTGTAGAAATTCTGCCAACTTTGCTTAGATGAAACACTGAATTGGCAATAGCTGCAAATTAAGTAGTGTGGTATGATATATATTAGTGACACTGCTCATATAGTAGATAAAATTCTTCTTCTCCTCAATTTGAGTGCTAGGAATGCTATTAGCCTTAGAAGTATTATCTGTCCTTTGTGAAGTCTGTCTGACTGTAAAGTAAATGTTGGTTTTATTCTACTCTTCTCAGGCAATCATCTTCTACTTTCTATACCTCTTTCTTTAGGATGTCACTCATCATTTGGAAATGATCAGAAACATTCCTTGCTGCTAACCCAACCCAGCCTAACACTTTTAGAACTTCCTTCTGTGCCTCTGGAGAGCTAGCAGATAATTTGGGTTATTCAAGTACCCTGATTCAATGACTGAGTGTGGGTGTTCATTCCTTTCTTACCAATAAATGCAAAGATGGTGTTTACCCATTAGGAAAAATGTCTTTGTCAAGTGGCCATATAGGACATTTCAGGTGAAATGTTATTTAACATCTTAGGCAGGCTGTGGTAAAAGGGGCACGTTACCAGTAAGACATTTTGTGGTATTTTCCTACTTCATTATATATTGGTTAGGAAAGAAAGGAAGGCAGTGGGGATTTTGTTTGTTTGCAGCTTCAGCTTGTCAGGGAAGTACAGTGGAAGTGAAGTGTAGTAAGGGTCTCATGTAGCAGAAAAAGATAGAAGAAAAGGATCTCAGAGTTATTCTATATGTTAAGTGCCTGTGACTGAGATGCAGTTAAAGAGCAATTGCATCGTTTCCGACCAGAACTACTTAGAAGGTTTTTGTCACCAATCCATTGCTTCAGAATAAGCCTTCTTTTCCTGAAACAGTATATAAGTTGTCAAATGCTATGATCAACCAGCTCATCCAGGCTTATGGAAAAATTAAAAAGCCCATGGGATTTTCTTATGGCTAAAAGATTCTGTGTCACTTTTGATCACATCCCAGAATATACTGCGACCTCTTAAGTTGTGACAAGGCTGCTTCTACTTTGTCAGTTTGTGGGATTATGATTGACTTCTCAACCCAACCACCATAAATTTAGTTGGGGATAAGTTTCAGTCAGCAAGCTTAGTTTCACTGAAGCATGTTGAGTCCTGCATGGTCTCACTAGAGGCGGCAGATGCCAGAGTTTTAGCTGTAAGGTAGAGTTTTCTGTATATAGGAGACTGCATCCTTCCCACTTGGATGTGGTGCCCACAACATAATTCTAGGTTAGTTATCCCCAAGGTATTTTTCATTTTAACACACGTTTTTCCATACTGTCTGCTTGTGTATGAGTGTATTCTTCAGTACATACAATGTGTGTGTATATTAAGTTCATGAGCCTGTGTCTACCCACATAGATAAATTGCCACATAGGAAGCACTGTTTACTCTTCTTTCACATCTTCTGAAGTTTCATTGCCAATAGAAGTGACTTAAAAATATCATGTTCACAAAAATGATCAAATAAAGTTGAAAACAGTTTAAATATTTGTCCATTAAAACAAATGCTTCCACTGTATTTGCTTTCTATGAACATTAATCTCTTTGATTTCCTGTACTTAGACTGTTTGACTCTTTTGCTATGCCAAACAAACACCTCTCAAAAAAGGCAAGGGGAACGCAATTTGAAAAGGAAAAGGTACATAGGCTGTGTAGAAATCAGAGCTGGTGTAGAAATGCTAAACAATTGTTCTTATGACACATCCAGTATGATGAGACTACATTTTCTTTTGGTCTTAATATTAGCATGATTCTCAGAGATATCCAGTATATAGTCTTTACAGAAATCTGCCTCAGACATGTCTTGGCTAGGTATTTTTATTTGGGTGAAAAATAATTCCTCCCCACAGATAAGCAGAGAGACTATTTGAGACAACTGTCTATATATAGCAACTTCTGTTCCTCTGCCAGCATTTGATGGTTGCACATCCCTGTGTAATTGTTTGTAGTGTTTCATGAAAAGCCTATTAATCCCTATGGGTTGTGTAAAGTGATTCCCTGTGGATGATCAAATTGAAGCAATTAAGGTGGGTTTATCATCACTGTTTAGTAACTGGACCCATAGCCTTCCTGTGGTATTCTCAGATTGAAAAAAAAAATGCTGGCTAGAAAAAGTGATAGGTATTTCTTCTTTACAAGTGTGAAGAAAATTAAATAGTATCAAAACAAAGCTGATAATCGGGTGAGTCAGGGGTTAATTTGCAATTAGAAGGTTTTCAAACATATTAGCTAATTATCTCTTAATTTAGTTTCTGTTGAAGGTCAGTTTTTGCCTTGATGTTCTCTTTATTTTATCTGTTAAAAACCCATGGGTCTGATAAAAGGTTTTACTGAAATCCAGAGCAGAGCACAGGGAAGACTTAAGGGAGCATATTAGCATGTAGAGGTGAGGGATTCATCTCCAAGGTGACAAATTTCATAAAGTGTTGTATATTCAACGAAGTCAGTGATAAATGGGCCCATGCTGATTAGGCATACAATGCATCACAGCTGTAGTACTGTGGTACTGCCCATGGCCTACGGCCTTAGAGGGACTGCTAACATGAAACTGGACACCTTGGTGCCACTTGCTCCTTTAAGCTTTACTGGTACTATTTTGTTAGGTTAACTATCAGGTATATTGATATCAGAAGTCGCTTTTTATCCAGTAAATATATGTCTGTGATAACACACAGTTCTTGTCTTAATATTTTGTCTTTCCATTTTTAATTTAGATTGCCTCTCCACAACAAATGCATTAATAATATGTCAGTAAGAGTCAGTAGGAATGAGTTCCTAACATCCCTTCCCTGGTCCTTTTGTCAAAATCGGGAGCCTAGGCTGTCACACAAAACTTTTTGGATGATTAAATCTAATTACCTGCATATAATACTGAGTTAAATGCAGTCTTCAGCCTAATAGACACAGAATGTTTTAGCTCATTGAACTATTATGAAGGCCTTGCAATTTTTGGTAGGCTCTAATGCACTCTTGACTCTTTTTAATCTCAAAATGCTATTGAAAACAGTGTATTTATAGTGTGCTGAACTAACTGCAGAGCCACTTTGCCTGTGAATAGCCAAGAACTACTTTTAAAAGCTTGACCCCTAACTAAGACACATCTGTATTCAGGGTCATGTTTTCCAGGGTCTGTATTTCTTCAGGGACATGTTTTCTATTGGAAAAAAACCCCAACCAAACAGTACAAAAGCTCTTAGCATGTTGAACAAGTTTTGATTTTTTGAATTGCACTTAGCCTTGCACAATATTAGACTTTTCTTTTTTTCCAGCTTAATTGAAAGAAATTTTCGTCCTATTTGCAGTTCGTTACATAAATGTAAATCATCAATAGCTGCACTACTGTCAGAGAAGTTATTCCATATTAACAGTTTGTAGTCAAGAGAGAGAATTTGGCCTCTAACTGGATTTTTTTTGTGCTCTTAAAGACCTTCAAGATACAGGAGAAATTGCTAGTCTGAAACAATTAAAATGGACACATCTCATTAATGTTTTTAGTCAACTTTTGTAGCATCAGTCCTCTCTTGATTTATCTGGGAAAAAAACAAAGATCTTGAGTAGGGATTGTCAGAAAGATGTGCAACTTTTTGTCTTTTAAACAGAGAATACCGACAGCTGATATAATTTTCTTAAATCTCTGACTGAACCTCCTTGGAATTACAGTTAGGGGCAAAATTAGAATAAAAAAACCCTTTTACTATAAACCACTCCTACTCCCGTTGCTCTCTGAAACTGCAGGTGTGAAAGGAGGGGAACAGTAAAATGCCCATAGCTATACTATTTTCAGAAATGTAAGACTTTGGAAACCAGCCTGGCTGTAGCTGGTCCCAAAAGAGTTCTTGTGTGAACATCAGAGGGTGTGTGTGCTAGATGTCAAGCTTCATCTATGAGCAGTTTTCACTACCCTCACTCTTAGTGATGGCAGCAAGCCAGAGCTGTTTACCTTCTGGCTTTCTCTTACAGGTTTACTCCTGCCCCTGTTGCAGGATGATCAAAATGTTTGTCTTTCATGCTAAGGGCAGTAAAAATTAAATTTCACCTGATATCCTGAGAAGTGTTTAGATTGCTCTTGTTAGCTTACAGTGTTCGGCTGGTATGGTGCTGGGTCCATGTGAACTCATGGAGATAGGTGGAGATGTTCTCTTGTGTTTTGCATAAGTGCTCTCAGGCACTACACAAATGAGCACAAAATGTGCAATAGAGACCACCACTGCAGATCAGAACTTTGCAGCAGCATTGAGGAAGAGATTTTTACCTTTACAGATAACTTTCCCTTCCATCCAAACCCCCCCTACATTATCTCTGTTTTGACCAGGAAAGAAACAGTGAAATAACTTACACAGACTGTCAAGCCTGCTGTTACTTAATGCAGCTAAAACAGTGCATTCTGATAAATCTTTTAAATAATATAAAAGCAATTCTGTATGTGTTGCTTTTTTTAAAGTGATGCTGAGCATTCATAACAGCGTTGGAGCAGAGAAACTTTGATGTCTTTTCTGTGAAGTATAATTCTAGAAACTTGATATAACATAGTCAAATCTATTGTTTTACAGCTCTGAATCTCTGTTGACCTAGCTAAACACTGTTTATCCAGGTTTCAGACTGTAGTCAGTTTTTGATTCAATTTTTCTTGTAATATTGAATGACTGTATATAGCTTCTGTGTGCTGTTCCTAGCTTTCATGTGCTGTGCAGCCATTTCAGCAATAGGTGGTTTCCTCTCTTTCTGTATTTGCAAGGCAGAGTTTCTGAATTAAAAGTAAAAACACAACAAAATATTGTAGAATGTGAAGGTATAATATTGTGAAAGAAACAGAAGCAGAATAAGAGATTATTTTGAAAATCTTCATTGACTAATGGGATTAAGATACATCAGATAGTCTGTATGAGATTTTGATTGCAAAGTTTAGGTTTTACACATTCTGTGTGCAAATAAATTTTCAAAAAAGTTGTGAATCTATTCAAAGATTGATCCTTTCTCACTTTCTCACTAAGTTTCCTTACCTGAACTTAGACATCCAAATGTGAGCCAAATGACCCAATCCATGTAAAGAAGTAGGTGCCTACCAACCACAATTCGTCTCATTTTAAGATCAGTCAATTAAATTGCAGGAATCATCATCTGGACACACCTGCAAAAGAAGGCAAGCTGGCTAGCTTGCATTGAAACACACCTTCTAGACATTTAAAGTTAGGTGTATTGTATCAAAGTATTGCAAGAATGTAGGTACATATGAAATGTGTATGAAATTTGTGTTTTAAAAACTTAGTGATTATTCAACGGTCTTTACTGGTCTTCTTTGGTCACATTGAGTATCCTGAATTTTAAGGATATTTGATGGAACCAGTATGATGTACAGCTGGAAAAAAAACCCAAAACCACTGGAAAAGATGTCATTTTATTAAATATACCTTCCAAGTTGTACATAAAAATCTGCCACATGCTGCTACTTGTCAAGGCCACTGCTATCATACTAGGCCAGTAATTCCCTACATCATCATGTTAGAGGCATAAATATCTCATTCCGTTTAGAATCATAGAATCACAGAATCATAGGTTAGGGCTGGAAAGGACCTTAGGATCATATAGTTCCAGCCCCCCTGCTATGGACAGGGACTCCTCACTCTAGACTGTGTTGCCCAAGACTCTGTCCAATCTGGTCTTGAACACTACCAGGGATGGAGTATTTACCACTTTTTCGGGCAACCTCTTCCAGTGCCTCACCACCCTCACTGTAAAGAACTCCTTCCTTATACTCAACCTGAACTTCCCCTGTTTAAGTCTAAACCCATTACCCCTAGTCCTATCACTACAGTCCCGGATGAAAAGGCCCTCCCCAGCATCTTTGTAAGCCCCCTTCAGATACTGGAAGGCTGCTATGAGGTCTCCACTCAGCCTTCTCTTTCCAGGCTGAACAGGCCCAGCTTTCTCAGCCTATCTTCATACAGGAGGTGCTCTAATTCCTTGTTAATGTTTTCATGCAAATGCATTGTTCTACCATACAAAGACACACAAAAGTAATACAGATTAGCCATAGCAACCTGTCTAACTAGAGAAATTGCTGTTACAATTCAACCAAGTTAAACAAAGCTGCAGGTCCAGGAAAGCTCAGACAGACCTCACGTGACAAGCCAGGTTGGACAGAGCCTTGGGCGACATGGTTTAGTGCAAGGTGGCCCTGCCCATGGCAGTGGGGTTGGAACTAGATGATCTTAAGGTCCTTTCCAACCCTAACTATTCTATGATTCTATGATTCTATGAAGCCACAGTCCAGAGGCCTTGCAGATTTAGTACAAAGCTTACTCCTGTTGCTGTCAATGACAATACTGTATTACTGGCCTATACAGTTACATGCAAATGAGAATGATTAAATGAAATTATGGTAAATAAGGGAAAATAATGACTAATGCGTATTTGATTGCAAAAGAACATTCACCCCATTCATTTTATTGCTTTACAAAAATATCTGCTTACTACATTCCATTTGCAGCATAGATTTTTTTTTTTTTTTACATAATTTTATGTGTTTTTTTGATGTAAGTCTGTACAAAATCCACAAGGAATTGTCTGTAACAAAGGCTCCTAAGCTTTTGGTATAACAAAATATTGACTATGGTGCCACTGTCTTACCAAGGAAAATGGAGTTGCTTATTTTTGGCTAATAAATCAGATTGCATTCTTGCAATTTGAACGGCTGTACAAGAAAAAGTTATATGTTTAAAAACTTTACCATTAATGTTGCTATTCTGCTACTGGTTTCCTTTTTAAATGTTACAGTGATGACATTGAACGTGATTCTTTTCTCACACAATTGTAATAATAATATTGATTTCAGTGGAATTATTATTCATTTGCCCAGTGCAGAGAATCAGATTAATTCACAAAAATTATTTTCTTGCCATGTTATAGGAGCTTATTACTTTTCCCCTTCAGACATTATCGTAATGATTTTAGTAGGGAATAGGTTAAAATAATCTTCATCTAGTTGGGCAAATAGAGTCAGCCTGCTGCTGTGTTATATAGCCCGTCTGTTCTGCCAACTTATGTTTTATGATCTTCTTAGAAATAGCTGCTTTTATGCCAGTGACTTAGGGTAGGATTGTCTGTAATTATGCTCTTAGTAACATTGCAAGTATAAAGAAAGAAGGCAAAAAAAAAAGACATAGGTCTTTTATGGGACCTCTTGTAGGCTTCTGTCTCATTATGTTAACAATCTGCCTAGAGAATGGTGTCAGATTTAGAGAGCAGACAAGATTGATTTACTTTCCAGGCCCTTCTACCCAGCCTAATTATTGTGTTACAAATGGCGAGTCTTTCACCCCTCTGAAGGAGCACTTTGATTAGTGTCTACAATGCAGGTGCCAGGGCTTCATACGGTAAGTGCATGTCAACTAGTTTCTTTCATCACATAGTCAAACTGTAAAAAACAGCCATTGCACACAGGAGCTGATACATGGTTTTACCATAGCTTACATGAGCTTAAAATTGATAGAGATAGAACAGCTATGAAATTTGCCATCTTGTTTTGTTTAATGGTTTCTTTTGTTATTCTAGTAAACACAGGAATAACGGGTAGATGTGAAATAGAAACAAAATTAGTGTGACTAGATACTTTACCATTGTAGAATTTTATTTAAAATTCAGATCAGATTTCTCCCTTCTCCCTGCTTGATTGAATGGTTCTTCTCACAAATTAAGGTACAGTTTCAATATTACAGGCCCTTTTCTTTGCTCATGTAGTCGGTGTCTTGGCTTATTGGAATAGTTTTGTTACCAAGCAATAGTCGAATGATGTTATTTTTAGTTGGTTAAAGATTCATTTATAAATAGCTTTTTTTTTTTTTTTAGCAGTTGACAATGACTAGATAAATATGGGCTTGGAAGTAAACAGAAACACAGGATTTTATAGTTAACTCTAATTACTTTAAGAATTAAGAATCAACATTCATGCCAAATTCACAGGATTCACATCAGACACTAGACTTCCCATTGACTTATTACTGTGTTTGTCGCTTGTTTGATATGGTACCTCATTTACCAGAGAAAGTTGTATTTTTTTTTCACTTTCTGCATACTAACAGAGAAAAATGTAGATGATAAACAGTGTAAGATTCTTTCCTAAATAATATTAAATAAGCTAGTACTACAAATCATGGGAAAATTGTAGGAATGCTGCTATTCTGAGTGGCACACAGAGGTGAGTCTTTTGAGATCACTGAAGATAGTATGATGTTTTTCATACACCTGTGCATCTAAGTTTTTGACTCAGAGAACACCAGCTTCTTCCTGAGTGACTACATTCCCCTTGGATCCTTATTACGAATTCTTGTCAGTTCTCATCCCACGTTTAACTAGCATTGCATGTTAATAGGTGCAGGCGTGTTAATCATTTACACCTCAAACGACTTCTCCATGTTCAATCTAATACATGTTCCTTTTGAATTATGTCTTAATATGTTCTGAATTATGCAAAAATTGTTGAGTCTGCTTCTTAGCTGTTTGGTGTGCAATGTATTTAGCGTAATTATCAGGAACTGTATCAGTAATCATTGCAATATTCATTACTTATATAACAAATATATCCAATGCCCATTAATAATGCTTGATCATAAATTCTGCGATGGATCATCATATGGCATGTACCTGGCAGAACTAGTATTTGTATTATAGTAACACAATTTTTCTAGTTTTAATAAAATAAATGGAAAATGCAAATATCAAAAGTTTAATCAAAAATATACAACCTGTTGCCTTAATAAATTGTCCAATCGGGCTAAGATCTCACACAATATACCTGTATATTGTTGGCAATTCAGTAATTGATTTTAATGTATCCAATAAAAATTTTGTGTTTTCTTAATTAAAATAAACCAATAAGATTATGTTTTCATATCTGAACTCACTGTAGTCACCTGTGTTAAACACAATACGGTCTTAATGTACATGTATAGACTTGTTGAAACCAGACATTAGTGATGAGTAAGAATATAAGAATTTAGAAATGAGAGTAAGTATTTACAGAAAAGTATTCCTGCCCACCCATATTTTAAAATTAGGCTACCCTAGCAATTTCTTATTTGGTTACAGTAATATTGACTCCAAGAGTTGTACTTCTATGTTAATCTATTAAAAATTTATTTGCATTTTCTCCAATATCTAGATCTCATCAAATTGCATTTTTTAAACCTGGAGTATAGCTGTTCATCCTTCTGTAAAACATCTCCTTTAAGCCATGAAAGCCTGACTTCATCCTCTTCAACTTTTAAATTTTTTTCCCCTGCATCGAGATCATTACCAAATCATGAGGCAACTTTCTTATGGAACTTTTTTTCCTAAGAGTTCTTCCCATTTAGCTACACATTTGAAACATTTTACATGTTATCTCTGACCTCATCTCTAAATCCACTTTTGATCACCATGCTCCACTGGGCTGTGACGTTCCATTTCACCCAGATGTGTAGCACAACCTGTTTGCACAATTAAATGGACAGCAGTGAATCTGAATTCTCAATCACTGCAAATAAGAGTACACTAAATTATTTAGTTGGGATCTTGTGTAAAAACTTTATATGTTGTTGTAAGACTTAGCATCAACTGTATTATCACTAGTTATTTTTCTGTTTTTATGGTATTTTATTTTATTTTAAATGTCTGCACAACTAGATAATGCTGTATCTTTAGCTCTCAGCCTGTTCCTGTGCACTGAATAAATATGGTCTAAAAGAATTCCAGAAGTGACAGGTGAATTTAAGACTCTATATTGCTAAATAAAAGAGACACAGAGACTAATCATGGCCCAGAGGCTGAGTCAACATTTGAACTGTGTAAGGGTATTCCTTTTCTACAGCAGATTTCTCTTGGAGATCCAATAAATTTGGATTTTTCAAAAATAAGACAGCAAATGGTGCCTGTTTTGAATGCTTCTTGTAAAATCCTGGAAGGTGATTGCAAGGTACTTCGCAGATTTTGGGGGTTCTCTTTAAGCTTTTCTTTTTGTTATGTTCCAGAAATCCTTAAAACTTGACAATTTTTGTTCTGGATAAAAGTTACGGAATAAAACATGATATTATAAAATATGCCTTTCATAAAGGAATTCAGTACTTTGATAAGCATGAAGGAATTAAATCTTTCACAAACATATCAGAGGCTTTTAATGTACTTTTGCAGGCTGGAAAGAGAAGCAGATCAATGTGATCTGAACACCAGATAGTTAAAGGGCTATTTAAATGGTAACAGTATACAGAGGTCAAAATTTGTCATCCACTTTAAAAAAACAAACAAACAAACAAAACAAACAAAAAACAAAAACAAAAAAACAAGCAGAAACAGGAATATAGGAGATACAGAGTAAATGCAAAAAAAGTGACAATTAAAAGATTAGGAAGTTGGACGGAGTCTTGGGGGACATGGTGTAGTGTGTGGTGTCCCTGCCCATGGCAGGGGGGTTGGAACCAGATGATCTTAAGGTCCTTTCCAACACTAACTATTCTGTGATTCTATGTGGGCTACTGGACATTAACTCTCCTAAATTTCGCTAGTAAAATGGTAACTGTAACCTTATCCTTTTGCTACTTTTTACTGCGCTGACTCACTAAGTCATATGTAGTCTATGATGTAGATAGTTTTAGCTTTTGGGGATGGTGTTTATGCTCAGAGTGTTTGCAGAATGTGTGTCATATACTTGAGTATAATTTATAAAAAACAATCATAAAGGGGCAGTGCCATTCTGACATGTGCATCTAGCAGCAGAATGAGTTTGAAATTTGGTTTCATAATCCCTTAATGAAGTAGTAGTCAGGAATTTTGATAGACTACACATTCTCACATATACTGAAGAAACCTTACAGTAACAGAATATAATTTGACTGTGTATTTTCAGCATTTTAACTAACGAAATAAGAAAATCCAGCTTAATCTCCAGACTTGTGAATTTTAATTCAAACCTTTGATTCAGATTAGGCAGTTGCTATCTTCTCAAATTAAAGTATGAGGAGTTTCAAAGCTATAGCAACATATTATCATGCTTGCAACACTAATTACAACGTAGCTTTTTTCAACAGCATGAGATCATCTGTGTCATCATTCTTGCTTGATGCATAATTATGACCCAGTGCTTTAATTTGAATTGTCCAAAGGAAGGTTGAATTAACTTCCTTGCTGGTAAATACAACAGCTGGGATTCTGTTAGTTCCCTCCAGAGATCTCCAGGCAATAGTTATCAGAAATTTCAAGTGCAAAATAAACTGTTGTGCTACAGCAGTCAGTCTGCACAGTGTTATGTGTACAGCTGTAATAAGTGGCAATATACAGTTAAACAGTGTGAATTCGATCCTGTTACACTTCTCCTATCAGTAATTCTTGCACATTTCAAGTGTTGTGATGCACAAACCTTTCTCTCATACATACAATTTTTATGGGAGTGTGTAGCTGTAACTTTCTCCTCCTGTAGAAACCAACTATGTATCATGAAGTTCTTTCCAAAAAAAGGAGTTAATGATGGTAACAGAAACATTGATGCTTGATTATCTCTGTCTTCATTATATAATTTCTGATTTGCATTTTTATTCACCTGTTCAGATTTGTTAATGTGCTTTCCTGTTCTTATTTTAAGTATACCTTGAAGGTTGGCCAGAGAGTCTTGCTCTGGCTTTCTAAGGTTAGGAGGTTTGAAATGGTACTCTTTCAGTCCTGCAGAGACACTTAAAAGTAATAACAACAGCAACAACTACAATGACATTATTATTATTAATAATAAATTAATATAATAATAATAATAATAGCAGCAGCGGAGCTGTAGAAGCGAGCTGCGGCTCTGTGGCGCTCTGTGCCAGCCCAGCTCATCTCCAGTGAGTTGAACTGTTTTGTCAACAGCTCCATCTGCAGCCCATGGGCAGCCGAGTGCAGCGCACTGCCATCCTGGGATGTGCTCGCTGAACACTGTTGTCTGTTAAAATTATATTTGAAAGGCAACACCTTTAAACACCTTTTTGCGGTTGAAATTTGGCACTGTCAGGTTTTATATGATTTCTGAGAGTATAGCCGTAGGCTCTGTCAACGGAAACTCGCTGGGAAAGAAGCAGGGAGGGAGCAAAAGGAGAAATGAGCTATTGCTCTTGCTGAAGGCTTGCAATCAGGCTTGCAATGCAGTCAGCTGTTTAAATATGTACGCCACAAATTAACCTGAATCTTCGATATTGCTTTTTTTTTCCTCTTTCCTTTCTGTGAATATGCTTTTATTTGCAAAGACTACTTTTAAGCTTTTGGCCACTTGGTGCCATCTCCCTTGTGATGTGAGAGTGCGAGCGGTGTGACTCATTCTGCCAGAGCTGTGACTTCAGTTGTTCAAACAACTTGTGTGCCCAGCAGTGGCAAAGTCAGCAGGGTTTCCTTCAGGGTGGGGGGCAGAAATTAGTGTTGCTTTGGTCTATTTTTAGCCAGGGTCTGTAGTTTGGCAACACTAGAGGGCTGTAGAAGTCTTTTCTAGTCACCTACAGGTGACAGGTTTTTTGGTTTGATTTAATTTGTGGTTGTTTATGGGGTTTTTTTTAGGGAGGGGGAAAGTGGTGGTGCTAATGAAAGTGCTTGTGCAGGGCAGGAGACATAAATGCGCATGCTAAACAAGTTTCGAACCAGCATTATTTTTAAATGTCTTTAAATTATCAGAATGAAAGTTTAGTTATCAGTGCAATTAGAACTATCTTTTTATGTCCTGACTTTTAATAATGTAATTATTGTCAGTACTTTATAGAATCATTCAGCATAAAATTTGCCTCTTCCTTACTTTATTTCATACTTTGATTAATAGGAAGCGAGTGTGGGCTTGTGGGGTTTTTTTGTGGGGGGGAGGAGGTAGGTTCACTTTCATACACCAAGCTATTTCTAATGCTACCGTCTCTGTATATATAGTGTTAATACTCTGCATGTTGTCTTCAGAACACCTTCAGATATCTTTTTTGACCTATTGGTGCTCTTGACAAATTAAAATGCCATTCACGATGGACAGGAACATTAGTCAGTAGGCAACAATAGTTCCCTGGCCTCAGAAAACAGTACACAGAAAACCTTCCCTTCCCCTTTTCACTTTTCATGACAGCAATCCTACCTACATGTCTGTATAGATGAATGGGGTTTTGGTATATTCTAAAGATTAACAAATTTAGATCACTTCAGGTAGGTGTGGAAGTGAATTTTGCAGTGAAAAAACACTCGTATACTTTGTCATTGGTTCTCTACCTTTCACTCAAAGGTGCTTCAGTGCTGTCAGTAATCTTAACACATGGGGAGTGAGTCAGTCTCTCAAAAAACAAGCTTCAAGTCATTTTGGGCTTTATAGGTCAAAACCAGCACTTCAAACTCCACTTGAAAAACAACAGGCAGCCAGAGCAGAATTGGAGAGCAGATGTCAAATGCTCATAAAGGGATACAAAGCATATCAAGCAGACTGGCACCTTCCTAGAACAGATTGCTTCCAGGTTGATTTAAGGTGCAACCCAATGTAGAGCTCATATAAGTAGCCAGATTAGTTACTTCCAAAAGACATGTTTGCAAATGCTATGTTATGATAGCATTTTATAACACAGAAATATAATTATACTTTAAAAGAAGCGTTAATTCTCATCCTTTTGTGTCATGTAAGATTGCATTCAGAAGGGAGCAATACTCCTCAGTATACTTCAATTTCACCTCAAAGAAAAGCACCAAAACCCCACTCAGTTGGCATTGTTATTGCCATTGTCTCTTTGGGAAAGGTTCAATGATTGTAATATACTTCCTGGGAGATCTCAAATAAGACTGGAAGAAGTCAGGAGCAGAAAAAATGATTCCTACATGTTCTTCTGATCTTAAAGACTTATTCAAGTATTTGCAGAGTTGCAAGTTTATGTGTATTGTAAGTAGAACTGTTTTTTTCTGGGAACAATGGCCCTTAGTTTCAAAGGTATAGAACTTAAAAATAACTATTCCATTTCAAACATTAGATTTTGAGATCACTTAATAACATGCTATATGAACAGTACTGGTGTATTCGGATTCTTTTCTCTAGATCAATCCTTCATTTTAAATGCAAATGTATTTTTTTCCCTTTGTATCCCTTTATTGTTGCAATAGATTTCGTTTAATTTTATACATCCGTGGAATTTTTGGAAACTGCAACAGTGTGCTTGGTTTGGTTAGATTTCTAAGGACATACGAACCATGGACAATTTTCAGAGCACCTTTCCTAAGAGGCCCTAGTATGTTTTATAAACTCAGACAACCCGTGCTTATATTATTTGTGATGCCATTTTACACCATGATGAAAGCCAGATATCTATCAAGAAGAGAGTGTCAGGTCTTACGAATGTATATTGATGTTATGCGACAGTTTAAAATAGGAAGTAAAGAATGCAGCATCCAGTCTGCAATATGTCCAGTATGTCTTACTATGGTCAGCTTGTTAACAATGTTTTTTTCTTTTGTGGATTAAAATCAAATGGATTTTGTTTTATACTAGCATATAATAGCAAAGATTTTGCCACTGTTTCCAACTGTCAAAATACAGTGCTAGGATTTGTTATCCACTATTGCTGCCAGGTATTCATTACAAGAAAGGAAAAAAGTAGGTACTCAATCTGAGCAAAGGGGGAGAAAAAGAAAATCTTACAAAGCTGGTAGCATAAATCAGAGTTAGTGCTATCCCAACAATTCTCTGTATTTTCTTCCTGTTAGGAAAACACTGTAAAATTTCAGAAAAGGGCTAGTTAGAAATGTATAATAGATTCCCACTATCACTGCAGCTAAAAGGAAATCTGGGGACAAATGAATCAGGAAGGCATTTGTGCTGCATGAGGGAAATTGGTTCTTGTTTCTCTGTTCCTTTGTGTGTTGAGGAATTAAATCATAAACTCAGTGATGATAGTTTTCTGGTGCCACATAAGGTTGGTAAGTGATTGGTAATAAAGACATAAATGGCTAATTCTGATCAAAATTGTTAAACTGATATGAATTCCACTGTGAGCACTGTAAAATCCTAGGAAGATGGACCATATTTACAGATGGGAAACTACTGCTTCAGGAAAGCAGTCAATTTCACAAAGTGAAAAGTTTGCAGAGAGAAATACTGGATAAACAATGGAATGTAAGCTCACAAAAGTGAAAGGGTTTTAGAGATGTGGCTATGCAAATATTGAATAAGACCTAACAGATTATATTGCCCCAGTTCTTGGCATTAGTATGGCTATTTCATAAATATTGTGTCCTAGTCTGGTGCCATCAGTTAGGAAACCAAAACACTAAATGTTAAAGAAGCACAAAGAAATGATTGAACAGACTGGAACATGTGCTTTGCAATTAAAAGCTGAGCTAACACTGAAAAAAAAAAAAAAAAGGAAAAGAAAAGAAAAAAGCTATAAATAACTACATGGAGAACAAAAATTTGTTAATGCTGGTCTATTAAGTCTGTAGGCAGGAAAATGTTGAAGTGTAATGGCTAAAAGCAGAACATCGACCAAATCAAACTAAAAATAAACTGGATATTTTAACTAATCCTGGAAACTACTTTCTGATGCAACTGATAGATTTTCTGTCACTGGAAATAAAAATGTGATCTTTATTCATTTTCTTCTCTTAAAGATATAGTCTAGATCAAGCTTAAATATTGAATTAGAAGCAGAAATAATTAAGGTGTAGTATCTATAACGTACAGGAAGTCAAATAGCCACAATAGTATATCCTGTCCTTAGAAGTGCATTAACCTAAAATAGAAAGCATGCACACTTTCTGTTACTTTTAATTTCCTTTCTATATCCTAACTGTTAAACTACGTGCCAATTTGTTGTCTACTGCTGAAAATACTGTGTGTAGAGAGCTTCCATTTACGTCAATAAGATTAGGGGATATAAGGGTCATACCCTTATATAAAATATGATTTATTTGGATATTGGCTATCTTCAAGTTGACACCATAACAAATTCTACTTACCTGAAAGCACACAGATTTTTTTTCCCACTCAAGAATGTATAGCATTGCACAATTTACCAAGTATATTATGGGAGAAGTTCATCTTTCTATAGAGGATGAAGTACTACCCTTCCCCAGAGGCAGAATGCCAGACTGATTTGATGGACCAGTTTACCATAGCAAATTGCATATTCCAGAAGCACTTTCGACCAAGAGTTACTGTCTGTAGTGTACCATCTGTTAAATGTCTGATATCTCTAAATTTAGATGATCGGTGCAGTCAATTTGGATAGTAAATTATTCATTTAAACATTGTAGTGGACACTTCACCACATGAAAGCCTGCTTCTGCTTCTTCTAAAATTTTAGTTAAGTAGGATAGAAAACTGGTGGATAAAAGCAAATACATTCTTAGTACTTTGAACCTATACAATTACTTACATCCATAGAAACCCATGTGTCAGTAGAATTGTAATTATAATATGAATACACTAATTTGACACTCAGCACAGTAAGTTGAGTAATGAAAAATGAACTCAGGCAGTGCAAACTAATGGCACTGTGACTACATTACTTTGGGATGACAGTTTATAGGATGCAACATCACACCATGTATATCTTTTAAACTGTTCTACCCTGAGAGCAGGGGAAAGCAACACAGAATGTGCAGCTGCAGATTTTTTCAGTTTTTCTTCTCTATTACCTATTTGTTCTTGTATCCGATGGGGTGTCGTGTAACTCCTTTGAGAAAAATGAGTGGCGACAAGCCTGACTTGCTGGTTAAGCAGTGTAAATTGACAGTGTGTCTGGGCTAGACTGGTGCTAGACCAGTAGTTTGTGACTGCCCGTTGGGAGAAAAATACAAATTGAATGTGTCTCATAGCCTTGCCATCAAAACTGAAGTTTTCTTGATTGTGGGATTTGCAGACAGTCCACTCCTATACTGCAACATCCTAAACCCAAGTTTAAATGACAGCTGCAGACTGACCTAACAAGTTAGCAGTTTCCACAGGTACTATGGGTTTTGCTGGTAACATTTTTCTAACATTTGGTTTCTAAATAGGCTATGCACCAACAAATTAGAGCAGACCAGGAATAGTGAGTTGGGTGTTTTATTTCATTTTGTTTCTTCTACACTTCCTCTTGACAGCTCTTGAGACAGGATGGACTGCACCCTCTCATGTTCTCTCTCAGCATTTCAGAGTTTGCCTTTTCCAGCTCTCCGAAATGGGCTTTACTGGTACTGTGGAGACATACATAATGCCTATCAGCAGCTTCAAACCCTTTGTAAGCCTCATGTCTAAGTAAAGGTGGCATTTCTAAGTAACTTTGAAAGGTAGAATTAAAACACATGTAGTACATTAGGAAATTCCAGTGCTGTTTCAGATACAATTCATGCTGAGGAATTAAGGAAGTAGCTCAGAGCTGATGATATTTTTCAGTATCAACCACAGGACCAGTGATAGTTTGTTACTCAGACATATGCATGAAAGCAGGATAGGCAATACTTTTAGTTAGTGTGATAGAGACAGTAGCTCCATATCACATAATGTACAGCATTCACAGGCTTGACTGCCTGTTCAACAGTCTTGCACTACAATTCGCTATTTTTAAAAAATTCCTGCTATTAATGACTGTGTCACCTGTACGGTAGTATAATATATTGCTAGTATGGTGTGCTGGATCTGGACTCTATTGCTGGGGAGAAATTTCTCTGAGAGAATTTTCAACTTAGGAGTGGCGATAGTTTTAAACTAAAACTGTGCTAGTAAGAGGTTTTGTTTGAAGTGATGTGGTGAATACACTGGAATATCAGCTGCTGATTTGGATACATGTGTCACTGATAGCTAATAAATGCGAATTTTCCCAAAGGTGCTAAACAAAAATGTAAAGATAATGTACACAGAGTTCAAGCAATCATAAAAGCATAAGTCAGAATTCTGTAATGTTTAATTTGTGTGGGTGCTTTTCTGTTTTCTTTCCTTACAGATTAATGATGAAAAATATTGGTCAAATAAGAAATTTTCTTATTTAGATTAAAAATGAAAATAACGATAATATGTGGCTTGTGGTGGGGGTTGTTTTTGGTTTTTTTGGTTTTTTGTTTTTTTTTAAAGTACCTAAAGACTGCATGTACATAATTATGGAACACTAATTACTTAAAGGTCACAGAAAGAGTTTCCTTTTTTTATATATCCCATGGTTTCCTTTTTATAAAGCATAGTAATTAAATTCCCTACCAACCAATTTCACATGGTGTTATTTCACTGCATTATTCTAAATGGAAATATGCAGAATTCATGCTGATATAGGATTTCTTATTCTGTTATTTACTCTTTTTACTGATTGACACATGTCTAGAAGACACCTTAAGAAACAATATAATTAGTCTATTTGCATTACCTGGAATTAGGTAACCTTTGGTTTTGGCAGTAATTAGACTATCCCTGCTGTACACTGTTGCTTGCTGGTAGTCACTAACCAGGCAGAAAAGGAGTCCAAGCAGCTCATTTACTGAGCCACAAAAGCTTTTCAAATGTCATTAAAATGAATGGGAAATTATAATTAATAGTGCAGTATCATCTTTTGAAGGTGTCCCACAAAAAAAACCATGGCTGGAAGCAGCTATGTACTTAGCCAAAAAAAACCCTAAAAAAATTAAACCAGTATTTTATTGGGTACAATTTCTGTAGCCTCTAATTCTACAGTTCTCCAGTGCTACCAGCACCTAAGAGCATGTGCCCGTTCTGAATGTTTTCTTCTTATTGTGTATGTAGGCATACATACGGAGCCTAATTTTTACCAAAGGTGTTTATAACTGGTTCTCTAAGGCTACTCAAAAATTTATGTACCTGTGTATATTATTTATGTAATCCAATGCTACATCTCTTTCATAATATTTCAATGTCATTAATTTTTTTCAGAGAAGATATTAAAAGGCAATGTGGTAAATTTTGGAATAATATTATTTTACACTATTCACAAAGGCTCAGAAAAATCACTAAGAACCAAATTTCCAGGTACTTGAATGCTTGATCATATACGGATGATAACTTCCTGTATGAATCCAGCCCTGCAATAAGATAAATCTGGATTGCCATTACAAGAAATTGAAGGTTCATGCTTTCATTTCTAGCAGTTAATTGAGGCACCCAAGTTGATAGCCTAGATTAAATAGACTCCTAGATTAGGCCTTGCTTCTGTGCTTCAAGTTGCATGGTAGAATGAATCAAGATTGTAAGATTCCCATAATAAATGACTCACCAGAACTGAATTTTACACAGAATATCAGGACTGTGTCGAAGATTTACCAGTAAGTAATGACTGCATTTCATCACCTGGTTAAAATAATTGATCTATGCATTTTTGTGATTGGCTTGTAGTACTGTAGCATTAGAAGACATATGAGGCATATTGACAGGACAGTATTAAACTACGTAAATTACCATAGCCAACCAACTTCCATGATATGCTCTCCCCTCATTAATCATAATGCATGTAAGTTAAAAGTTCTATAAATTCAGGAATGCTGAATACCAACAAAGAAGATTCTGGGTTGGGGTTGGGGGTTTTTTTCAGAGGATAATTGAAACCTTTTCTGAGGGGGTTTAAAAACATTAATCCTTAAATTATTTTTTTTTTGTATGCATTATCTATTTTTATACATGTCAAAAGAGTTATTCTGTATTAGCTGAGTGCACTGTATGTATATATAGTTTTGCACACAATTTTAATGTCTCTGTTTTCATAAATATGCACCGGATGTTGAAAATGTCTTTTAAATTCAAAATAGTTAATATAAAATTATATACTTTTGAATTAAGCAATTTTTAAATCTAAAGTAGCAGATATGGTTTTCACTGCTGCCACCACTGCTTCAAATACTCAACCTGTAAGTGGTGTGGAAAGGTGAGCAAGGTGATTTTTCTTTCTAGGAATAAAAAAAGGAAAATTCCACTTTACTTTAAACATTTAAGCCCTACACCTTAGAAGAGTCATCTTTATGTGGTCAGAGAAGATAAAATAGATGCACTGTTTCCTAGAGATGCCTATTCCTCTAACTACTTTTGCCTCTGAATAAAAACTTAAGGCAAAGTTATCCAGGATGTCTAATTTCAACTTAAACATCTTATTCTTATATTTCAAGACTGAAATACATTGATCACACTGTTCTCTAAACTTTGACAGCTGTGTCTGAGTATCATCAAAGAACTCAGCTGAAAGAAAAGTTAACTTCAGTACCTTACATTGCTGTTCTGTCGTTAAACCCCCCACCGAGTTCACTGAGAGAAGGCTAGAGACCCTTATTACCATGCTACCCTTGTCTTTCACTTGTTTGGGGATTTTTTTCCTGCCTCTTCAAGAAGCCACTTTATTAGAAGTATGGGCACACATGTTCTTGGCTTGCTTGTCTGAAAGAGTTAGAACCTTACAGTGTCACAGCTAAGATTTCTGAGCACTCAGAGAACCTCAATCAGTTTTGACAGTAACAGTAGGCAGGTGGCCACAAAAATGAATAAATTCATTTAAAACATTCAGGATTTGCTGTTAAAAACAGAAGATTGACAACTTGCAAACTTTTTTTCTCAGGCTTGAGAAAAATCTTACTCTTGACATTTCGTAGTCTTTTGAAACACTAGTTCAGTGAGATGTCAAACCTGTAAACGTAATTTTCAGTACAAAGTGGTTATTTTCACTTTTTTTTCTGAGTTAGCAAATTTGATTTCTTAAAAATACTTATCACAGAAACATCCAGTTATCAATAAAATTACATCATGTGGATGCCCACATAGAACACTGTTGGCAGACAGCTAGCCTTTAATAGATTCAACTGTCTGAAAAATTAGACACCTTACAATTGTCTGATGAAGTAGAAAGATATAGGCACCTTCACAGGCTGCTTAATCTCACCCATTTTAGATATATTTGTATCTAAATACAAATACATCATAAACTTTGCTAATTTTTAATCATTTTTTTGACAATGTGTATCAGTTACATTGAATTAGGTTTGGATGATTATCTGAAATCAGAGCCTTAATTTTAATACCTATTGTTAGCTGAGATGCATGCCACTCCAGAAGTTTCACATTGTTTAGCTGCCAGTGGTAAAATGTGTGAAATTTTGTCTCTCATTCAAAGTATAAGAATGGAAATCAGCCTTATACAATGTGATTCATCCTAGCGACAGTGACATTTGGTTATAGCATTTCATTAGTTGCAAAAAATATTCATCAATCTCTATACTGAAACAAACCTGAAATTCTTAACTGAGGACTGCTCTGAATGATTTCCTCTGACCAGATCTGGACAAACAGCCACTACTTGGCTGAAAAACAAAACACAGATTTTTTTTTTCTTTCATTTTAGTAAATTAATAATACCTCTCAAGTTATGTTAGGAACTTTCACTATCCAGCTACACTGTTTTAGTTTATAAATTGCCAAACATGGTGGTGATGTTTCATTTTTGTAGTACAAAGTTATACAGTGCAGAAGTGAAGGGCAGGGAGTAAAACTTTAGATTAACTGACTGAACACCATGTCTTGTGACTTTCCTTCATGAACAGATTTTTATGTATGTTTGTCATTTCAAGTTTACTTAATCCCTCATTTCATGAGCTGCTGAGCAAGGTAAATGATGTTGATTTGCCGACTTTAAAACAAAGTTATTAAAAAAAACCCAGAAAATATTTGGCTACCTGAATGTTAAAATATTACAAACTGTTACGCTTTTCTATCTATATTATTATTCTTGCAGTGTTCCCTGTATCTGTGTGTAAATGAAAAGAAACACCCACTCCATCACCTACCCTTTTTACAGAAGCCAAAACTGTCATTTCAGTACCTTCCCTGGGTAATGAAACACAAATATAGTACTGTATGAATATTTTGTATAATATAAAATATTTGTGCACATTTCTGAAGTATAGTCTGTTTATCTACCTATCCATCCACATGTTTACAAAGACGTTTAAATACACAGATGTGCTGTGCAGGCACAGATATATTGTCTGTGAAACTGAAGTATTTTTTCAAGTGTATTTTAGGTCAGATTTTTTTGTGAAGTTGTGAATAAAAGCTATCTAGATGTAATTAGAAAAATTTTTTATATATATATGCACAGTGAAACAAACTTTAAAAATTTTGAATTTTACATGTATAGTTAAGAAGGGTTTGAAGGATATTTTTGGTTCTTGTTTGCTTGGTTTTTGGGAAAGAGCTTATTATCCATGAACAACTCACTGGAATCGTCTGATGTTGATGTCACAGTTATATTAATGCCACACCTGTTAAACCCATCAAGATAACAGGTGCAGACTGGCAATTTGATGAGCATCAAAGGTGTTTGCATTTCATGCGCGCAGCATTTATATTTAAGTTCAAAATTGCTTCTGGGATAATTCACATACAATTAACATTCAGTATTTCAAATTCATAAAGAGCAAAAGATACTTTCTATTCAGTACTTTTAGTTCAAAATGTTTCTAATTTATTTTCTTAATCAACATCTTAAGATATAATCTTCTTGTTTATAAAATAAGGTGAAATTGTCTCTAACTATAGCCCACAAAAGGTTCTGAATGTTAAAATTACTAGAAAACTACACAAAGTCCTATCTACAGAGAATGGCCTTTTCAATTTCTTTATATTTCAGAATTGTTACAGGAGAAGCAGTAATGGGATATGCTTTTATATAGAAGTCCTAGATGTACTGCAAAGATAGTTGTAGGAAATGATCACAAAATTGGAATTTTTCTGTGCATAAGTGACGTGAAAAATTTCCCCCCCAAAAAATGGATGAAAAAAAATCTGGTTTCAATGATACTTAGAATGACACTAAGTTCATCTTGCTTTAATCATTAAAAAGAAAAAAAATTAGTTTCAAAAGTAATGTGAGTCAGTGGGAAGTGTAAAGGAAAAGCTTTGTGTTATGCTATGAGTTTTCTAGTACTCTAGAAATACCCACAAATGCATTTGTGAGACTGTCTTTAGCTCAGAAGTATTTGTAAATTATAAACCTGTGAAATTAGGAGTTTAGGAAAAAAAAGCACTTACTGACCCTTAGCTACTAAGGTATCTAAATCCTTTATAAAATTCATTCGTAGCATTATAGGCTCTGGAACTGCTGAGAAGACTATTATGGCCATATTTTGGCTCAGGATCAGTTTTTGAAGTAATGATGTACTAGCATTATCTGAAAGGTGTTGCAACTTCCCCAAGCCCTGCAAAACAAAACAAGAAGTCAATATCGAACATAGTATTATCCTCAGATTTTAGTATCTTTATTCCTAACAATGAGTGGAATTTGCTCTAGCTAAAACATGGATCCGTACAAGCTATCAATTCTATTTAAATTAGACATGGAGATAGAGTACTTCATCTGCAAACATTTTTCCCTTCAATATTTCTCATTTCTCTAGCAAGCAAGAAACAGAATACTTACTTAGAAGTTCTTTGGGAGTTATTAAAACAAAGTGTCATCGACAGCCTAAGATGTTAAAATAGAAAGTTGTCACTGACATTTTATCTATGCAAAAAAGATTTTTAATCTCAAGATGTGGAGGTAAAAATGACAGATAAATGGTAAATAGAAGTACAGTATAAAGGTGTCACTTCTTTTTTGCATCTCCAGCTGCTTTCCTTCTCAGCCTTATTCAAATTTATTGTTGATTTTTCTCAAGGCTATAAAATCTTGGAGTGTAACACAACCACACATAATGCTTCCCTCAACTTTTATAGCAGAGGTATGATTTACCATTGCAATAAAACTCTGCTATCAAGTATTTTCTAACTGCTTTTATCTCTTCTGTTGTTGAATAAAATGTAAAATGAGATTCCCATATGAATATATAATTTAAGACAAAGTTACTTATTGCAGACTACTTTGGGAAGCGAGATAGATTTAGGTGTTAGTTTAACACTGACACAAAAATGTCTCACAATGCATAATTCTTATCTTTGATACCCAGCAGCCTCAGAATTTATGCAGACTGGTAAAACCTACAGGACTTCGACTCTGGAATCACAGAGGCATACAGTAATTTCTGTGTTTGACTTCTGTATCAAACAATTGGATCATTACTGCCGTTCTGATAACAGAGTTCAAATCTGATCCAAAAGCAATATTACTCAAGCTGTTTCTATATATTTCAGTTATGCTTCACTATTTTTGATCAAGAATTACATTTCTAAATGCTAGAATTCTGAATTCTTTGCAAAGAAAAAAGACGTAAAACATTTTATTAATACAAAATATTGTCATGTACCAACAAGCATAATAGATTTTACACTTCCTCACTTTCTTTTTTGTTCATTACTTATTAGCTTTGCAATACCCTTCTCAGTTGCATGAAGATAAACATAGAAGAATAAAATGAAGCAAAAATAAAAATAGAGAACAATATTGCATGTTTCCTCCAGATGTGAGTGCTTTAAATGCCACATCTTAGAAGCTTTGGCATCCATTAAACATTGCTGCCCCCTGTGGCTTAAAAGGAAGTTTGGTTGATCTTAAATTCAATGAGTTTTTTTCACAGGCCTGTATGGTGGAGTTGCAGTTTAGCATAAAAGAACAGCATGCAGTCCAAACTATGAGGCATGAAGAAACTGTCAGATGCACAATGTAGACACAGAGAATGGAGTATGTTCTAACTTCTTTGTGCAGGGATTTCTTCATGGAACTAACCCAGGCACGAATAGAGATGGTAGCATACCATGCTGAGTTGACTTTTGTGCTTTTATTGCAGTGCGCATACTAGACTTACATACTGTTTCTCTGCTGGTTTCTCTTCTCAGATGAACAGTGGAAACTGCGCTTACTATTTGCTACCAATTCTTCTGTTTGCTGCTTTGTCAGATTTATTTGGAAAAATTTTCTGAGCAGTGGAAAAATGCTATAAGAAGGCTGCCATTTAAAAGAAACATTTTTTTAATTAGTTTTTTTTAAGGCCTTTTTTTGATTTCAATGATCCCAAGTTTTTGAAATGTGTCTTCATTCTGAATTGGAACTAAATCTGAAAATTCGTAAAAATGGATTTTGAAAAAAGTATTTTCAGACTAATCACTTTTACTTAAATTCTATTTTGTACTGTAATACACAGAATAATATAAATAGAAAATAGAACAGGATGACATTTTATGGCTGCCTATGACAGCATGGTTTTGGATTTGCTAACCTAGTAGATCTCTTTCAATTCTATGAATAGTAATTTCAGAAGAAAGGATTAAAGACAGTTGACACCATCAACTTTTTGCTTCTTAGAAACAAAATTTCAGCAAAATTGCAACAGTGTGAGCCATTTCACTGTTCTAGTAGAAAATGCCTCCAACATTTTCTCAAAATACATTAGATGTCTAACATTGTTTTAAAAAGTTACTCATAGAAGTAATTAGACTGCCATTTTGTAAGTAAGGCATATGCAGAACAGCACTTATGTTTTCTGCTGGCTTTTTACTTCAGTGTGAATTACTAGAAGGTGAAATTGTGCTTCTGAACTTGAATGCTCTTATCATAACTCAGTAATCCTATGACAATCCTCTACCTGCATTTTTCTTCCCCTTCCTATGGAGTTTTATTTTAGATTGAATGAATGGACGATCTCATTCTTGGTGTCATTTTTTAGTCAACTGTGACATTAGCAGACAGAAAAGGCAAGATGCAGAACCAGAGGACTACTGTCTTGTGGCACAGTGGACCTAGCAGAAAATAGCAAACAGCAATGCTATACTAAAGCATTGTGCCACTCAGACTTTTCCTAAGCATTACTTAAAGACAAGAGGTTTCCATAAGTACTTAAGAAGTCTATCTCATGAGCAGTGTAATAATAACCTTTTAGAAAGGAAATTTTAATTAGAACTATTTCAGAAATTAGAACCTGGGGCAAAGGGGAAGGTGCTTGTCTGAATCCAGCAACCAGAGCAGGGTATAAAATTCATGTTTCCCAATTTTTAGCCACTACTGTGAATGCTTTCTTAACACCAGAGAAGGTGTGTATAAATCACTTATCTCACTTAATCAATTGTCTGCCATTGCAGAAGAGTTTGGATTGGTAGCATCTGTTTTTCTCATTTTCTCTCCGCCTTTGGCAAAAAGCTTAGTCTTCTGAGAACTGGAGTGCTAACTAAAGTCTTTGGGCTTAATTTAAGAGCTTGTGGGTGAAGCTTAATGGCTTAAGATATATGGAAGGTCAGAGCAGATGATCAAATAGTCCCCTCTCACCTTAAACCATATGAAACCATGTGGATTCCTGAAATATGATAAAGCTAGTGCCAGTGTCACAGATCACTGTGATAAATGCTGAACTAAACCTTCTGCTTGGCTGCAGCCTGAGAAAAAGACTGACAATGAGCATCCTAGTGCTGTGAAGAGACTCAGCCTGCTGCTGTATGCCAGAGAAGAGCAGCAGTGAAGGAATCTGAAATAGCTGTACCTCATGTTATATCTGGCATGTTTCGTGAAAGAATCAAAACTGTTGGAAAGTAAACTCATACTTGAAAGAAGTATGCCAAACTACATTTGAGAGTGTGGCTCACCTAAATGAAAAGCTCACAGTTGTTTATTTTGTTTTGATTTGGTTTGGTTTGATTTGATTTGGTTGGCTTTTTTTTCCATGGAAATGAGAACGGTTATATATGGAGGGCACTAATTCTTTGTTGCAGAGTCTTTTGGTTTAGCTACGTATGCTTTGAACAGGTTCTCTTGAAAGAGGTTACTACTGAATCCCTCATGGTCAATGTGAGTGGGTTTCCAGAAGGATCTGAACCTGTTTTCGTGTTACCCTGCACCCTACATGTACCAGTGAAAAGTGCTGCTTGAGAAAAGGATTGCTTGTCCTTGATGACAGGTTGAAGAGTGTGTTTCAGTCACAGCTGGCTGGAAGTTGGAGGCATCATTGAAGATTAGTGAAAAATTGCTGTGGAATAGAAGCTGATTAGAAAATGTCTCAGGGATGGGATAATTTTGATTTGTGTGGAAATATGCCTCCTTTCTGTATGCATATTCCAGACAGGAAAACAACTGCCACTTTCAGATGTGTAGAGACAAAATAAAGAGAACTGAAAAACAGACCTAGCTCCTGAAATACGTACAGATGCAGCAGTATTGCATTTCACTCCAGTTGTTGTCATCCTTTTCCCCATGCCCTCTCCTTCAGTGAGCAGAGTGACTGCTTTTGCTATTGCTTTGAAGGTTTACTCAGCAGGTAGGTCTTGTGATGTGGGATGCTGCACTGCTAGCTCTGCTGCCCCTGTGCAGTGAGAAGGGCCTAATACTTTATGAAGATCAACAGGCATGCATTTAGGTGAGAAGAATTTTATGGATAAGCTTTATTATTTTCTTCTCATTTTAATTCAAATTCTCATTTATTTTCATTAAAGCATAGGTAGGGATAATGCAGTTAAATGATATTTGTGATAGTATTCTAAATGAAAATGAATGGACCAGGACTTCATCTTAGAAAGTGTGAGGAAGAGATGTTGCTATAATCAAGGCATAAGATAAAGAGATGGATAGGGATTTTTAGTTGTGCAGACATAGCTGAGAAATGTCTTTTTAAATGTCAGACACAGAGTCCTTACATTTAGGCAGTATTTGGATGTTAAAAACCCAGAGAAAGGAATCTAAAGAGAAACATTACCCAGAAGATCATTATTTTAAGTGACACAATAAAAATAAGGAAAGCAATCAGAAAATTGCAAAATAACAAGAAACTAGCAAATTCATTTCCCCATAGGTCAGTTCCTACATGCAAATGCAAACTCTGAATGTACAGAATTCTTCATATGGAGATTATAATATTCTTAAGAACTAGAGATTGAAAAAGGATATTGTCCTACCCAGAAAAAAAGTTGTTTAAGAAAAAAACAAAACAAAACAAAAAACCATTACACATTTATGTAATGAAACACAAGTAAATGTCTTTCAGGAACACAATACTTTCCCTGAACACCCATATTGACTGAGAGACTGTAGATCTCTTAGTCTCAGAAACCAACTAAAAATATAAAAGCAGCTTCATGGAATAAATTCTCAACTGGCAAAACTGGGATTTTGATGGGTTTTCAACAACATATGCTTGGCTGACATAAATATATTCTATAGAAAATTTTCTTCATCTTACTCAGAGTTTGTGCCTAACCAGATCTTTAGTATCTTGTTGTCCAGCTTCTTCCTTTCCAGTCTCAGTGCAGATGAAGACCTGTGCCATCTGTGATCTCATTGTGACTCTGCAGGTCGGTTAAAATCTGCTTGGAGGTGCTAATACACCTTCTGGCTATATTAGAAACGGATAATTGAAACAGTAAAATTAAACTGGCTAGTATGGTGCAAAACCACTCTCCTTATTGTCATATGGGTCTGTTACAAGTATTTTATTTAAAGAATGACAATGCTGTGAAAGGTGAGGATTTAGGGAGTCTTTGGGTTTTGGGTTTTTTGGGTTTTGTTTGTTTGTTTGCTTTTTGCAGGCAATTCATCATTATTCCTATTTGTCACTATCCAAAAAGGAAGAAAAATATCTACATAAAATTGCACATAAAAATTGAAGACTAAACCACATTTTTTTTACCTAAGCATTAAACCTAGTGTTGACTTCTATTTATATAAGTGTACTGTAGTGCAGATAGAGAAATCTTATGCTTATATAGAGAGAAATCTTATTCAGCTAAAGAAAACAAGTATCATTGAAGGGCACATTAAAGCTCCTTTTGCTTTTTAGCGTCACTAAATATTTACCAGGGGTTTTAAGGGTTTCCCTAGCAATGTCACCCTAGCTAAGGGAACCACATCCCTCCCTAATCAAACACCATCAATACAATAAGTCTGTCTTGCCATGATTTTGTGGAAGTTACTCAGCCCAAGACTCCCTCTTAGATTCCAGGAAGAGTGATTTCCCTGTCAGCTTTTCTGATGATGAGGGGTTTTTCTCACTCTCTGTATTTAGCAGCCATCAGGCAACAAAATGACTTCTTACGTATGTAGTTGGGATTCACTTTTTGTGTCAGCATTATGGCACTTCAGTGTGTCTTCACTGAAGCGGTTTTGGGGTGTATGTGACTTTTATATCCAATCCCACCTTACATTTATAAGAATTAAACCTCACTGAGGCATCCTATAAGTGTAAATCAGTTGTTATACAAACGAATTTTTGTGAAAAATTTTCTCTTGCTTCCCCATAAACATGATTTTACATTTACTGATAGTCCTTTGCAATTTTCTGCCCAGACAGCATATTAGATTTCCTTCTCATGATTGCTGACTGCAAAGAAATTGTTAAGCCAATGTGGAGATACTAATTTCCAGCTATAGAGGTAGAGTCTGAACCATGGAGTATAGCTTCTTTATTCATAGGAACATGTATTTTGTGTAAACATGCATATATTGACAATCACTGGTTATGCATGTAAGTTATTATAGGATTTTGGCTAAAATAACACATCCTGGTATCTGAGCACTTTGAGGTAATGGTGGGCCTTCACTCAGAAGAAGATAACAAAAAATTTCATTAGATTTATTTCTGGGTATGACACAAACACTAATGGTCTTGCGTTGATAACAAAAGACAACCCCTGTTTTATACAGAGTGTGTTGCATTTGTTCGGTGCCTCATATATTATTAATCAAGAGGTAGACATGGAATCTGACAGGGGCAGATGAAGTTGTTCTGGAGATATTCTGTTTCTTCCTTGCCGGGATGAGATACCAGGTAGCAGAGAACAATTGCTCACCCTCCATGAAGGTCCTCTTGCACATGGGTTGACTTAATTAACTTTCCTGCTTAATATTTGAGGTGATGTAGTGAGTTGATTGAACAGGTGGTACCTCTTAACAGATGGATAGTGCATGCTATCTGCCTTTAAACAACTGAAGTGGTGATTTTGATTTGCTTATCTAGTATCTTGCAGTAACTGGGTTTTGAATGAGGTCATCGTAATTATGAGTCATTTCACAGCTGACTGACTTTATTCTACTCTTAGTAAGAGTGATACTAGTCCTCCTTATTCACAGGTATGTCTGTTACTGCCAGCAACTGTCCTTTCTTCCACTCCAATAGTTAAGGTCTTTCTTTCTAGCTGCTATTTGTTTGAGCACAGTAAACAGAATAAAACAGCCTCTGCTTACTATGTGTGGGGGAGGAGGCAGAGGAGAGAGTAGGAGCTCTGTGTGCATAGGTGAATTTCAGCCTTATCCACATGCAAGAAACATATTCTTCCCAGCACTGGATATTGGGAATTCAATGCGAATTGGTTGATACCTTTATTTCCCCAGTCTAAAGAGAGCATGGAATAGTATACAGGGCAAATAATTCTGCTGGTTCGTGTAAGATTAGAAGTTTGTGAAAAGTAGGTATGATTTTATAGTTTACCATAAAATTCAATTGCATTTACTGGTGGGTAAAAATGTTGCGAACTAATTTCACCAGTTCATTTCAGACCTTTTCATTTAAACTGACAGAAGCAAATTATGGTGCTATAGCTCATTCACCCATGATTTCATGCTCCTGCACTGTAGGAAACAAGAGGCAAATCTCAGTGGGTTTCACCGTGGTAAAACATTTTTAATTAGTAAATAATTCTGAAGCTACAAATTGAAAACAAACCCTCACAAAGCAAGCCATATTGTCACTTCCAATGACAGCACTTTCAGATTTCTCAGTGACTGCATACATAGGTTCACTTTTCACAGCAGCTTTTTCTCCAAAGAGTGTCCTGAACGCTGTTGTTTCTTGCCAGTTAGACTAGCATACAAATTGAGCCAAGTATGCCTTTGTGGAAGCACTTCAGTCTGCAATCCATGAAACTTATAAATAGAAACTAAACAGTGAGTGTTGAAAAATGTGAGGGAATCTCAAAGAAATATGCATTTGGCTTAATGCAAGTATGGTCAAAACCAGTGTTTTCTGGTGATGGCTTTAACAGGCAGAGTGAAAAACAGAAACTTGAATGTCTTTGTAATGTCAGTTTGGTTTTAATTCATAAAGAAGCAATTAAAACTCCTGGTCTAGGATAAAGAGGATATAAATAAAACAAACAGGGAAATACTGAACCGTGTTTCCAAAAGATTTAAAAAGACCTGGCAAAGATGAGTGAAAAAAAAAAATGTGTAGCAGACTTAGATTTTGTTTCCAATTACTTTGATCTTCTTAGCTCTAAAAGGACTATATCTCATACTGTGTGGATGTCTAGGAAAGACATCCTCTCTCCCTACCTGTTTTCAAGTTGCTGTGGTATATCCAGTAAGAACAAAGTATATTTAATCATCATTTTAATGTTGCAGATTCTAGCCAGCATTAATGTTGCTACTCGAAACTCCATTCAGCCCCCCTGTATGTAGGAATTAAAACGCAGACTTTAATTACCTCATCATATATCAGTCATTATTTCCAAAGAATCTTGATCCTATTCAGTGTGCAAAATATTCAGTTCAAGTTAATGAGCTAATCTCAGTATTTCCTTTCCTTCTTGTTGTTCACTATATGTTGATGTTATTTGTTGCAGTCTTCATATCCTGTTTTCAAGAGAGCTATTAGCTTTCTCATGGAATTTGCTATGACATTTATCATTATTGTATCTGAATGCTTTGCAAATATTAACATATTTATTCTTCAGTGCAAAATCAAAAGGGTGTTAGTACCCTTTGAGGCTATGAAGAAGTGGAGCATAAGCCACTGTTGCACGCATGGTCTCAACTCTCAGACCCTAAATTAAACATTCAGGAAATAAAGAATGGAAACTAAAGGTAAAATTACCTGACTTCAGTAACATTTCATCTTATTTAGAGGGGGTCTTGTAGACATTGGTTTTAGTAATGGAAAGTAAGTGGCACTGACGGGAAGTGATTTAAACCATCTTAACGATGATGTCTTAAACATGGCATCCTTGGCAAATGCCCACTTCTCTCCACTGACTTGAAAAGAAATACATTCTTTTCACCCTAATTGGTCATTTGTAGAGAGGGTAACAACTTACTAGTATCATATACACATTTTGTAGGGAAAAAACAAGGTTGAAACCTAATTCAGAGTGGGATTCATCATATAGCTTTTCTAGAGGACATTTTTTAATCCTTTAGTCTCTATATTGTAACACATAGATTTGAAACACATTATCAATTTCTGATCACTGTACTACTATTCACTGCTAAATTTTGGTTTATTCCCAGGAGAGTTTTGTCCTATTGCACTCAGACAGGGAGCGTTTTCTTGTAGACAGTTTCTTTTCTCAGTGGATTTCTCCATGTTGCTTCCATCCATTTCCTAGTCCTAAATGTGCAGGCCAGCTAGAGGCTTTTCTCCCAATTCTTTGCCTGCTTCCTTTCACCAGCTTCCTCTTCTCCACTGGTAAATGAGAACTGATATCTATTCTTGTTTTGTCCTTGGATTGCCATAAAGCCTTGGTCTTATCTACTATCTTTGTGCTGCCTTTCATTTTATTCTTCTGTCCTACTTAACAAGTTTCAAACTGTTTCCTTGATTCCTAACCTCCTCTTTCAGTCCAGTTTCAGTCATCCTCTGGTACATTCTTATTTCTAGACTCAGCTTCCTTGCCACTTCCCTGGTCACAAGGTACATGCCTTGCCTCCTTTACGGAGGTCTAGCTCATGTCCCCATGACAGTCTAACTATTGCTTCTTACATCTTGTTCCAAAAGACAAAAGAAAGCATTTCTCCACAAATGACTATACTCTGGAAAAATGTAATGCATCAAAAATGACATTCAGGTGTTTTTTGGTTTGTGGCTTTTTTTCGCCCCTGGATTTTTACTGTTCAAATGAGAGAAATCAAGAAGTTAAAATCAAAAAACAAAAAAAAAACCCCAACTAAACAAAAAAACCCAAATCCCACATTTAAAGACATTATGAACTCTGGTTGATAGAGTAGCTGCCTTGCTAACTCATGTCCCCCAGATGCTGCAATATACAGGAACAAAGCATTCTTATACTGTTTACTTTCTTCAGGCTTCCATAGTCTAAACTGCTGCAGAGCAAAATTAACATCCTTCTCGTCAGTCTCCTACTGCTGAGAGAGTTTTGAATAGCAGCAGGAAAATATGACAAAAGGCACTTGTCAGTTTTAACTCTGCTGTAGCCTGTCAAATCTTTGGGTTACAGCAGTGGCACTCCAGCTGTCAGTCTGCTGATTTGGAAAGCAAGCACCGCATTGCCTTCATTCAGTTCATAGTTTTGAGACCTTCTTTTCAGAATTTTTAAAAAAAGCTTAGGTTCTGCAGAAGCTGATAAGGGCCTGGAAGGAATAAATATATTCACTAATAACTCAGAGCAAATTTCCAAGTTGACATTAATTTGATTCACCCATATAAGTGGACTCAAATTTAAGTACTACATCGCATTTTGATATCCTGATATTTCTTTACGATGAATATCTCACAGAGTGTAATGAAATTAACCCAAGTACTAGAAACATCACAAGAAAGTGATCCTGCTGAGTGTTCAACTGAATGAACACAGATAGGCAAATGGGCTCTTTTAACATCTGAGTGTGTCTCAAAGGAATTATGTAGGCGAGTATTGGCATGTAGGAAGCTAAAGCATTAAGCACTTTCAAAATACACTGCTTCTAAGATTTTCAAAAGATTTTTTCTTTTTCTGCCTGTACACAGTTATGGTTTGTATTATTGACATCACTTGGAGGATTGCATACAATGATGCTTCATGTGACTATCAGGTAGAATCCTCATCTTGAAATCCTCTATTGCCTGTAACTTTCTTGTCACTTCAAAACAAAATGGCAAGTGGAGGAAGATCTTTACCCTGTCAGGCTTCACTAATGTATTGCAGCTCCTGTAGCGTTCTACTAAAGTGTCAGAATGCTGTGCTGAATGTCAGCACCATAAAAAAAAAATCAGCTAGTTCACTAACCCCCACACCTATCCTTTACTTTAAAGCATTTTAGAAATAAGCTGTTGTGTTGGAATTGCTTTGCACAAGTCCTTTAAAGACAACAGTTGCAAAGAAATCAAACTGCCGTCTCTCTCCTTGGCCTGGAAAGACCTGAATATTCTAGCTGTCTCTGCAGCCGGCTCTGCTGGAATTTGAAGAATTTCTTCAAAGTTTGATTGTCGGTATCCCAACCCCTGTTAAACTCTGGACAATGCTTAGGGAATTAATTTCAGAGCAATTTTTAGGGTCTAAAGGAGCATGTCTGTTTAATCTGGCAAAAGCCATCTCAGCAGTATTATTAAGCCACTGAGGGAATTTTCAAATGCTGGTTTCTTTGTTCTTCTTTATTCTGGTGTCGGTCCTGAATTGCTCCCAGATCAGAGAGATGTGAAAGTCCCTTGTGATTAAGGGTCTTTTTGTGAGACTGTATGAGTGGTCCTGTGCCAGACCGCTGCCTTTCATTTTTGTAAAACCCCTCACCTACAGATGACAGTACAGTGACTGAGTGATAGTTGTTAGAAGAAAGGTGAAAGAGAGAAAGCTGTCATCGGAGTGTTGGCAGATTCACAAATATGTGGCTATTCTTCCATGCTTATCCCAGGCAAGATAGTGTCCATTGAACTGGATATTGCTTTGCAAAATCACTGCCATTTAGGCACTGGAAGATAGAAAAACTTTTAGGCATCTCAGCTCATCTGCCTTAGTTAGAAGCTATCCTTGCTATTTTGCTCTGCTGGTGCACAGGGTGCTGCAACTTGCTGTTTTCGAGTGTTGGCAAAGAAAATTTGAGAATAGATGATGCTATTGACTATAGCAAATAGGGCAATGATTGAAGCTTCTGACATTCTACCAGTTCTGTACTCAGCCAGCTCTACAAGAAATTGAAATGACACTGTTGGATTCATAGATTTTCATGCGGGCATCTGTATACTGTATACTGTACGCTATATAATTAATACATCTTGTACTTGGTAGAAATCACTTGTCTGGGGAAAAAAAAAAAAAGAGAAAAAAAAGAACAGCAAGGTTTAGAACAATGTTTAGATACCCTTACTTTTAACATATTTGTCTGGTTCTAAGTCATCATTGCCTTCCATTGCAACGCATGGAAGCTGACATATTATGCATTTCATTCCCAAAATATGCCTAAAAGATAGGAAACCTATTTCTGGAGTTTACAGGGAAATTATTACTAGGCAAAAGGATTAGGAGTTTGCAAAATATTTTTGGTCCATAAATGCCTGTGTTTCAGCTCAATCCTGTTTCTTGTCAATCTTTTAAAAAGTGTTATTTGTATAAGGTTTTCAGAGATACCTGTGAACTAAACCTTCCATCTCTTGCATTATCTATTCTCTAGGTGGGTTTTTTTACAAAAACAGGTGATGCTTACTGGTTCATAAGTGAGAATCTTTCCTGATTTGCTTTAAAAACAATCAGACCTGTATTTTCAATACAGTTTCTAATCTAGAAGTTTTAGGGAGTTTGATCAAGATCCTCGTGTGGAACTCCTGTATAAAGTTGTAGAAACTATGGTTTTTGTATAGAACTGTGCCAAAATCATTGAAATTAGGTACACAGATGGTTTAGTTACAGTTATTGGTAAAAAATCCCAGAGAAAACAAACCACAAACCACAAACCACAAAAGATTGTGTTAGACGGTATGCAAAAAAATAATCAAATTTTCCTCGAGGGCAATCTTGAAAGGAGTTTACTGATGTAGTACTGTTTATGAACCATATTTTCACTTGAAAGGTGATTTAAACATACAATTTTCATTTAGATTATATTCTTGCGAGTGGATACACTTGCTTCTTTGACATAATTGTGATTCTGTAGATGTGCGTGTGTGTAGCCATAGTCTTGATCAACACATTATTTGTAAGTGCACGCAGTGCTGTGCTGTGTAAGCACTTTTGAATTCAGGACTCTCTCCATCATGGAGAATAGACTTGTTACGGAAAGGAAAAAAAAATATTTCTAATTAATAGAAATAAAAATAAATCTGGTTGTTTCTCCAAATCAAAGCATAATTGCTGAGAATAGTAAGTGTTCTAATTGTAATTCCAGAAACCTCTCATGGTATTTCTTATTTATTTATGTAGCAAAATGCATGTGAAAATTTCAACTCCCTGATCTAATTAATTCTGCTTACTAAGATTCTGATTGGCAAGTCTTCTCCAGGCTGAGCTTTTGTGGTTTTGCTGTTCATATTTCTTAATTATTTTGGCCAAAAAACTCTCTCTATGCTCATTTGCCTCAATTAATTTCACTCAGTTACGACTGGATCCCAAGCAAAAGTCTTTTAAGAAGAATTTTAAACTAGTTTTTGCTTTTTTACCCTCTAGACTCTTTCACTGGTTTTGCCAACATGTCTGCTTTTTTGGCATACCTGCTTTTGTTGCCTAGATTGTGTTAGTTCTTCTCTCAGAATCAATCGTGAGCAGCTTGCAACCAGATGCCTGATTAAAAAGTTAGCAGACCTTGAGTGCAATTACTTCTGCTCTATGGCATTCATGCATTAAACCCAGTGTTAATTGTTTCCCATTTTTGTAACGATCCTTATAATAGGATAAAACCAGAAGAGATCATTTCTTGAAGTTAAACTAGCAGAAAATAAAGACATTTACTCTGATTAATCATTTCGATATGAAATTAAACATAATCACAAGTAAACATAGAAGGTCTTCATGTTAGATACCAGTGAAATTTGACATTTTTACAGTTTGAAGTATTTATTCACCAAATTTATTATTTGTTATATTTGAAAACAGGATTGAGTAAAGTAGTTTTTGAATTGCTGGTTTGAAGGAGTTTCACACCATTATTATATAAGCAATATTTGTATATTATCATAGATAAACATCCATATCGTGTACTGTTTATAAATGTTCATAATTTTTCCAGAAATGAATAGATTTATGGTTTCACTTGGACTACTCATGTATGGTATTGCATGACTTTAGTAATGATTTTTGTATTTTTGGAGAAATCCTAGTTAAAAATATCTTTGAAGTGACAATAAAGGATAACCTGGAAACACAGTTAGCTGAGTAGTATCACAGAATAATGACCTCTTTTAAGATTAAAGCAACTCCTGTAATTATTGGAAAACTTACATTTAGGTATTTTCAGAGCAATTTAATAGAAATTTTTATGCAGAGTATCGTCTTCTTGCTGTTATTTTATAGTGGGTCTTGCTATGTTTATTTTGCCAAGGATGCCCTACCTATTTGCAGGTAAAATACCACCAGATTTTACAAGGAAATATGAAAAAGGGGGAGGAAGAAATGTAATTTCTATTTACGATTGTTTTAAAAATCAAAGCCTGAAAAGGCTTACTGTGAAAGTAGTCTTTACCATAAAATTAAAATTAGGAGATTAAAGAAAAGAAGCCAAGGAAAATCTGCTGCTTTTTGGTTGGGTTTTTTTTTAAGAAGGAGAGTACCCAGAAAAAAACAGAAAGCATAACGATTATGATCCATCAAGCAGGACACAATCACCAACCATAGAACTCATGTGGAGCTGTTCCTGCTACCTTTGTTATTTCCCTATGGCACTCTTGTTGTCTTTACTTCATCCAGTCTTCAATCAGATTGTAAATTTTCTGAGGAAACAGCATTCTTTCCTATTTGAGTGTTTTCACTCCTATTTGAGTGTTATTTCTCATAGAGCCAGTCTTCTGTTTTTTCTTCCACCCTTCCCCTGCTAAGTGTTAAGCTTTTTACAATCAGCTAAATTAAAATTATAAATTTATTTCTTCCATCTCAAATTATAAAATAATAAAATATTTATGTTTTGGATAGCATTTGCCATCTGAGCATCTTAAATTCATTTGCAAATATCATGTTAGCTTTCATAAGCATCATGCCTAACTGAAAAAAAGAAGGCAATGATCTTTCCCACATACCAATAAGCAAAAATGTTGAGTGTTTCACATCACTGGCAGATGACAGCAGCTGGCCACTGTCAGGAGGTTCTCCGTACCTGGAAGATAGACCCCAGGTACCTGATTCTGAGTCTGATTGGAAACTTTTGATTGATTACAGAGACTTACATGAAATCTGTCGCGGAGTCAGTCTTCTAATGCCATGTCCTGTACTTTAACCACATGATCACCTTCCATCTCCAGGGTGAGAATGACTAGTTATATCCTCTCACATTAGCTTCTCTGTCATTTTCAGTTTTGCTTAGAAACTCAGTATCATGAATTCTTTAAGATGCTACTTGTCTGACCTGGCCCCTGATTTTAATTGTTAAGATTCAGGCTAGCATTCCATATGGTGCCCTCTGCAAGGGCTGCACGAACTGGACCTGGTTGGTGTTTTGCCATTTCTAAGGAAAGTGCCAGCTGTTAGTCATTTTGCTTGTTACTGCATATCATTTGAGATGATACTAGTGGGCAAAGACCTAAAGGATATTTGGCCTTACTGCTCTGGTGAATATCTGAAGCCAGTGTTATTGAGTAAAGAGTTTCATCTATGCTTGAAATCTTATTGGGGAAAAAAAAAAAGATGAAAGAAAAAGAAATCAAGAAATTAGAGCACATCTGTCTTTCTTTTCCTTCCATCTGTCAATGCAGGACATGTACCATATCATTTTTTTCCTAGTGTGGAAAACATTTGGCTTCCTCATTATGAAGTTATCTACGTACAGTTTGATGTTGGATTATTTTTGTTACTTTTGCTGTTGTTGTTAGGACTGCTATTGAAAATACATTATCCAGAGGGTTTCTAGTTCCAATTCCACAGATTTTGAACTATGTATTTTCCTAAGAAATAATGATAAATAACCTTGCCTCTACAGAGCAAAGCCCATACCCTCTGGCCTTTTTCAAAGTGCAAATAAGGCATTTCTCTAATCTGTTATACATACATGTTTTAGGCTCTTGTTTGCATTAGATGCAGAATTAATTATTTAATCTTTTTAATTGTTTTCCTTTCAATAAAACTAGTTACAATAAATGTTATCTATGACTATTCCCATAGAAAAAAGTAATTTTGTGTTGAGCACTTACCCAAATCTAGTTTTACCTGCTTTTTTTCCTAATTCTAGGAAATATTTCAGAGAAATGCCTGATACCAAAGACTGATCTAATTAGCTTACCTGCTGTTTTATTTCATTACATTATTATAGCTGTTGTCACTTTGCGTTGGTGCAACGTCTGTGCTGTTTTACGGAGCAAAGGTAATACATCTGTGCCAAGTGGGACTTCTATGGCTACTCTGTGACCTGCATATATATGTGGGGAATGGTCTGACCAAATGTGATGCATGCTTAACACTTTAGTAGTTTGGCAAGTCTGTCATTGTGTAATGGAAGTTTTAATTGAATAATTACCTGTCAGTAAAATCAGCGATCCTTACTGCAGTGCAAGGCCTCCATTACCTTCTGAAGAATAGCTGCAGGATTTGGCCTTTAATGAAACCTGCTGTCGTTTCATACTGAAATCAAGATCTCACTTTGATTGCAACATAATTTCTGACTATGTTTTTTTTGGCCATTGTGTAATTTGGAAGTTGAGGGGATGCTTCATATATGGTTGATTAATTGCACATAAGAATTTGATCTCCATTTAGAAACTAGAAAGATAAGACATTAAAAGGCTATATATTTCATTGATTCTAGGAAGTTCAAGCACAAGAATCTGCACACGCAGAGAAAACATTGACACACAAACCACAATGTCAAATCTAAGTGATAATTTAATATGCTTAAAGCTTGTTTAAGAAGCCATAATCAGATTTAATTTTTTATATCCAAAGAACACTTATTAGCATATACTGGAAAAGAAAATCCAACGCTGCAAGGCAAAAAAGTAGATTATGTATGATGAGTGTCTTCAGTACAAAAGATAGTATCTGTGAGTGACGTGATTTAGATTAAAAGGGTTGGTAAAGTCAGAGATATTCAGAACAATGACTGTTAAATGACAAGAAAAACTTGGGATTTTATTAGCTTTAATGTTAGTGAAAGTGCTAATAAACAAATCCTAACCCGTTGATATCAGTGGGAAACTTTCCAGTACCGTTACTAGGTTCTAGGTTAGGCCCATGTTTATTCCTTCTACAAATGAAATTCAAAGTTCTGTGAACAAGTATTGAAGTCTCTATTTCAGAAAATTTTCTCAGCCTTGAAGTTGTTTTGCCTGCTCTTTTCACTGCTTTTTTATATTATTAGTAACTGTAATGTAATAATGACAACTTCTTCCTCTGCTCATTCTCTCTGAAAAAACCAAATCAAAACAAAAAATAAAAACCAAACAAAAAAAAAAAAACCCCCAAAAACCAAAACAAAACAACTTTCCATTTTCAGATTTTTGCTGAAGTAGACGTGGTTATCTGCCATTTTTGACTAGTTATAACCCTACTTGCGGTTCCTGTGGAAATACATCAGACTTACATATCTTTGATCTGTCAACAATAGAGCTCAAACCAAGGGGTTGAGATGCATTCTTTATATGCCTTGTCAACTCGTGAAGACTGAGATAAGGTGGCTTCCACAGGTACTGAGTTCTGTGATGTATTCTGTAGTTTGATAACACTTTAAATCTCCAAGTACCACCATGCATTTTATTCCATCTGTCACAGTAGCTCATATCAGAAAGGATCCTGACCTACAGCTATATGAGAAATTGGTATTAAACCAATAATGTAACTCGGTTCAATTTGCCAATAGATATCATTTATTTAGTAATTGTTCTAATGCTGAATTCTCATTCAGAAATGTGTCCTATCTGTTCTGTAGATAGCTAGTAATGTAACACAGAATGTATCATGACATAACAGCAATACTCCTGAACTATTGGTTTAGGTTTAGATAAAACATCTTTGGACTTCTTTTTTTGTTATTCAATGAAAACCAAAGAAACACAGGCCATATGCATATACAATATTCTTGTAAAGTGCAATTTCATTCCTTTGTGGCTCTGTTTTTCATGCCTTTATTTAGATTAGTACTGATGCATGAAATAAAACAGAAAGAGAAACATAAGGTTTGTGCTTGTCAGTTTGCTTACTGAAAAGCTGTAATTTGCAAAATAAATATGAAATACCCTTGAAATATTAGTGAATGTTGGACCTAAAAGTCATCAGTCTTTGGCTATCTGTATTAATAGAAGTAGTCACGTGCTCCAGTTGTAAAGTGCATAAATAAGTCCATCACTTTTAAACACTGGGATCAAAAGTGATGGCATCCAACAAATTATATGAAATGAGAACTTGCTAGTATGTACATTTGGAAAAAATATGCACTAATCACTAAATGGTTTACATTCAAAATAACTGTCCAGTGTCCTGCTTTCTTCATTTTGTAAGCAGATAATGTTAGAAAAGTCACAGGGCAAGATCATTCGAAAGTCTGTGGTTTCGACTATTTGACTTGAATCTATTTCCAACAGAAGCTAAGCAGAAGTAAATGGTTATTACCACCAGTCGATGTAACTTGAAAGACTTCTGTGAAGTGATTATTTTAGACCACTAAAAGAAAGAAAGAAATTCAGCAGTGTGAGTTCACTTTACTAACACTAAACTCATCTGGCACAAATTAAGTTAGATCATCGATACCAAAACATGAACACAGACTATCAAAATTACCTTTTGGCTTGCTTATTCTAAGAGGACTCAGGGCATTGGCAACATTTTTTAAAACTATTCGTATGATTGTTAGAGTTGTTGTTTTCCCTGTAACTTTTAATGTGGCAAGAGCATGCCAGATGTAGTTTGTGGAAAATACTGAAAGTTGGATGAAGTCAAATAATAATAGTGATTCTTGTCAGCTTTCATTTAGCTTCTACCTGAGGCCAGCAGAAATTATATTTCTAACTACTCTCACAGTAAGAAACCTATGAGAGTATCTGCTGTTTTGATAGTACAGTAGTAGCACTGTCTTCTCTGTGTAGCTGATTTCCATTAAGTCCTTACTTTTTCCGCTTTCTTTTTTTGTCTTGTTTGTTAAAAAATGAGGTTTTAGCTTTCTAACTGGCTAAGCTGCTGAAGCATATTTTATATTTTTTTCTAGAAGTCTCTGTGTGGAATTACCTTAATATGCTTATTCTTCATTATGCATCTGTAGCAGAGATTTGGTCCAACAGTCAACATAGCATAGGAGTGAAAGACCCGTTAGCAAAACAAAAAAGCCTACTCAACCACTGAAAGTCCTAACATTCTCTGTGGATTTAGTTTTTTGAGCGTAGACATCATAAGATATTACCAGGCAGATGATGTATGTGGTGGAAGAAGAATTTGTGGTTGGTTTTTGTAATACGTGTTGTTCTCTACAGAATCCTAAGTGAAAAGCTGGGGATTTGGTTTTGTTGCTTTGGGTTGGGTTTTTTTTCATTTTCTTTAGCACACTTTTACATATGCAAGATGAAAACCCCAAAGCTTTTGGAGTTCAAATAAGAAAAAAAAAAAAAAATAATTAGAAAACTGCACTTAGGAAAGCAGTTCTTAAAGACATTCTGTTCAAGTAACAAAATATAGGTAATACATTATTGCCTAGTTCCTTTTCTAGTAGAGATGCAGATATTTTTTTGCAGGGGTGTTTTATTAACTTATAGCATGTGCAATCGATTGGGATAATAATATTAGTTTCAAAATTAAAATATTATAGAAATTGCATCTTTCCCAGGATGCACCAGCTTAACTGTATTATCCTTGACAATTGTGTCCACTTTCAGCTCTTCCAATGTGGATCCGTTTATCTAATGTGACAGGTATAGTGTCCTTTTTGTTAATAGATGTACAACTGCTTTCTAGACTCACAGCATGTAAAAGGTCTTATCTTCAAATGGCAATGCTGCTGCTGTTTCTGCTTTCCCTGCTTGTAGGAGAAGACATGACTGCTGACTCAGAATTAATTGTAACCAGTGAGCTGTCGGTGACAGATACCCATTACACACCCTAGTACTAGTTCAGAAGGTGATGTTCTAAAGTACTATTCTCCCTACAGCATCCCTGCATTGAGAGCCTCCTTCCTTCCTTGCCTTCCTTCCACCCCCATGCTAATACAGGATATCCTTATAATCTTTATGAGAATTCATTTTCTTTTCTGCATATTTTAATCCTTGCTTTATTGAGGAGCAATATCATCTTCTTAATTGAATTTCCTCTAATTCACATAAATATGTGTGAAGATTAACATCACAATGTCACTAAGAGTACTGGCTGTTTCAAAGTGTGATCATTTAAAGGGCTTCAAATTTTTCTTTTTTTCTTTTTCTTTTTTTCTTTTTGTTTTTCTTTTAAAACGCTGTTAATCTGACTACCTCTAAAGCCCTATGATACAAATCTTCCTAATGGACAGCTGGTTGTTTGCTCCTAAATGTGTGGATTTTGAAGTATGATTTTCTTCCTTTTATATACACAGTTAAAACCAAGGTATTCAAATCCTGAGGTTAGTTCTAATACAGAGTGAGAGCTGCATCACCCCATACAAAAGATTACTACCTTTACACAAAAGCTGTGGCCTACTCGATTTCCGATGTCATATGCCATACTAAAGGAATGGAAGAGAATGCGAAAGTGGTCTTTACATATCTTTCTTTTTCCTGAAAATCACTGAAAACTTTCCTTTTTCTTGGTACTCTGCTTATCTGCTGTAGTGACGGAAAGTGATGAAAGCATAAATATACAGCACTTCTGTAACAAAATAATTATTAGGTTTGACAATAAGATGCAGTATCAAGAATGATTATTGACATGGTGCCACATCTATCAGTTTAGTCAATACAATTAAAAAATTTTAGTTGATGTGATAGTTCTGTAAGTCATTAAATATTATAAAAATAATTTAACATTATAAATAGGATTGCAAATATAACAGTCAGTATTTTCATAGATAAAAATACTAGGGTTATTTTTTTAAGCAGCCTCCAGATAATGCATATTCCTCAGATGGGAAATATTCTCAATTGTTTTTTCTCATATTAAGAATGTAATTTATCATTAAAAGAAAGTCCCTGAAACTTTATTACAATGTTCACACTACTGAAGCCAGATGAGTTTTAGAGAATGTAAATCAGGACAAATTTATTATTATAATCAAACTTGTAAAATTTCAGCAACCGCTGTTTCTGCATTTTAGTTGTTAACATACATTATTGATCAACACATGCTTTTTACTAATGTAAAACTTCTCAGAGTGTAGAGAAGTTATGCTGGTTATTGTTATAATTGGTATAGTGCTTCTGCAATGCTTCTTCAATTGAGTGCACTTGTAATCTGCATTATCTGTCTTGCAAGGAGGAGCTCATCACCAAAATCAAACTAAACAAAACAATTGAAGTTCACTGAAGTCTTTAAGTTACTAAAGATCACATAAAATATAATTCTATTACAACTGAATTGTTTATATGTCAGCTTCTTTGCATGCTGTAATACAAACAAGCTCTTAGAAAATGTGCCAGAGCAACAGGTAAATCAGTGTAGTATCTTTTTGACAGTGAGATATGTTTCTTCAGTTTCTTGTATCCTAAATACTTAATGGCAGCTACAATTTCAAGTGTGGCATGTCTAAAGTCAGGTGCCTGAATAGTTAGGAGCGGAGTACAAGATCTACCTTTACTCACTAGTAGGACAACTTTGGGCATTTAAATTTTTTAGATTTTCATGTCTCTCTATTGTCAAGCAGTATATCAGCACAATTGTCAAAGAAATTAATGTCTTAAGTCTTCTAATATGTAAGTTTACCTAGTCATCTCTAGTCAATGAGTACAGACATCCCAAAAAGGCATTTTACTGTTATTTTACGAACATGTGTCTTTTTAGGATGGAACAAATGTTCACTAGAGCTGCCTGTCTTTCTCCATTAACCACAATGTGTTTAGAAAACTATCCCACATATAACACTAATTTTTAATAGGTATCTACAAATAATTGCGTTTTCAATTAATCCCTTCTCAGTGTTATTTTCCACAGAGTTTCTGGTAAGAGACATGCACTAATATAAGAAACTGTAGTTTACTAATGTCTAGCCATTTGGGTGAATAATGTTTCTGAACATTAGCTTAGTTGTTTACCAGTAGCACACCTAGCTATTTTCTTTTATGTTTTATTGTGCACAGCATTTTCCATCTCTTCCCCCCACTTGCCTTTCCATGTATCTGAGATAATAATTTGCATAACTGTAGGCTTAGAACTCATTTCCTGAGTCTCAGACAATTAATTCAGGAGAAAGGGGGCTAAGACTCAAAATGTTGAAAATTTATTAGTATTTTACCAGACTTCCATGTTGAATAAGGTAACGCTCTGATTTAGACTAGATTAAGTTGTAACACTCTGCTTTCCTCTTAAGTCATGTTTACCTTGCAATCAGGATGATCATACATAGGTAACAATGCCCATCAGAAAAAGGAGTATTTGCCTTCTAAGTGGATATTAGGAAGGAAAAACTTAAAATAAAATATATGATAGCCCTGTGTTTATTGTCTTTAGCTAGAGGTTTGTCAGTATTCAGTCTCCAATTAAAAAAAACCAAACCAAACCAAACCAAAACCAAAAACCAAAACAACAACAAAACCCAAACCCAACCAAACAAAAAAACCCCCTCAAAACATAAAATCTAGTAAAACTCAGGAATACTTTATGGCACAAAGAGTACAGTTTCGTGAAATAAAATGAAGGAATATCACCACAAAAGCAAAAAAAAAAAAATGTTATTACAAAAGAAAATTACTAAAACTATAGGATTTGACTGATTTCAGTGAATGAACTCTTCATTCACTGTCTCTGCAAAACCAAAACAACACCCCAACCAGAGAGGCTGTTTGTTCTCCACATTTAAATGCACTTGGGACCAGCAGGCAGTCATTTCCTCCCCAGTCAGTGAGTAGATTGTAATTGTAGTGTTGTAATAGTTGATTATATTTATGTGTCCTTTTAATATATTACAGAGTAATTTACTGATTTATATGAAATTTTAGTATTGCAAAACTAAGCAGAAGAAATCAAACGATTGTCTGGTATAACAAAAATTTACATTCTGAGATCAGTAACAACATCGTGACCTTAGGGGGGAAAACAAGTAAATACCTATCCACTCCAGCTATTTATATGGGTAGCATAGTATGAAGATGTAGCATGAAGATACAGTAGGAATTGCTTTTTCTTTTTTCGTTCTTAGTTTAGCCTGAGAGATTGATGGAAACCTTATCTATCTCCATTATCTTGGTTCTGTGGGGAAGATATCAAGATGGGCATGGAGAATGGATTATCATGTGATGCAAGTAGGATCCTTGAATAAGGACTGTCATGGGGACTGCATGAGGGAGTTCAGTTTCCATGCAGCCAAAAAAAAAAAACAAACCCATTTTGCTTAGTAAATTGCAGGGATCTACAGCACAATTTGTACATAACACAAAGTTGAGCCAGGATTACTGGGAGAAGCAAGAGAGGCTTTTACAAAGAAAGTAGAATGATTTTGTCTTGGATTCATATTCTTTTGTAAGACAGAGATATAGATAGTAACCTGGAGAACATTAAGAAGGACTACAGAGCCCTGGGAGAGATGGTTAGGGGCTCTGGATCTCAGATATAGTTTTTTCATCGATTCTCCAGGACAAAGGGGAGGATGTTAAAAAAGCTAGGCACATTTGGCAGGTTAATAAATGGTTAGAATGGTGGTGCCATAGTCAGGGGTTTGGCTATTTAGAACATGGGACTCGATTTGGGAGGCCAGGTCTACTGGAGGCTGGTGGAGATGGTCTGACAAAGAAGGGGAAGAGCTGTTTTGGTAGGAGGCTTGCCAGGCTGGTCAAGAAAGCTTTAAACTAGATGTGTTGGGGGAGGGGAGCATTGATCCCTCCCAACATTCCTGGTCAGCTGCCAGCATCTGTAATAAGTGCTTGGAGCGATGTAGAGATGTTTCAGCTGGCCCAGCCATTGAGTCAGCTTCATTTGGAACTCGGCTCAGATGCCTCTATACAAACGCCCATAGTACGGGGAACAAGCAAGAGGAATTAGAGATGTGTGCAAGGCTACAGGAATATGATGTCATTGGTATCACAGAAACATGGTGGGATGGCTCCTATGACTGGAGTGTTGGAAGGGAAGGTTACAGGCTGTTTAGAAAAGACAGGCCAGCCAGATGGGGAGGGGGCGTTGCTATTTATGACAGTGACAGGCTAGAGAGTATGGAACTCTGTCTGGGGACGGGTGATTAGGTAACAGAGTGTTTGTGGGTCAGGATCAAAGGGAGAAGAGCGATGGGGGACATTACGGTGGGGATCTGTTACAGGCCACCTGATCAAGAGGACTCTGTGGATGAAGCGCTCTACAGATAGGAGTAGCCTCACGCTCGTAGGCCCTTGTCCTCGTGGGGGACTTCAACCATCCTGACATCTGTTGGAGGGACGGTATGGCCCAGCAGAAGCAATCCAGGAGGTTCCTCGATTGTGTGGAAGACAACTTCCTCTTTCAAGCAATAGAGGAGCCAACAAGGAGAGCTGCCTTGCTTGACGTCGTGCTTACCAACAGGGAGGGACTGGTTGGAAATGTAACGCTCCAGGGCAGCCTTGGCTCTAGTGATCACGAGATGGTTGAGTTTGAGATCCTCAGGACAGTGAGAAGAGCATGCAGCAAGCTCACTGCCCTGGACTTCAAGAAAGCAGACTTTGGCCTCTTCAGGGACCTCCTTAGTAAGGTTCCATGGGGTATAGTCCTAGAGGGCAGGGCGGCCTAAGACTGCTGATTGATATTCAAGGATCACCTGCTACGTGCTCAGGAGTGTTGCATCCCAACTAGAAGGAAGTGCAGCAGGAGGGCCAGGAGACCTCCATGGATGGACAAGGAGCTGCTGAGGAAACTTAGAGGGAAAAAAGAAGCTTATGGAAGGTGGAAGCGAGGACAGGCAGCCTGGGAAGAATATAGAAGCATTGCCCGAGAAGCTAGGGACCAGGTTAGGAAAGCTAAGGCCCAGCTAGAATTAAGTTTGGCAAGGGATGTAAAAGATAACAGGAAAGGATTCTATAGATACATAGCAAATAAAAGACAGACTAGGGACAATGTGGGCCCTCTCCGGAATCTATCAGGAGAACTGGCTACCATGGATTTGGAGAAGGCTGAGGTTCTTAATGACTTCTTTGCCTCAGTCTTCACTAGCAAATGCTCTGACCACACCACCCAAGTCTTGGAAAGCAGATGCAGGGTTGTGAGAATGAAGACCTTAGGCCCACTGTAGGAGAGGATCAGGTTCGAGACCATCTTAAGAACCTGACCGTGCACAAGTCCATGGGACCTGATGAAATCCATCCACAGGTCCTGAAGGAGCTGGCGAATGAAGTTGCTAAACCACTGTCCATCATATTTGAAAAATCCTGGCAGTCAGGTGAAATTCCTGATGACTGGAAGAAGGGTAATATAACCCCATTTTCAAGAAGGGGAAGGTGGAAGACCCGAGAAACTACAGACCAGTCAGCCTCACCTCTGTGCCTGGCAAAATCTTGGAGCAGATTCTCCTGGAAAACATGCTAAGGCACATGAAAAACAACGAGGTGGTTGGTGACAGCCAACATGGCTTCACTAAGGGGAAATCCTGCCTGACCAATTTGGTGGCCTTCTATGATGGAGCCACGGAACTGATGGACAGGGGCAGAGCAGTTGACGTCATCTACCTGGGCTTGTGCAAAGCGTTTGACACTGTCCCGCACGACATCCTTGTCTCTACATTGGAGAGACATCAATTTGATAGATGGACCACTCGGTGGATAAAAAACTGGCTCGATGGCCGCACGCAAAGAGTTGTGGTAAATGGCTCGATGTCCAGTTGGAAACCTGTAACGAGTGGTGTCCCTCAGGGATCGGCTTTGGGACTGGTCCTGTTCAACATCTTTGTCGGTGACATGAACAGTGGGATTGAGTGTGTGCTCAGCACGTTTGCCAACGACACCAAGCTGTGTGGTTTGGTTGATGCGCTGGAGGGAAGGGATGCCATGCAGAGGGACCTTGACACGCTTGTGAGGTGGGCCGATGCCAACCTTATGAAGTTTAACCAAGCCAAGTGTAAGGTCCTACACCTGTGTCGGGGCAATCCCAGGCACAGCTACAGGTTGGGCAGAGAAGAGATTTAGAGCAGCCCTGCAGAGAAGGACTTGGGGGTGTTGGTTGACAAGAAGCTTAACATGAGCCGGCAGTGTGCGCTTGCAGCCCAGAAAGCCAACTGTATCCTGGGCTGCATCAAAAGAAGCATGACCAGCAGGTCGAAGGAGGTGATCCTGCCCCTCTACTCTGCTCTTGTGAGACCTCGCTTGGAGTATTGTGTACAGTTCTGGTGTCCTCAACATAAAAAGGACATGGAGCTGTTGGAGCGAGTCCAGAGGAGGGCCACGAGGATGATAAGAGGGCTGGAGCACCTCCTGTATGAAGACAGGCTGAGCAAATTGGGGCTGTTCAGCCTGGAGAAGAGAAGGCTGCTTGGTGACCTCCTAGCAGCCTTCCAGTATCTGAAGGGGACCTACAAGGATGCTGGGGAGGGACTCTTCCTTAGGGACTGTAGTGGTAGGACAAGGGGTAATGGGTTCAAACTTCAACAGGGGAAGTTTAGATTAGATATAAGGAAGAAGTTCTTTACAGTGAGGGTGGTGAAGCACTGGAATGGGTTGCCCAGGGAGGTAGTGGATGCTCCATCCCTGGCGGTGTTCAAGGCCAGGTTGGACCGAGCCTTAGACCACAGGGTTTAGGGCAAGATGTCCCTGCCCATGGCAGGGGGGTTGGAACTAGATGATCTTAAGGTCCTTTCCAACCCTTACTATTCTATGATTCTATGATTCTATGAAACATGAAAGGAGTGTACAAGTGATCTTTAAGCTAAATTATGCAAAGCCCTGTTTAAGGTGCTTTGTGTCCTTTCTGCAAGATACATTACAACTACACACTTTGAAAGAAACTCACAGTCCAGAAGTACATTTTCATTAATCTTTCCAATTTGGAAAATAGAAGGTAGATTGTAGATTTTAGAGTTTTCATTAAGTCAGTCAGAATTGAAAAAAATATGTAACAAACTGTTATTTATAAAACAAAGTAATAAACAACATGTTATTTCAAACACCTTGCCAGTTCTTTCTACGGAGCAAATGCATAGATATTTTCTGTGTAAGTTTCCTATTGTATTTTACTTTAAAAGGTGTTTCCTTATCCCAGATCACACTCTTGCCACATTAAAAGATGCACTGTTTGTGCTTCCAAAATAGGGATTTAAGAGAAAAATGTGGTTTATCTTGTGAAAAAAGAATGCTTTAAACTATAGTGTACTTGGTTGGGGTTTAAACTATAGTTGAAAGCTTGGTGGTGCCCAGCATATCTTTCCTCTTCCCCTCTGAAACTGTTATTAGTTGTCATTTTGTGGCTTGACTTCTATTTACAAGCTTGATCTCACAAAAAAATAAATATATCCATGTTTTAGTACATGAACCAAGAGACTTTGTTTTGATCCTGTGAGGAACAAACTTTATCAAACAGACATCTTCCACAGAGGATCTCCAATAAAGCATATTTTTTTTCTTGTGTCCTGACAACATTGTCTTAAACTTGTGCACAAACATAATTTCAGGGTGTTTATCTACTGGATTTTTTAAAATAAGTTTCTTCTCTGAAGAACTAGAGTGGGTTTTAAGTTTCAGTAAAGTATTTCATGTATAGACTCTTCGTTTATCTTCCATAAAGGTAAATTGTTTTCTCAAGTTTCTCTTTTAAGCCTCCATTTCAACATTCTTTCCACAAGGGAAATATTCCCAGAATGTTGTGGCTTTGGTTTTTTTTTTTGTCTTTGTTTTTCCTGCATAATATTCCTTTGTCATCTTACACAAAGTATGGCATAGTTGTTCAGTAAGGAAAGCGAAACAATTTTTGTTGAAGAAAAATCTCCCTATCTGAAATAAAAGATGTGTCATGCTTGAATATATATTCTGATATGCAAGAGCATGGACCATTCTGTAAAGCTTAATTTGACTTTCTGTGAATTAGGTGTTTTGGTGACTTCTGCCTGTCTGGAAAATCAAGGACAAAAACCAAGGCTCTTAACTTACAACTATAACAAGTGGAGGAGAGGGCATTTTGTTTAAAGTACTGATTTGTAAACTCAGAAGCCAGCTCAGCTGATTGATTAAAATTCAGCAGGTTCTATTTGCAACAACCCAGTGTAGAAATGTTTTTTTAATTATAGCTTGTTTTATAACAATGGATAGGATCTGTAGCCAAATCTGCCCCTGTGAGACATTCAGCAATGGAACAGTAGTATAATTATTTCTTGGATCCCTGATTAGCAAAAACAATACAACAGTTGTACGAAGCTTGAATGTCTGGTTTTCAGAATAAAACAATCTCACCATGCAAAAGCTCCTCTTAATGCTGATTTCTGTAACTTGTGGTTAGATTCAAACCCATAACAGGAAGTAAAATGCATTTTAGAAGCTAGCATACAATGGAAAGCACTGAAGAGTTTTTGAAAACCTGTATTTATATTTCCTACGTGAAAGTTCTCTTTCCAACACAACTTGTAACTCGTCTGCTGTAGGATATTTCAAACACTCAATATCACATGGCATGATCTTTCCTCTACCTTAGAAGTTCAGCACTCAGGACCACAACATAATTTACTCTATTTACAGCCCAATTTCTGCCTGTGTATGAGGGTTTCTGGGAAAATAAGGCAGCAAAAAGCTTTCTCACAAGCAGTGTCCAAACCTCACTGGTACTGGTCCACCTTCTCTAGAAATCCATGCTGTGGTAAAATTCCTACCAATTATTTTGCTTAAGTAAGGATTTCATAATTGTATCTTTAATGCTCTATGCCACTTTCCAAAGCAATAGATTTGTATGGAATGAATTACAAATTCTGGTATCAGAATACACTTCATGCAACTATGATTGTCCGAAATACTTTGGTACAAAACTTTTTTCAGCACTCAAAAATTGTGAAACTGCTTCAGATGTTTCTAGATTTTTCCTTTAATTTTCAATTAGAATTCAGAGAATCATAGAATCACTGAATTAAATTAAAATTGGTAGAAAGTACTAGGTATGCATTCGGTTTCATTGTAGCACAAAAGAAGCAGCTAGATCAGTTTCATGTGTGGTTGATTTGATATAATTTGGTTGTTACTATGATTAAAGAAAGTATCAGCTGGCTGACCACTGGTATGAAAAGAAAAAAAAAAAACCCACGTTCCTATTATGCTTGGACTGTCCTTTTATCAGCACCAGTTTGCTATCCTTTATCACTATCTAAGATTCAGAATTAATTCTTCTCTATACCTCTTGTGGGTGTGAAGTCATGCTTCACCTGGATGAGCTCTATAGAATCTGCTGAATTGGTGATTGAAAGAGCGATTCCATGTAACTGGTACCAGTTGTGGTCCTGATTTCTAAACTCAGCCCAGCTTCAAAACCATACTGAGTCAAATTGTTCTGAATTATATATTGAAATTACTTTGACACAGATTAAAGACCTATTATTTTGACTGAATTTTCCTTTCTATTTTGGGCTTCATACAACAATGATGTGATATTTCCTGATTAAAAATAAAGACTGAATGTTTTTCAGGACCTGAAGAAAACCCTTCTTTTTCCCCCTCTAAATGATGTTTTATGATTGAATATGCTACAGATCTTAGATTTGAATTTTGGCCAAGTGTTGCGGACCTGAACCATAACCCCACCTCATGCTGTATATAATCCTGCATATGTTGCAGCATAATGAAGATTGTAATTACTTGTTATCGTTTGTACCAGTATTGTACCAACTCATTACTCAGAATAACTTGATCCCATCTTTAGGTTAAAAAAAAATTCGAAGCTGCATTTGGTTGCAAAAGGAAGAAGATAAATACAGGCATAGTCTAAGCATGCTGTAGGATTCCCTTCTGAAAGAAGAATCCCTGATACTATAGTAGAGACAAGAAATTCAGTGTAAAAGTGAGGGGCTCAGCGCTGGATCAGGACCATGGGTCACAGCCTGACATTCAGCCTGTGTGCTGAATGCCAGCTGCTGGGGGCGTGCGTCTGTACCCTCCCCAGACCAGGTGTGCATGGTGCGTGAGAGTGAATTCACTGGCAAACTCCAAGCTGCACCAGCCAGCGAGTAGGAGGCGCTGGGTCTGGGCAGGGCTATCAGGCGGGTGGAGGGTCTGTGCTGGTATCTGAGGGGAGCTGTGACTGTAGGGTGCCTCTGGGACAGGTGTGTGAGTGCTGTGTGTGCAGCAACCACCCAGCTGGACCAGCTGGAGAGTCAGGGACCCAAGGGGCAGGTAAGGGTGGCTGGGATCTGGGCAGTGGTGCTGGGCAGGCAGAGGGGCTGTGCTGACACTTGGGTGATCCAAAAATGTGGATGTGCTGGTGAACCTGGGGAGTGTGGTGTGCGAGCTGCACTAGTGACCTTCTGCCTCTGCCAGCCCAAGAGGAGGAGGGGATGTGGCTGTCTGTGCTGAGTCTGGTGTGAGTCCTGAATGTGAGTGCTGCTGAAAGCAGTGCCTGGTCTGTGGCGCTGTGTTTCATGTGTGTGTGTTTCATGTGTGTGTCTGGGATACATGCTGTTTTGGTGCTGCAGCAGCTTTGCTAGCTCAAAGGGGAAAGTGGCAGACATATTCCTCAGCCTGGGCAGAAACTTGGGTCCCTGGCCATTGGGCTGGGCTCCAGTGGCCAGGCAGGAGGATCCTGGACCAGGCAGCCAGAGGAGGTGGCTGTATATCATATAACTTAACACCATCATAAGCTCTCAGTAGGTTGAGTGACAGTCTTCCCTTGTAATTAATGTATATGCCTAAGCCTAAGTATTTGCTTCTAGTGTCTCTTTGTAGAAGGCTTTTTCCCCCCCATTGCTTTGATGGCATAGCTTAGTCTAAAGTTTCTTGGTGGACTTGCTGTCCATTCATCACCTCTGGAACTGGATCACTGTTTACTTGACCTTTAGATTTATAGTTTAAAGTATGGATTTAAAAATTTATAGCACCATCAGCAAAGAAGTTGCCAGTATTGGTGTTAGGCCTGTGTCACTTTACTGGCTGACTGGTCCCTGTCAGTGTAGAGTCAGAGCAGATTTTGACGAGTATGAGGATCTTTTGTTACCCAAGATCATTATTTTTAATACATAACTCATGAAACTAGCCATTTTTGTAATTATGTCTTTTTCTTTTTGTTTAGGTGGTCAATTAATTATAGGGGTTAATTATTTTGCAGAATCTTAAACTGAAATGTTCACAACCTCCCTTACTTTAAGGATTTATTTTCTCAGTCATAATTTCTCATAGAGTTTTTTTAGTGAAAAAAGTAAAAGAAAATAATCTCCTTTTCCTGTGCCTTTTACTGATTTTCCTAGTGACAGAAGGTCTTACTTTGGAAAAACAGATCTCTAAATTTGGGTTACTGAAAATAAATGCAGAAAGAGAAGATTTTAAGCTCTGTAGTTAGCTATATTTCTATTTTGTTCATATTAAAAGGAAAATGCCTGCTAGCAATTCCAATAAAATTGTTCAGGGTGGCAATTCTAGAATGAAAAAGCTGTAAGAAGGTAAGAAAGCAAAAGTTTGCTTAGTGATAGTATATAAAGTGACGGTATATAAAGCGATAGTATATGAAGCTAGGACCTCTGTTGATGTAAATGAATACAACTCAATGACTGAGAGTATCTATTTGGTTTTGCTACCACTGGATTCTAATCCTAAAGCTAGAAAAGGAACTTAAACGAAAAATGCTAATTATAAAACCACAGCCCAGAGCAAGTAGTATGACATTTATTTCTATACTGAATTACACAGTAATCCAGAATTGACTTAATCAACTATCTATGTCCACCCAAGGGAGATGAATAAAAAGAAACCTGGTAGAGGATATTGATCATCATATAAAATGGTAGCAATTACCATTAACAAATGGTTTTTAATAAGCAAACAGACAGTTAGTACTATTAACTTGAGGTTTTCCTCATCACAAGAAAAAAAAAAAAAGTGAGGAAAAAAAAGAGTCAGGGCCTGATGCTTTTTCCATTAATTTCAGGAAAACTTACTTGAATTTTGGATGGCTACAAGACACCTGATTTTAATTTCTTTAAAAATGGTAACTAGTGGAAGATATCCGTATCTTCCTAATGCTCTTTTCTCTAGTGACTTTGTAGAAATCTTGAATGTTTAGCTTAGATATAACCCTTAACTTTCAGATAGCTGATATTGATAAGAAAGCAACCACTAAACTAAACAGTTATTAAGCTGAAGGCAAACTTTATGAATCTCTTCTTTATTCTAAAACGATCTAGCTAACCAGACCACCCAGGCTCCCTGCTGCTGAAGCTGATTTTTGTGGGAAGATGTGCTTAACTTAATTTAACCACTCTCTTGAGATACTCTTGAACTAGTTGTTTCCACTGCTTCAGAGTTGCAGTGCTTTGATCCATGAAGACCTATAATATTCTTTTCATGAATCCCACAGTTGTGGTTGCTAAACAATTCTCAGCAGTGCTATCGGCTCTGGAGCTCATGGGGAATCACTGTATCGTTATGTGGCTACAATTCACAAAGTCAGGTTATTTCTCCAGATGAGACAGGTTCAGATCAATAACAGTTAACTAATCCAAGTGTATACTGCAGGTTCTTTTTTTTTTTTTTTTTTCTTTTGAGATGACTGTGGGTTTGGTTTTTTTAAAATAAGTTCAGGAAAATTTGTAATTCTGTCTCTCATTCATAGTGGTTTTTGAACAAAGTATGCACTGCTTATTTTTCTTTCTCTTACAAGAGTGAAAATTACTTATTCCATCATTGCATTCTATGATTCTTTGCTGACCATTGTAATTGCACAGATATATTATCAAACCGAAATGTTTATTTTAGTTTGATAATTGATATCAGTTAAATTTCCTTATAGATATGCATTTAGATATCCTCCTATTCCTGCAAGATGACAAAATTTTTTATTGGTTTGTTTAACTTTGCGAACTTTTTTTTCCTGTATGAATAGTGATAGTACAGGTTTTAACCTCAGAAATATATTCTTATTACATTTTCTGATATAATTAGCTTTTCATAACATAGTTTGCAACAGCTTCTGGTTCTTAAAGAGAGTTTTTATAGATCATACCTTTAAAATGATGAAAAATATACCTAAATACTGATAATTTTCTTATGAGAAGCTTACTTCACAGATGAGCATGTGCAGACCTTTGAAATTTGGCTTTCCTGCCTGCCATCTTCCCTGGGTTGCTGTGAAAGCAAGTTAAAAGAAAAAATAAAACAAGCAAATATGATATTAACAATTGCCTCATATGCGTTAACAGGAATCTATTTGTATGTCAAAAGCTAAAAAAAAACCAACCAACCAATCAAAAAAAAAAAAAAAAAGGAAAAAAGTCAGGAGAACAGAAGAGCACTAATCAGTGTGTCCTATGCTCTTCTTTGTAGTCCCAGCGCCGTGTTACATTTCACCTCCCTGATGGCTCCCAGGAAAGCTGCAGTGACAGTGGTCTGGGAGACCACGAGCCGGTGGGTGGTGGAACCCTGATCTCACACCCTCTCCCTCTGGTTCCGCCGCAGGACGAATTCTACGACCAGGCTTCACCGGACAAGAGGACTGAAGCTGATGGCAACTCCGACCCCAACTCGGGTGAGTCACTATCAGTGCTCTGCTTATCTGAGTTGCTTTAGTAACTGGGTTACTTTCTTTTTTATCCCTTTGAGCTCTGCAATGCTAAAGATGTTTTTAAGCATGTGCATGAATATTTGGTCTTGTCAGCTCATAATGATTGTTAGGAAATAATGTAGTTTACCTGAAATGCCTCATGTTGTAGTTTAACTGTAGAAACAAAAGTATATCCAGTAAGAAAAAAAACCTCCATACTAATTGCACAGTAAGCGAGAACAGCTGGGAAGAAGGGCCTCCTACAAGGTAGCGGGTTTTTCTTGGTGAATGCAATGCCGTTGCTATTTAGCACTGGACTTTGTGTTAGGAAAGTCTTCTAAACACAAATTTAAAGAGCAAGGAAACAGAGGTGACACTATCTGTTAGACTAACATAGAAAAGAGTAGATCAGTGAAGCACTGAAAAATTTCAAGAATCCAGATTTCTACTACACACCTACAATTCTCCCTTCTAGCAACAAGAAACACAGGGTTTCTTTGTTGGATTGGAATGGCATGATGTTCTGTTGGAATGTGGAGACTTGAACATGCTGAAAACTGGCGGTGGGGAGATGTGGACGGGGGGACAGTAACACTGCCCTTAAACCTCTTGTTTTCCCTCTAGAATATGGAGACAAAGGTTAAAAGTTTTATCTATGCTCTTGGAAAGTAATAGAACTTGAGTTCTCTTGCACCCCAGGAACTATGATCTTAAACCCTAAATCTTTAGAAATACAAAGAACTATAAAAGAATAACAACCGTGAATGGGCTGACTTTTGAGCAAGAATGTATGTCTACTTAAGCAAGTGAGAAGCTTAAGTGGAATTATCCTGTTAATTCTCTGACCATGTATGAGACGTGTGAAAGATTTAACAAAATCAGAGAGGAATTTTAAGGCAGCATGGCATGTTGGCACTGTCACATTGGCTTCACTGACTGAATTGCACATCTCTTCAAAATGTGATATGAAAATCCTCCAGGAGTTAGGAAAAATGGTCTGAGTCAACTTTATACCAAGTTATTAAAAATGTGGTTTTTAGAAATTTTGTCAAGTACATTGTGCAAATATAGTATATAAATAATGATTATCTATTCGTACCTGATACAGAGACTAATAGAAGATTAGGCAGAGTGAATAAGTGTTCTTAAAAGCTATATGAAAATTTTTAATATGTCTGTGGTTACACCTGGTTTAGCATTGGGGATGCTAAATTCATGGCAAATTCATGAAAATCTAACCATCGAGCTGTACTGATGATCAGTGAATTATTGAATTATAGTCTTTTCCACATTCATCAGACTGAATTAGGACAGACGTTGAAATAATGCATTCCAGATCTCATCAAGTCTCACAAACTAAGAAGGGAATGATATGTCCGTTACTGTGACAGAAATCGTCCTAGGAAAACCTAAGCTAGGAAGAGAGTGATGGCACCCATTAGATGCATTTGCTTTTTATATCTTACTCAGTATCAAGCTATTGCCTAGGCATTGTGTCAAAAGTTATTTTGCTACTGGAGGCACAAATTTTTGGAAGAGATGTGAAATGGAGTTTAAAGCAGTTTATGGTTATTGACAATCCTGTGCCGATTTTCAGAAGAGAATAATGCTATCTGGTAATTGGGAAAAATTACTTCATGGATATTTATATATGTTCATGGTTAAAATAACTGATGTAGTATCATTTCAACATTGTATTCTTTGACACTTATAAACTGCATTTCTAGTTCTATTTCAGTGAAATGTTAAATGGGTGTATTTAATGGTAGAGGTAGTTTCGTTTCAGTGGCTGTTTAAGGATTGCTGTTTATGAAAGTACTTGGGGCATGCTGAGGTAAAAGATACAGCTATAAAGTAAGGAATAAGTCTTAATGGAGAGTCATAGTGTTACCATGTACATGTACTACTGCTACTTTTGGATTATAAATGTGGCAGAACATTTTTATTTTAAATGTTTTAAGTGAAGAGAAAGAAAAGTGCTTATGGGAACATTTTCTAATGATCTTCAAGAAAAAAATCTACACTAAAAATGAGATTTGTCCCACTGTATTTTTATGAAAGTTCATTCTAAGTAAAAGTTTGTTTCAGCTCACGGGAATATGATATTAATCTTTATAGTAAAGTCTTTGCCTCATGGTGAGAGCAATTTTGGTTAATGGCTTTAATGCTCGGTGAATTGTGCAATTTATTATTGTACACTGTGAAGTTATATGAATAAAAATGCAGCCATTGTTTCTCAATATTAGTATGCTGCTATTTTAGTTATATTTGAAGAGTAATCAAGGGCCAGGTCTTCAAAACCTGAAACAGGGGGGAAAAAAAAAAGCTAAAAATCTTGATAACTTATTACACAAAGGTATGAGAAACCTTGTTGCCATATTTTCTTGCAATCATTAGCTTCTACAGAGACTGAAGAGCTACAATTACATGATTTAATGAAAGATATGTACACAGCGAGAGTACATTCATCTAACTAATCTTAAAATAGTGAGATCTCTAACTTGAAGAAACTGAAGTGAAGAGAGGTACCAATGACACTAGTATTGTCAGCCACACACCTTCACTGTGGTTTTGAAGGAAAGGTAACAAGGTAGAAATATGAAGTAAAAAATAAAATTTATATGAACTTTTAGAATCACATGTGTAGTCCAAGTTTGGTTTGTATCACTCAAAATTGTCTTCATTGTCAGAGGACTATGATGTTAACCTGCCAGTTAGTTGCAACTTCCTTGTATTTCAGCTTTGTCTCATTTACACCCTGATGCACTTTACAAAAATTCTTCCATCAGTGAGCAACAATTCACCGTGTTTAAAAACAATATAACATTACAGAGTGACACCAGCACTGAGGTTTTGTTATGCATTATTAAGTGATAACAACAAGTAATTCAAATTTACTACAGGAAGTCTCATTATTCAAGAGTCATGGTTATGATGATTTAATTTTGCATAAAATATTGATTTGTAAGGCAAGCTTTGTGTATATTACAACATCTTATTGCATTTAAATGCAGTGATTAACAACCTTAGTCTTGTCTTGCTGACCATGACTTTGCCAAATGCATGGGTCAATAGGAAGAGAAAGCAGCATGACATACCTGGCTACGCTGTCACAATGATGACAAAAAAAAGTTTGTAAATATTATAGTGTTGAGAGTCTGTAAACAAACAAACAAAACAAGGCGCATGCTAAAAAGGAGATTCTATCATTTTCTGGAAACTAATGGCTTTGAATACTCTGAACTGTGCCTTGGTGTATGGAATGCTGACCTTACGTGTTCTCCAAAGGAACACCATCTTTTGCATTTGAAAGGCTTGTATATAACACTTTCTATGAAAACTAAAGGAAGATAGCAGCTGATTAAAGTTCTTTACCTTTTGGTGTGTCAGTTAAGAACACAGAAAACATAAAGTTTCTTTAGGATCTAAAAAAAAAAGGTCACTGTAAGATGGCATGACTTCATAGACTGTCTTATTACCAAAATTCCTGCTTTTCAATGATTTTAAATGTGCATATTAAGAAATGAACATTTAACACAAACATCTTTATCATCAGTTACAGCAGAAGTGTACAGCTGTCTGATGTATTCTAGTGTGGATTATTTCTTTAGTAATCACACAAAACTGTGTTTTTCTTTGCCAACAGTCAGGCTCAGAGTGTTATTTTTCACTATTATATGTGTGTTTTCTGTAGACATAAAAAAAACAACCCACCTTATTAGTGAAGAATTTAACTGTGGCTTAGTAAAGGTTGTCAGGGACTTAAATTTAAATTGGAATTGTTAAAGTATCTAAGGATTTCATGCAGCAGAGCTGTGCGATAGAACTGTATGAAGGAAAAATGTGCCTCCTAGTGTAAAGAAGGGGAAAAATGCAGTTTAATGAAAAAGCTTGATAAATCACATTTTTATAGCTGCAAGCTGTGGATGTGATTCATTTTTCTTCAAAGAGATAAAGAGGAATAGCATATATTTAGTAGAGTGTTAGACCTGCTCTAGGGAGAAAGCCTCCTATACACTGTGGATGAATCTATGCAATAATTCCAATGGTTTAAAACCAGACAGGAATACAATATTTATGTCTTCTGTTGTTTATAGAACTAAGTAAATGCTTGCCTAATTTCTACACTTCATTAATAAGTATTATCAATATATGTTACATAACACAAAATAATAGCTTTATAAAAATAAGGAGCTGTAGAAAAAATTGTAACAAAAACACTTAGTAAAAAGGATGACCTTCAAATTAAGTAGAATATTCCATTATGTCCTAAATTATTAATTACAAATTACAAAGCAATTCCATATTCTTGGAAATCATTTTATTATGCTGCCTATCAATAATATTGTTTGTGGATAGCTTTTTCATTTCCAGTACATTGAAAATTTTATGGATAAATGTGGCTGATAAATACCTGAATTCCCACATTTTAATAAACCCAATACTATGGTAGTTTATCCAAGTGATGTCAGGGGTATTAAATCATACTATAATTCCAGTAATAAGCAGGAATATGTCTGTGGCAGTGGTTTAATTATGATTAAAGTTCAGAGTAAAGGCAAGACTGTCTTGTATTACACTTGGTCATATGATAGGGTCCCATGTGGAGAAGCTAAGCCTTTCATGCAGAGAGCTTTGGTTTTACAGTGTCACAATCATTACACCCAGTGGCTGATGATGATTTAACCTTGCAGGCATACCCTCTGCTTAATCCTGCCTTTCATTTTATTGCCTCAGAAGTTTCACGTCTTACTTGGCAATATTGGAGTCCATAGCTGAACATCCTAAGGTGTAGGAAGAAATGTTACTTTGTCAATGCTTAGCTCTAGATAAATCACTGTCCATAGTTATTCTTGTGTTTTTATAATATGAGACTCTATGTATGTGAACTAAAATAGGAACATTTGCCTTTGAGTCATTTCCTCCATTTCATTAAACACAAGTTCATACCTCACACAGAATCTAACACTGTCACATTTAGCTGCAGGCAAGTAGGAGTAAGAACAACTGGAGTCAAGTTGTGAATTAGCCTACTGAAGAGCTATAAAATAGTCTGAATTCAATCTTAGCTCATGCCCTTATTTCTTTAAAAAGATAAATAAAATCTGAAAGATACAAGAGGTATTGCTATCTCTTTACATCTCTTTGTTGCCTCATTACAATGAGGATTTTAAAACTGTCCTGGTTTAGAAAAGCCACTGTTACATCTATTCATGTTTTACTCTCTTTCCCCCCTTACCCCAAAGCTAATTGGAGCATAAATCAGGATGGCATAGACACTGAATGGGCAGCAAGATGAGAACTTGTCCCATCACTTCTCTAAGATGTACACCTAATGTGTCTGAACTTTCCATCTGCTGCTGCTGCCATCCAAGATGAGGTGGTCCTCAGGTCCTCAGCAGTGAGCTGAAAAGGCTAGATGGGGCATTTGGACTATGTAAGACTTGTAAGAGAAAATTAGAAGGGTTAATAGGGTTACTTTGCTTAGTATTTGTGAGACAAATTTGAAGTGCCAAGTCCAGTGCTTGGCTTCCCAGTATGGAAGAGAAATGGAAATATGGAGCGAGTCCAGCAAAGGCCCACAAAGGTGATTAAAGTATTAGAGTATCTGTCACTTGAAGAGATGCTGAGAGAAATGGCACTGTTCATCCTGGAGAAGAGAAGGCTTAGAAAGGATCTTATTAAAGTGTAAAAATCATGATGGTGTGCGGGGAAGGAGAATAGAGATAGAGGCAGACTTTTCTCAGTGGTATACCAAATGAAAGAAGGGGCAATAGGGAAAAACTGAAATACAAAGCGATTCTCTTTAAACATAATGAAAAAAACCCCACTCACACTTTCTTACTATCGGGGCAATAGAACTCTGTACCAGGTTTGCCAGAGAGATTGTAGAGTCTCCATCCTTGGGTATTTTGAAAACTGAAGTGGCTCTGGTTGACCCTGATTTGAGCAGGGAGGTTGTACTAAACAATTTCCAGATGTCCTTTCCAATCTCAAACATTCTGTGATTCTAAAATCATAGAATAGACTCATAGAATCATAGAATAGTTAGGGTTGGAAAGGACCTTGAGATCATCTAGTTACAACCCCTCTGCACACAGTACTCCAAGTGGGGTCTCATAAGAGCAGAGGGGCAGGATCACCTCCTTTGACCTGCTGGTCACACTTCTTTTGATGCAGCCCAGGATATGGTTGGCTTTCTGGGCTGCAAGCACACACTGCCAGCTCATGCTAAGCTTCGCATCAACCAACACCCCCAAATTCTTCTCTGCAGGTCTCTGAACCACTTCCCCACCCAACCTGTAGCTGTGCCTGGGATCGCCCCAACCCAGGTGCAGGACCTTGCACTTGGCTTGGATGAACTTCATGAGGTTGGCAGTGGCCACCTCTCAAGTGTATCAAGGTCCCTCTGGATTGCATCCCTTCCCTTCAGCGTATCAACCAAACCACACAGCTTAGTGTCGTCGGCAAACTTGCTGAGGGCGCACTCAATCCCACTGTCCATGTCACCGAAAAAGATGTTGAACAGGACTGGTCCCAACACCGATCGCTGAGGGACACCAGTTGTTACCCATCTCCATTTGGACATTGAGCCGTTGACTGCAACTCTCTGCGTGCGACCATCCAGCCAATGCAATACAGATGTGAAGAAAGAGGGAAAGAAAAATCTGTATTCACCAAGCTACTGGTTTCTGATGCATTTGCCTAAACATAACAACGTAGTGCCATTTGTGATAACATAAGGTGCAAATACATCCATAACTGACATACATGCCACAGGAGCTATTTTCTATAGGAAACCAGGCAACGTAACAAAAAGATATCTGAAATTACACCAAAAGCAATTATAAGGCAACTATATTGAGACTCAATATCTATGCTAGTTTGCCTAAACACTCTTTATAGAAAAATATAGACCCTGCTAGGCTTGATAAGAACGTAATAAAGGAATAAGACCAATGGTCTGTCTTGCACCATACTTTGTGTGGGCAGTGGGAGGGGCTATATATGAGAAGTACTTTTAGCTCCTAAGTTAGGTATCGGAACTTCATCAAGCAGATTTCATAGAGAAGTTCCTATGTCCCACCACAGGTTATGAATGAAGGCTCTAGTAAGCAGCCAACAGGTACAAGTGTTAGTTCCAGACATTAATGATGGAGCTCAGCTCCATATTATAGTTTCCTGAATTTGAATGCTTACATGTAGAAATCTAAAACTTTATCCTAAGTGTCTAAGCTCCCTTTTTAATTTCTTGATCAATAAAGCTTTAATTTCATCTTAGAGCAGGTTCCTAAAAAAAGGTTGGCTAAATTTCACTCTAGAGTCCATTTACCATATTTCTACTGTGAAATAGGAGTGTAATAGGAGCTCAAATACCAAACTCATATATAGACATTTGGGATTAATTTAGCTCCAGAATGTAGATGCTACTTAAAATACCCAAGGTTGCCTACCTGTTGTTAACTGCACTGCCTTCTTTCACTTTTGATATCCACATGCAAACACCTTAAGCACCCCAGGATATTTTTAAACTGGTCTTGCACACCAATTGTTAGGCAGCAGCAGTGGGGTTTAGGTTGAGATTCATTCAAGAAGTTAGCAAATTTAGTTAACTAAGTGCAGGTGTTATATATGTAACCTCTCTGTGTACCTATAAGTCATTCAGACATGAGTTAGGTAGTCTGAGCTCCAATTGTAGTCAGTGAAGACCTAGTCAGTATCATAATTGAGTCTAGACACCCACTCAGTTGGGTGTCTAATTCAATGTGAGAGGCATAGTTTTCCAGACTGTATTGACTAGATTGTCATTGTGCATAGGGGAAGCTTAGACACCTAAATTTAGCTGATTCCATCAAATCCAACCTTTTGTGTGAAATGAATCCCAGCTATTCTTGTTGCTAAGGGAATACTCTTATCTTTTGGGAGATTTAACAGTCTTTCTTACCTACCTGCACATAACATTATTCAAAAGAAAATGAATTTTTTTAATTTCTTGCCTCATTTTTACAGTACTAATTGAATACAAATACCAATTTGCATACTTTCCTTTTCCTCTTTTTTGGTATAACTGAAGTTAAAACATCATATATTTTAATGCATAGTCCTAAAGAAAAATTTCTAATAATATTTTTGTTCTATAATCAGTTTTTCTTCCACCAAACAACCACCAAATATTGTGTGGTAAACAGTATAAGTCTCATGCCATTTTGAAAAATAGCACATCTTGAAGTGAAGATTTTGCATTTTGACTGTCTCTTTAAGAATGTCCTTATGGGACATTCATAAAAACCAGTCATGGAATATTGAGTTCCTTCCTTAAAGTAAATGGCTTGGTAAGATTTTGCTTTCCAAGAAGGAAACCTAGTCCTTCAGTAGAAAAAAATGTGTTATCTCAAGAAACATCATTAGATTTCAGTGTCTTCAGATTTGACTTAGTCTTGTCCAGAGACTAGGTATTAATTTTGTTTATTATGCTTATTTTATGGCTTTGCAATTTTGTTTTTATCAGATTTTATGTTTGCTTCGTTGTAAATCTAAGGAGATATCCATGCATATGAAGGGAGGTTCCCTGAATAAGATCTGAGAGTTACCTGTTATATAGATAATGAATATTCTCTTTTCTTTCAAATATTTATCTTCCCATGGAATGCTTAATGTTTCTCTGCATAGACTTCATCCGTTTGTCTTAAACAAGAGGAGAAGGGGAAGGAAAAATGAATGAAGTAGATTGAAAACAAATAAGGGATGACATTTACAGTCTAAAACATATATAAGTAAACCTTCTAGAAATAGGAATAACAGTCAAATCTTTTCTTAGTCTAAAGCTTTATCCCCTTTCATACTTATGCAGGTAAATACATGTTAGAATAAGACATGTAGGGAGAATGAAAATAGTAAAAGAATACTTATTTTGTTCACCCTGCACAGCATGTTACATTTGTTTATTCTTTGGTTGCAAGGTGAAGGCATGCCTTCCAGAGAGAAGTCATCCATAAGCGAGCTAACTTAGGACACATTTACCTTTGGCAAGGAAAGGGAAAAGGGAAAGAAGGGAAAGCCTGAAACCTTGGGGTTTTTCCCATCTGCGATAAAATACATAAATAAAGACATAAATAATACTTTCACTCTCACGAAGGTTAGAATATTTTTGCAGCTTTAGCAAAAAGATTTTCAATATAAAACCCATGTTACATCACCACAAAAATTTTAAAAATATTATTCTTTGCGTAGTAACGTCTGGTCATCTTTAGGAAAAAGTAGAAATAAATATTTTCTTGCTTACACCTACATAGTATTTTTATACCTTAATAAGTGTGGTTATAACTACATTAGCAAATAATATACAGAACAGTAAGAACAGACCTGAGTGTGAAGCAGCTGGTGCTGAGGTGTTTACTGTGTATATTCCTGTAGGGTTTACTCTGAATGTGTGTGGTCCCATGGACTGAATGCCCATTAATTACTGAGGAATAATTCTGGTTTCATTTCATCCAAAAGGAATCCCATCCTTGTGCTCCAAAGGGGTTCCACAACACAAAGCCAAATGTTTCAAGTGGAGATGACTGGGAAATTCTTGTCAGATGTACACTCCCAAAAGTCAATGTAGCCATACTGTTTAGTAACATATTTCTTTCCCAATGGGCCTACTCTCCTATCATTTTAAAGAAATCTAATTACTGAACTATCATCTAAATACTGCATGCTTAAATATTCTCAGCATATTTATGGTGATTTTAAAGTTCTTCACCCTGAAAAAAAACCACAAAAACGTCATTTTCAAGATAAAACTTGGAATTAAATTCTATGTGCCTACTATTTAGGAGAAGGATTCTTTTTGCTTGCTTGGTGATATGCCCAATTACTCTTTTAGATTAGATCTGTGTTATCTTCAAGGTCTAAAGAAAATTTTTAAGTTCACTGAAAAAGATTGAATAACTTCTTCCTTTTACTTTAGCCCTATGAAACAGTACTGAAGTATTTTATAGCATAGCTGCATTTATGGAAAAATGTCATGGAGATAGCTATTGAAGGCGTACTTTAATATCAAGTAAAAGCACCAGTTACAAATGATTCATCCATCTAAAGTAACTGAAAAAATATGAAAAACTTCTTAACATTATAATCATTGCATATTTCTCAATCCAAAAAACTCATGGTGTGCATGTATATCGTTTTACATGTCCTTTATTTTTTCTTATGTAAAATATATGTATGAATGACTGACATTACAGTGTGATGGAATAATTGACCAGTTTTGATGTTTAGCTTTTACTGAATATTAACAAATCTTTTTCTGTTAAACAGCAGTGGTCAATTACTGAATTTAAGGGAAAGCAATTTGGTAGTCAAAGCACATAAGTTGTTGCAATTTAAAATGTATTTTAAATATGCAAACACATATTTCAATATTGCCAAAGACTTATACTGTAACACAACAAAGGCATAAAAAATTTATTTTCTTTTCAGTAGGTAAACCAATACAATTTGGGTGTTTTAGGGTTTTCTTTTTTTTTTTTACATATTGGGTTTGCAAAACTATAACAAAAGAGGCTGGTTTTAATTGGTAGTGTTATTGTAAGGCTCCTGAAAACCCAGCCACTTACTAGTTGTGAGTTTGTATGTGATCTGGCAAGCACAGCATAGTCATAAACTAATGGATTGTAGCTAAAGTTGTTCAGTAAAAATGTGTAGGTGGCTAGTAGTACTGTAGTGTTACCAGCAATTTTAAAGTCATTTGTAGGTTAGCTTGTGAAATTAAAAGTCTAATAAAAAATTTCCCTGCACTGCTGCCTTTTTCAGCTGATTTAACTGCAGATTCCTTGAATCACTCAGAAAAAGAACCAAATGACTCAAAAATAATCATCCATACCACAGTGAATTCATTGTTTGAATGATAGTTTCACAGTTTATATATTTATTTTAATGAGAAATTAAAAGAATAGTATGAGGTAATTCGTTTGTGCCATTACTCCAGGTGTTTGTTTGGTTTTTTTTTTTATACTATGCACATCCTTTATTATTGCTTCATTATGAATGGAAATCATACATTTTCAGTTGTAAGTAGACAGTTAATAATATAAATCTTTATTTGCATGAGCGACTACACTGTTTAGAGACACATGAAAAACACTTTTTTCAGAAGACTGAAAGTATCTAACATGTTACAGATGAATATAGGTCACTGTGCCAGGTGTAAAAGATAAATATAAGATAAATATATGGATATCTATGCATACTGATATGCATTGTTTTAACACATTGAGCTAGGGTAATGAGATGTTCAGGTAATCTAGATGTTTACTAATGATACTGACCTTTGGCTACCCAACTTCCCTTCAGCATTTAAAGAGATATCATGACTGATCTTAAAGATGGATATAGTTAAAAATAGCCTAATGCATCGGTGCTTATGTTCTCTTGATACTCTGTGCAGTTTAATCAGACTCTTATGGTCACTTTTTCAAGAAATTCTATGTAGGAGCCCAAGCTCACGAGCTCTATTTATGAATAAATGGACTTCTGCGTTAGGCATAGGATGTCTGTGCAGTTAATCTCCCAGAAACCTAAAAAAAAAAAAAAAAATTTTTACACATGCTTGATTCTCTAGCCTATAATATGAGTCATGCCTTCCAACAGAACAAAATACTTTGGTGTTAAAGAATGTATTTAATACTCACCTTCTGTCCTGAAAGTCAAACAGCATTTTTGAGCTACTTTCTGTGTAAATGGCAAAAGACGTCATATCAAAAGAGGGAGACAGAATGAAAAAGACAACTTTAGAGAAACTTGTGAGTTTATCCATATTATTTTGCAAACAATGACAATGTTATTATAAAAAAGTTATAGCTTGCAAAAAGTCTGGTTAAACAAAAAATAATGAAGAATCCTAGAATAGCCAAATAGCAAGCTGTTTTTCATGCTTTATTAGCTTTTGGGCTTAAGATCATCAGGTGATTCCACAAAAACACCTGAATAAATAAATCTTTATAAAAACACAATGCAAGTTAAAGAAACATTTAAGAAATAAAAGCATGATCTATTGGAAGATATCTTAGCACAAAAGAGACTCATGGGCCAGAGTCTTCCATTTTTGGAGGAACGTTTTCTGTGACCTTTTATAAATTGGTATCTCTCGCTTGCTTGTTTGACCAAAATTATATTCCACTCTTCTGTCTAATTTACTTCAACTGCTGTGAGTCATCACACACTAAAAGACTAAATCCTGGGGGCACTGTATGTTGATATCTGTCTATATCTCATTTCTTTCATTTAGAAATCAATTATGTTTGGGTTGGTGATAAGATAGAGTGTATTTGTCAATGGAACAAGTCCAAAAGTGATTGTTGCCTACTCTGTTGCACAAGTGCAGGGAAAGAAATGGAGAGAGATTAGACTAGGATTACTCAAAAGGCAGAGAAAGGAATGTCTTGAAAGGTGATAGTAAGCTGCCAGCTGGATATATTATGCACAACAATGTAGGCATGGTATATGGGAAATGGAGTGCAGGGGTAATAACATTGGTACAGGTAATTTTTCCATCTGCATTGAAACACTTTACAACTGCTCTGTGCTGCTCAGAAAGCTGCTCTATTTATGGCTCAAAAATGTCCATGAATCATTCTGTCAGCTGAAAAATCTTCAAGGGAAGAATGCTTGTCCTCAGAAGACTGCAAAATTCCAGAACAAACTAGAAAACAACCCAAATTGAGAAAGAGAGCACTTAGCTGGGGGAAAAGATGAGTGCCATATTGCTTCATTCAGCCTCCCTCCTTTTTGGTCTTGTCAAATGTATGCTTATAACAAGATGCCAACCTATTCAGTGTTGTATTCTGCTACAAGGTATGTGGCATCTCATAAATCTGGCAGTTCACTGACAGCAGTGTTCTACTTTTCTATCTTGCCCATTAAAATCTATTTAATTAGGTTGAGGCTATTAGATCTGAGGAGCATGTCTAGACTAGCCAATGGTGTTAAACTGTCATGGTGCCAGATGTAATGCTTAAGAGCAGATAGAACTGACCTCTAAAATATTGAGGAAATACTTGCACATTGTATGTCTCTCCTAAGCTAACAGTAGTGTAAGAACAGTGTTTTGGTTTTATTTTGTGGGTTGGTTTTTTTTTTTTTTCTTTATATATATGTGGTATTACTTCCTCAAAAGTCTACAATTTCTATACATTATGTTCAGTGCATCTGAAATTAAAGTATAATTCATAAGCAAATAAATCTCTAATGTGGCAAGCGTAGAGTGGTATATTCAGTCTCCGGAAAATATGATAAAGATTCAAAAATACTGTTGTGGCTTCTTTTAATAAATTTGGCATATCTTACTTCTTAGCCCAGATTAAATAATTGGATCATGTAAATTATCTTAGGGAATGAAAAAAGTTCAAATCTCTTTTCCACTGGAACAGATACTTGACTATAAACTGGAGCTTAGTGTCTACCTAAGTCATTAGGAGTGTTTCTATTTTGATGGAGTTTATTCCACAGCTTTGATAATTTGAATCAGCCAGTCACAATCAAAAAGCGTGGATTGGTATAGCTAATTTATGTTCCTGGATGATACTCCAGTAACATCCCAGTTTAAAATAGCTGAGAGGCAACCAAGTGAAAAAAAAAAAAAAAAAATTGAAAATAATCTTGAGCTTCTTCCTATAGTTGAGGATCAGCTTTACTGATAATCTGCCTTCTGAAAGGTTTGTCAGACTAGGCCATTGATCTGTGTATTAAAGGGCCAAACTGCAGGCAACTTGAAAATAGTGCTTTCTATTGTAATAGTTGGTTGTTCTCAATAATAGAAACTGGACATTTTTAAAGGGGAGAGAAAAGCAGAGATTTTCATCATTGGGGGTTTGTTTGTTTTTTTCAAGGTGCTGCCTGTTCAGGCAACACGTGAGAAAAGTTGTCCTTAGTTATCATCATAAGCACATTTGTTTGATGGTCAGGAATGAAAACTTAATTAGTGTAGACATCTAAACTTCCAGCCATGTGTGCACAGACATACATGGATTTTTCTCCTTCTGTAACAAATGCCTTTTAAGGAAGCACCAGAATTATCAGCTAATTTTGAAGCACTATGTTTATTTCTAAGTCTGTTTTGCATAGTATGTTCTTTGATACACTGTACTAATAAAGTAATTTCTATTCAACCATACAAAGTGTAATAAAGAATGAGTATCTTATCTAATGCTATCTCTTGTTTGCTCAAATCTTTTCATTAAAGTCTCTTATAAAACTTTACCACTTACTGTCATTTCAACTCTTTCCAAGTAACACTTTTATACCATAAGGGTAAAGACATACCAGTTTTATCTTCATTAACATGTTATGTGGTAAACAAATTTGGCATGCAAGAATTTCTCTGTGTTAAGACTAATTCAATCATTAGACTTACTTTTGCTGCACTACAAATACACATTTCAACCTATTGAATTTATTATCTAATATCTGTGGATAGCGATTAGCAGTTTTGCTCATTATCAGTCTGAATCTGCTACATAAATCCTGGCCTTAAATTGTTAGCGTGATTGATCTCTGAACTTTTTTTAACCTTTCTGGCTCAAGTGTTTCAACTAGATTTTTAAAAGATAAATATTTCATTTTTCATGTGTAAGCTTAACTGTAAATCAGAAAAATATATGAAAGATTCTCTGCAACTGCATAGAAAGATCGTGTCTCTTTACTCAGCCTGGCTTTATTTATGAAACAAGTGTGTACATTTTTTATTTCATTAAATACTCATATTTTTCAACCTAATTCACCTAATATTTTTTGCCCTTCCCTCCTCCTCCCTTCCCCCCTCCCTTCTTTTAACTATATTGGATGTGGTGTCCAGGATTGTAGGGAGATGTATTTGGTGCAGGTGCCCAAGCGCTGGCAGTGGGGGCTTCAGGGTGACATCTATGAGGAAAGGCTGGGGCTTCCCCGTGCTGGACACAGCTGGTCCCAGCCGGCTCCAACCAACCCACCACTGGGCATGGCTGAGCCCCACAGGCAAGGAGGTCACATCTCAGGGAAAGTGTGTTTGAGAAAGGGTAAAAAATATTCTCTGGTGATGAAAAGTAAGGAAAGGAAAAATGTGAAAGAAACATCCCTGCAAACATCTCAGTGACAGAAGGAGGGAAAAAGGTGCTCCAGGCACCGGATTAGAGACTTCCCTGCAGCCCCTGGAGAAGACCACACCACAGCAGTTATGTCCACACATTAGGAATGAAGGACTGAAGTTGAGCCTGGAAAAAAGTGGGGAGTGAGACAAAGGTGTTACTTTTTTTTTTTCCTCTCTCCTTTTTCCTCACCACCCAGCTCTATTTTCGTTGCTAATAAATACATTAATTTTCCCCAAATCAAGCCTATTTTACCCATAACAGTAATTGTTAAGCAGTCTTCTCATCTTTGTCTCAACCCACGAGCGTTTCTGTCGTATTTTCTCTCCGATCTTGTTGAGGAGGGGGAGTGAGAGAGCGGCTGAGTAGGCATCTGGCAGCCTGGCAAGGTCAAGCCACCACAGGTGGTAGTTTATGCTAGTTGCCTAGGAAAATACCCTCAAAGTTTAGAGAAAAGTATTATACTTTTTTAATATAAAAGTATTATGAGAAGTACTCATCTTTGCCAGAGAAGATCCCAGCTAAAACATTATGACCAGTTTTTAATCTATACCACATTCTTTTAATTTCTAGCTTTCCACTGTCTCAGTTTCTGTTTTATTTTCCTGAGGATGCTCTAGTCTGTCTAATCCATACTTACATGTAAGAAAAATTTGTCATATACTACCTCTGTGACATTACCATGCTTATATATGTGAGGAATTTTGGCAGAAAATGTCACAACTCTTCTTAGTCACACATAACAAACTTTTGAGTAACTAATGTTTTGAATGTATATGTATTTGGATTTCAGAGAAGGATTCTGTCATGTCACTGAGGCTACTCTCATAAATATAAAATTTCAGAACAGGATCTATGCTGAAAGTATTGTTCTCTCCCTGCTTCCACTTGAGGTTTTGTTCAAGCCTTTGCTTCCGCAACAAAATCTTTCCATGTGGAACATGGAAAATTTCTCCTAAAATAGCTGTATTATTCTGTGTTTCCATCTAAGAAGACAAGCTTCCTTAGTGACATACGAGAATATTATTGGAGTCATAAAGCCAAAGATAATAAGCTGTGCCTCACCTATGTTATGGTCAGCAGAGAGAGGCAGCAGCAAGAAACCAGAATCTGTTAAACACAGATTGTTTTCCTGATTTCTTATATGAAGAAGCCATAGAAAGTCTAAGACAGTCTGCCATTCCAGCTCCTTAAAAGGGCTGTAACCATACCATCCAAATAAAACACGTCCACAGTATAAGGTTTTGCTTTCCATACAAGCAAAAGTGAGCTTGGGAAGAAAACCCATAGCATTTGCCAGTCCAATTCTGCTCAACAGACGCTCTTACAGGTTCCAAATGACCTGTGCTGTTCTGTCACTCACCTCATTTACACTGTGTCCCAGAGATTTTGAAGACAGCTTTGCAGAGTGATAGAGTATAATAATGCTTTGAATATTCATATTATTTTTTAAACGATGTTTTTCCTTTCAGTTCTTACAAAACAACAGCTATAAACAAAATAAATACATGGTCACCAAAAGGTATCTGAAACATTTAACAGTGCTACTTTTTTTGATTGACATCTAGCTTTATCTTAAATACACTACGGTAAGAACCTCACAGATCAGAACAAAAATGTTGGGTTTTCATACTTGTGGCTTTTTTTCTGGAAACAGAGCAGGAGACGCTGCAGATGCTTTGTACTGTATTCCATTTCCCTCCTTCCCCTCTCAGCTATAATATATTGCCATTCTGAACAGCTTATTCAGAAACTATGAAAATGAATTCTGAATATTAAATTATGTATATCTAAACCTGAAAAATGTGTTTTAGGAAACCCAAGGGTTAGAGTCTCTCAATTCACATTGCACAAAACTTTTTTTAACCCAACAATACCATTATCATTTATTTCCAGGTGAGTATATTTTACTGAATGATGTCTGTATTTGAAAAAGCTTTTTTTCTTTTCCCCCCCCTAAAATTACTGCCCTGACATACAACTGTGAACAGCTTAAAAGGAAAAAACTATAAATAACTGTCACAGAATACGTTGATGTTTCACAAGGCTTTGCTTGCAATCATTTTTTCAAAATACTGTTTGAGACTCTGCTTATGTTTCCATTATAGAGAGACTCATTCTCTGCTAAATAGTGTGTGGATCTTTTGTCCCTGGTGCTTGATTATTTCATCCTTTGGATCTCGTTGAATAGTCAACTATGTAACATGATTTCAGATAACCTTTGAAAATGGTTTTTCCTGATGTTTGCTATGCAAGACCTGTTCTGCAAATGCAACCAGTAGCACTCTTGAGATGGGTTTTGGTTTGTTTTATTTTGGCTTTCTTTGATTCCCAACCCCCCCCCCCCCCGCCTTTTTTTTTTTCCTTATCTGACTACAAGGCATGTTTAGGAGTGTAAGCCCACAATTGCTTATATCACTTCCACCTTCTGTCTGTACAACTGGAAATCCAGATGTAGAATACAGTGACCAGAATAAAGACATGAAAAAAAACCCCAACAAACCAACCCAAAACAGTGAATAAGAGGTAAATGGAGCAGGCGACCAGGTTTCCTGATGTTAAGAGAAAGCCTCGACTCATAATGTTGTAATGCATCCTATGGGTCAGTGTCTCAATTTTTATGCAAACTCTCTTGGTACCTAGTCACCTATTGATCAGGAGTATCTTTTAAGCATATATATATAAAGTTGAACTCCACAACAGTGTTTTTATTAATACCATAGTGTAGCTAACCTGGAAGATGTTTTCTGTCTCTCCAGAAAAAATCTTCAGAGGCAAATTCCTAAATGTATAATCTTTCAGAAAGGTTCTGTTTAGCTGTTTGAGCTTTCTAGGTAGCTTATGAACTCTCAAGATATCTCCTTTCCTATCAACTGAACCTATTCCTGTTAAATAATTTCTTAGGATATAATACTGTAACTAAAAATAATATTACATCTGTCATAAATGCAGTTGAAATTCTAATTTGCTTGTGCTTTCAGGATTTGGTGAACTTGTTGCTTGATTACTATGTCAGTTCTGTTTTTACATGAGGTGTTTCTGTAGCCAAGGAGAGTTCTGCCATGACAGGCTAACTTCTGGTAGAAGATTGACTGCACCTTTTGATCTTCATGGTATTCCTCAAAAAAGATAAATTCTAAGCCTTACAGGTAGAATAGTTTCTGACTCCCAGCAAGCAGTTAAAATTGGATAATAGCTTATCTAGGTCTGATACATGATGATGACTACATAATTCCCTAATTAGAATTACTTAGAGTGTGGGCTTAAATTAAGTTCAATATTCATTTCAGTTAAAAATGCTATTAAAATAGAACAGAATCTAGAAGTCAGTAATTTGAAAATCATGATTCTTGAAACTAAGCTTTCTAAATTGTTGTTTATTGCTTCATCTGTTTGAAATTTAGCTACAAAGGAGGGGCACTAGATTCTAGGTTACTTAGCAAAGAAAATTTTTTTCACATCCTGCTGCTTCTTTACAGAATTTTGTAAAGTACAGTGTTGTCTTCATTGAGACCAGAAACATCCTAACCATTGAAGATGGATGATAGTGTCAGTTGAATTGTGGTGCGTGAAAAGTACTTCTTTAACCACTCAAAAGCATTATATAGAAACATAGCTCATGATGCTAAGAAACAGCATGCTTGCCTTTGTGGTAAGCGCTAATGATCAAAACGAGAGTCCTGAAGATAATAAAGATACTATATCTGTGACTACAAGTTATGTGAAATTTCTGTATTTAGGATATGTTGAGGAGAATGTGTCATATGTTTTATTCCATTCTGATTTTAAGTTTGTCCTTCTCCCTCACCACCCCAACATTGCATGTGTGTGTGCGTATGTATGTATTCCTGAGGTTCGCTCCTTTGAGTATAAAATAAAATAAAAAGTAATAACACTGAAAAGCCGATGGGCAAAAATTGATTCATAAATGAGAAGGTGGCATTCATCTCGGCGCTCTTATTGGAAACCTAAATCTCAGTAAATTTGTAGCCTAAGGATACAATGGGCTTAAAGGATTTCTGTCTCTGAAGAAAAATTAGAACGCCTTTGAAGTAAGGTAAATGGAAAAGGTTGTTTGGGCAAACGTAGAGCTCTAGCACTATTAAATGTTAAGCACCATCAGGGGGTATCTCAGTCATTAACAAGAATGGCATGTTGAAGATTGTTTCAAGCAGGAGAAGAGTTATGGATGGCTATGTGGAGGTGGCACAATGCCACAGGGAAATTATGTCAAGCAAAAACAAGACTTTTTTTTAAACTTATTGTGGGGAAAAAAAAGTACTGAAATAATGTCCTTTCTTTAGGTACTTTAGAATCTTTTCCCAAAAATAATCCTATGTTGTCTTTTAAATTAAGCAAATCTAACTTTGAAGTTCATGTACAACCTTATGCATACTAGTCCTGCTTGATCTTTGGCATATTTTGTGTTCACTTGCCGTGTAACTTAAGCACCTACTTAATCCAAACATAAGCATGCTCACTTCAAATCCAAGTTGTTAGCACTCTTGACTGACTTGGAAGTGTTTTATGGACCTTGTGTGTTAGTTTTGTATATAATTAAAAGGGATCTCAGGGGTTCTGGAGGCAGCCAGTAAGTTAAGCTATCTGGTGTGAGAATAATGTGTTGCTATCTAGGGAAGGAGAGATTTAGGAGCCAAGCTAGGATCCCTGTTTCAAGCCAACAGAGCTTGAGAAGTGAGCAGACATGAAGTGTTATATCTCTAGGCAGTAGTTACCAGCTTTCTCATTACGCTAGCACATCCTCCTGTCTGCTCTGCAAAATGGCCCTGAGATTAGAAGCTCTGCAGGAAGCCAACTGTGTTCTCACAGTTGGAAATATGTTGTTAGGGTGACAGCAGTTACATGGAAAATGGGTATTAAGATAGTCTTCAGCATCAAGAATATTTTGCTTTCCCAGTTTGCCTTAAGGTATTGCTTAGAGAGAATATCAGGTAGTGTGGCCTGTGTTGTAATCCTATTTGAGAATAAATAGTGAGAAATGCCATTTGAAGTTTATCTTCTAATGTGTAGTGTACAATAAATTTTACTGTGGGACATTGAATTGTACTGTGGGAGGATATTTTGCTCGTAGAGTGATCTTTAGTTTAATACGGAAATACTCTTCCATATCTTCACCACTTCCTATATAATTTGATATCACATAATATCCTTGCAGCTACTTGTATTGGGCTTATGTGGAAAAGTTTGCTACTTGGGGCGGCTGCAGATGTGGCTTCTGTGAGAAGATGCCAGAGGCCTCCACCATGTCAGGCAAAGCCAGTTCCAGCTGGCAACAAGAGGAATACCACTGACTAAGTCTGAGCCAATCAGTGACATTGGTAGTGCCTCTGTGTTAATGTTTAAGAAAAGGTAAAAAAAGCTGTGCAACAGAACCTGGAGAGAGGAGTGAGAATATGTGACAGGAACAGCTCTGCAGACGCCAAGGTCAGTGAAGGAGGAGGGAAGGAGGTGCTTCAGGTGCCAGAGCAGAGACTCCTCTGCAGCCCATGGTGCAGATCATAGTGAGGCAGGCTGTGCCCTGCAGCCCATGGACATCCACAGTGGAGCAGATATCTACCTGTAGCCTGAGGAGGACCCCATACTGGAGCAAGTGGGTTTTCCCTGAAGGAGCTGCAGCCTGTGGAGACCTCATGCTAGAGCAGACTCATGCTGCACCGGCTACTAAGAAGGAGAAAAAATGACTGCTGTAGCTGAACCCAAGACAGAATCCACCCCTTATTCCATACCATTCATGTCATGCTCAGATCCCACATTTTTCAATATACCATCGATTTTGTCTCATATATATATGTACACCCACACCCACACACAAAGAGAGAGATATCATTCCTTAGTCCATGGACCAATCCCTATAAAGTTGCTGAATTCATCCAGTCCATGATGTCAGGCTCCATCTCTTGTAACAGTCTTTCAGGGTAGCGTTGGATTATTGCCTGCTGATGACACCACCAAACTCGTCTGGTCACTGCTGAGCTTCTCTGGTTTCGTCAAAATTCATTCTTTGTTGGGGTGATGATTGGAGGGAAGTCAGGGTCTGTTGCTGGTGACCTGAAAATATCTAGCTGGTGGGCTATAAAAGTGTTTTAAATCCCCTTGACGTACACATCGGACTTCCCCATCTTCCCGCATTACCCACCCAATTATATCCAGGTCCCTGAGCAAAAGCGACCCCACAAGTGGGTTTGCCTTTACCTGAAGAAGGAATAACCCAGACTGTCTACCCCAACAAAATTCTTTATGTGCACCACAGGAACTTTATCCTCCTCTACAGTACGTAAAAATTCTGGCCCAGCCCTGTTGGCACATCCCCTCGTGTTGACCAACCAAGTGGCTTTTGGTAAATGTGTATCCCAGTGTTTGAAAGTCCCACCACCCATTGCTCTCAGTGTAGTTTTTAACAGCCCATTGTACCGTTCGATTTTCCCAGAGGCTGGTGCATGGTAGGGGATGTGATATACCACGTTACAAGGTCTTGTTTTTATCTTGCTGTTACTGTACACTGGGATTTTAACTGTTTGTTTGGGGTTTTTTTCATAATCCTTACTTTGGATCCTACCTAAAATATAATTGTGGTACCTTTTATAGTATTCTGGGGTATGTTCAATCCCGGAGATTTCATCATCCCCTTAGCTCTTGTCTACCCTTCTCCATCACTTTTTATCTGAAGCAAAATGGGAAACTATTCTTACCTTTTCTTGTCTTTGACCCACTTGTACTTTACAGATACTTTAGACCAGATTATGGATACAGTTCTAGGTACAAATTCCGAGATTACCATTTTTTCTACAGTGCTAACACCATTTGACAATAAGAGAGCTGTTAATAGAAACAAAATCACACTGTTACGCTGACTGAAGTATGATCTATCATAAAGCACAGACGCAGTGGTTCCAGGTCTGCCTGAGACTTAACTAATGTCAACAGCAGAAACATCAGTCCTGAAACAGGTTACAGACAAAAGGAGAAAAGTGCTGGAGTCTGACCCAGATTACCACACATTATCAATTTTATCAGATGAGGTGCAACTACATGTATCTTGATACCTTCTCTACTAAATAAGCACCTTATTATTGATAGTTGTTATTTAGAGATTTAATTTATGTAATTTTCATTGCCAACTAAGACTATAGAACTGAATTTAAAGTCCTGTTGAGAAATGTGAATAAATTAATGAAAAGAAATTATCATTGTGTTTAATTTATATTGATACCTCAATTCTATCATGGTCTTTTAATAGTATTAAGGAAGGAAAGAATCCTCTTGGGATACAAGTAGGAAAAAACTCATTAACAACATTATTATTGAATGTTACACGTGTTAAGAATATGTAAACCCCTGGTCAGAGTAATACATGAAGGGTTAATACAACTTGCAGTGTAGTGGCAAGATGCTGGGTGGGTAAATGGGACTTCATTGACTCATTTTTCATCTAACTTTGTTCAGAAGAAATTCCATTTCAAGGAATGGACGCAATCTCAGAAACTGATAACATAGCAAATCTATGTAATCATGCATATAGAAAACTAATGTAGTACTTTACTGGATTTGCTAAGCTCTTTTTGGTGACAAAGTCACTCTACAATTCTTAACCAGCTTGTTCAGGGTATTTAATGTCTTTAAAACTCGTTATTCCTATTTCATATTTAATACAAGCCTTAGAGTTCAGACACTAAAAAGCTCTGGAAGAAAAAGATCAGTTTCAGACTAATATGTTACTCCACTAATCTTACAAAAAGAGATCCAGGTGATATGAACTTTTATACAGTTTGCACTTAAATATCCACTTGGCAAGAGGAATTAAAGATAAAGAAATGTGTGTAAAGCCCTGAAGTGTTGGGTTCATTCCTTAACTAGAAGTTTTAGGCTACAGATTTAATGCATAGCTTCTGAAAATGTTAACTATCATACATATGAAGGCTACTTAATTCAGATTTAACAGTAGGAGTTTTGGAGGCCTGCCACATACAAAGTAAAGTGAGAGAGGTAAGCACTCCCTGATGTTAGGAGGAGCCATCACTCAAAATCATTTCAGCCTAATTTAAAACCATAGATTTGCACACTGAAATCTTATGGAAGATTTGTGTTTCAGTCAAAAGTTTTCATTAAACCCAGAATAAATCTTCCCAGTTACAGTATCTATGTATCAGCATGAGAGATTTTTTGCTTTGTGTTTTCAGAGTTTAAATAAAAATGCCTGGTAAAAACCAATTGAGGCCATTGCCCCTTATGGGATTTTGTTAAACTGTGGTTTTTGAATGTAAAGGATAGCAATATGAAGACGTTATAACAACGTAATATCTGTTTCTTCCAAGCAAGTATGATATTGATTGACAATGAAGAGCTGTAGAGCAAATTTTGAATTATTTATTACGAGTGTGACAAAATTAATTTTTTAAGGGATAAATTTTGTCATCATTTATAGTATTGAAGTTCTCTGGAATTGGACATACTCAATAATGGCAAAATGAAACTGTCAATGTAAAAGTTTCACATGGTTCATGTTTTGAATAATGAAGATATTCTTGTGAATAGAGTTTAAAACATAGATCATGTGTACAGGAATCAGACACCACAATTTTTTTGAACAGTTACACTGAGATCAATCTTTAGGTAGTTGATCTAGGAATAAACAAACAAAAAGGAAAATTTAGGCACATGTATTTGATGGGAGGGTACATGATTATGCCATTTACAGTTCAGTTTTCCCAGGTTTGGATATAGACAGCAGTTGGAGCGTTCCACGGTTCTGTTACTCTCTCCTGTCTTGTATATCATAAATCTCGTTATGTGGCTAACCATTAGCTAACACAGCTGTTGCCCTGCCGAGAACTTAGGAAACAGCTAAGACATATACCTGAGCCCAGAAAATGAGTATCCACAAACTGTATGTATCTCATACTAACAAAGAACAGTATTCAAGAAGTTGGTATGCTAAGAAAAAGTATGTCCAAGATCATGAATGGTCAGAAAAAAGATTTTGCATGTCACTAGACTTAATAATGTCAATTTGTGATTCAGATTAAATCTGAGGCTGCAATTCACAATTGAAAATAGAGTTCTAAGATTAAAAGTAAATAGCTTCTGTGGACTTGAACAACTATCTGGAGCATTAATAATGGTGAGGAAAGAAAGTAAGGAATGTTTGCTTTTCAGGCTTTTACAAATAATAGTCCAAAAGAAGTGGGATATTAGAGTCTTGTCCTACCCCAGGAAACCACCTCTGCCTTCTGTGGCCTTAGAAAGACCACTGAATACATTAAAACCATAAAATATAATATAGAAAGAAAAGCTTTAATAGAAGCACCATCCTGTCCTTTTCCTGCTCCTGGAATATTTTCCTGCTTCAATGTTTATCACTGCATGTGGAAATCTGTAAAGCAGAGAGGAAGAATAATGGAAGGAACTGGTCACGTATAGTAGAGAACAAATGCTTTCAACTACATAAGTGGAGAGAACTGGTGCAATCTTCTCTGAGTGCAGAGAAGATGCAGCAATTGTAGAAAAAGGGACTTTTATAGTGTACCTTCTTGGAACATATATTGGACAACCCACTGACAGCAGTTCCACACATTTATGGCAAATGAATGATAAAGCCTAGTTATTAGTCTTGGTCTGAATTCAGCCTGTTGACAGGTTTGGTGCACTAGGGAGAGTGATAAAGCAAAAATGATAGGAAGTAGTCAGTACAAAGAAGAAACCAAAAACATAGTTAACGATTAGGCTTGGCCACAGAATCCATGGGTATATTAGCAAATTGTTGTGCACCAACCCAAAGAGACACAGCAAGACCTTAGTGCTGTGCCAAATAATTTCAGAGTTCGACTAACCAGGAGAAACTGGACTAACAAATAGGCAGCATTGCCTTAGAACCTATGTGAACTGGCTCGGGATAAGAATCAAGCAAAAAATAGCACAATTCAAGGATGCAAACTGAAAAGGCAGGATTGAATGAGAACCAAGATCTTAATAGGCAGAAAACACAACACAAGGCAGTCTACAGCTTTCAAGTTGTGCTTGTAGCTTGGTCTTGGAGGCATCCAACTGGTCATGAGGAGTAACAGACATGAGTGAACCAGAATTTTTGTCTTGTGTGTATAGCATCCAGGTACTGCCCGGGGAATGATTGTCCCCTCTAGCCTTCTGTATGCAGGCAGGCAATGTTGTCACAAGTTAAACAGTTCAAATAAACAGAATTGAAATGTTTCTTGGCTGTTTCAACTGTTTCTGTTCTGACCACACCAAATTCCTCTCTGGGCTTCATTACACCAAGAGGAACAGTGAGGATGTTCACTATTCCCATTGTAAATATGACTTTTAGGGTAAAGGACAGGTTTGTAGTTGGTGTAGAAACCTGCCAAGGAGGTCAGACATAGAGTTCAAAGTAATCCATCACCCTGGTTTTGCTATTTATATTTGGGGAGAAAATGAAAGTGTTTAGTCATCAAACTAAAATCTTGTTAAGGAACAATTTGATAAAAATTCTGTGCAGAAAGCCTTAAGATTTTAATTCATTCACTTGATTTTGCACAGTTTCCCTTGGGAAAGCTCGGGATTATTATGCCATCACCTTATAATTGTGTCATTTACTTCCTTTTGGTGGTTTTTTGGGGTTTTTTTGGTTTTGGGTTGGTTTTTTTTTTGTTTGTTTGTTTGTTTTGGTTTTGGTTTTGGTTTGGTTTGGTGTGGGCTTTTTTTGTTTGGTTCATTAGGTTTGATGTTCCTATTCTCTGGTTCAGATTCATGGTCACTCTTCCTCTTTCAAAGAAATTTCATCACTAAGGCTTATTAACTTAATAACTTAATATGCAATCATATCATCTTCTTTTGATTATTTGCCGCTAAAACTGATACCTTACTGGGCATCAGCAAAAGATGCTGAGTGTCATACATCTAAGTTTATAGGGAGTCAAAACTTTTACTCTGTAAACTTTTTTTTTTTTAAAGTAAGAAGTCATCCACTACTATACAACTCAAGTGGAACACCCAATCTTAGTAAAATATGAAAGCAATCTTCTGTTGCTAGAACAGGCTGCTTCTATTTCAGTTGCTATGGAGCTTTACAAGTAATCAAAATGCAGACATGAGCTATGACACACTGAACCTCATGTCTTACATTGATAGAGACTAGGGACCCCAAGTCAGTGAAACATGTATACAGTGATATTAGATTCCCATATAGGCAAACCCTAACTTTCAAGCAAGTATTAAAGTTAACCTTAAAAAAAGTACTTGCATTGAATTTTCATACTATGGGCAATATACTTTCATGATTGTAAAAAAATTCAACATGAGTTCAGTAAAACCAATCCCAACAGTGCTTACAGTGTTTTTTACTTAGTGAGATTTAGTTACAGAAGGTCAAATATTGCAGAAGAACAAGTGATGCAAGCATACATAATGATACACTTTTATGTTATTCATATGATTAGATGCAAATTTCCAAAGTTATTTCAATGCTTCCTCATGTGGTTTATGTAACAGCAAGTTTCTACCAAAGTTTTCTCAGAAAGTTAAAGATTTTTGTTGCACTTTGTAAGTACTAAGGTAGTTGTATATTTTTCTATTTTCTTTCCTCATTTAACCTGTTGTATTTATAATTTTCGTTGACTTTTTTGTTAGAAATTTAAGCCAAAAGATTAGAGGCAATTTTTTTTTTTTTTAAGCATGTAAATTGTATAACATAGTTGATATTTACTACTTCTGTATAGACATGTTCTTGAAATTAAACCAAAAATACAGGTTAAAAATTAAATGCAATATGAACACACAGAAGATATTCATCATTTAAAATCTAAAAATTAGCTCAAAGAGTGGTTTTACAGTATGTCAAGATGGAATCATTTAGTTATTCCTGAACATGAGCAATATATTTATAAATGTAAATCACATTTTAATTTTGCCATTTTAAATGAGCTTATAAGAAAAAAAATCTTTGCATTATTAGAAAAGACTCTGACTAATATTTTAGCAGTAGTAATTGTCCAGTAAATTAGATTTTTCTCTAAGGTTTTTGGTAAAGATTTAGAAACATAATCAGAAGTATTTAAGATGGTAAAAATCCAAACAAAGAAACATAATTAAGAAGCAAGAGGAGATATTTTGTAGTAATAACATGATTTTCATTGAACATTCCCCTAATAAAGTGTCTCTTTTTAATTATATGTAGCGATTCTTTCTGACATCCATGATACATTTGCCTTGCATTTTTTATTTCTACAGTTCCTTTTCTCCAAGTATTTAATGCCACTCAACAAAGGAAAATTGAAAAGGAGTTAGGCTGTGGCAAAATAATTGATGTCCCTTTAGGTTTGCCCCATGAGGATGCTCACATAATAGCCCAAATCCCCCTGATTTAGGCTTCACAGTTTAACTTGTCAATACGTAATTATGGTTCCAAAACAAAACAGATTACTTCTCAGTTTTAGCGTAGTTTCAACCGTGCAGAATGGAGTAGAAACACCCAAGTTTGGTAAAAAGGATTGTCCCATTAGTAGTTTTTTATATAATGACTCATGGGTACTGGCACTATACTTTTGTACATCAGTTCAACTGTTTGAAACAAGAAACCTTTTCAGATCCCCCAATCAATCTCAAAGAACTGGAACTTTATTTTTCATTACTGCTAATGGATTTACAAAGCAATGGCATATTTTTCACATACTTATTGTTTATCTTTCTTTAACAGTTGTTGGAAATATCTTCCGAGGCAGACTAGCCGAATAACTTCGTACAGATGACATTTTTGTCACATCAGACCATTTCCTGTTACAGATTGTAATTGATTTTTTTAAACAGTTTTATGATGGCTTAGCATTGGAATGGATATCAGTAGCAGTGCAATTCCCCTCACATAGTAAAGGGGATCATTCAAGGTAACACCTCTTCTGTTAATTTATTTTTAGCAGCTCCACAAACAACATGGAAAATGCTCATGCTTTCTTAATTCTTATTGCTCTGTCAGCCATTAATCCCTACCTCCAGTTTGGCAACTGGAGCTCTTTAATCCCAGCAAAGAGAAGTTACTCATTAAAATGATTATACTTAGTGAAGTAGACAAGGGTTCCTCTTTGCTGTGCTTTGATAGATTACATGAGTCTGTGGGCATTCTGTTAAACCAGTGTATTTTAAAAAACAATAACTACAGCAGTGAAAGGCAATTAGATATACACTTTTCTATGCAATATCAACGTAATCATTATAGGTTCATTTTAATCCATCTGAGGAGCTGGCTCTGGTTTGATCATCAGTGGGACTATATTCCCTCCACCAATCTCTTCTAACGGAACCACAGCTTTCATGTTGAGGAATCCAAGTTTTTCTGATTGATAGAAAGAAAATTCCTGCTCTTACTGATTGTATTCCCTCCTGCAGTTTCTTCCAATGGAACCGCAACTTTTCACGCTAAGGAATCCAGGAGTTTCTGATAGGAGGAAAATTCTTGCTATTATCCCCTGCCTAATTTGAATACCAGTGACAAGCATCAGCCATACACATAAAAATCAAGAATGTATGTATGTCATTAAACTTGCAATTGTGTCATTGGCATTGCTGAGATTGACTCGTGAGTGGTTGTCTTCAGGCAGCTTGACAAGCAATAGCTTCAGCTAGCAAATGACTGATTAGCAGAGTGTGCCCAAGGAAAGTCTGTCAGAGCAGGTAGACTGTAAAGGGAAGTGTCAGGCATATCTAACCCTATTTTGACCAACCTTCATTAAAAACAAGCAAACCATGACCTTCTAGTTACATAAATTCACTGACTAACTGCTCAAGTGTTTGTGGCTTAATTTTGACATTTTGTTTTACCTCAAAGTTTCACAGTTTTTACTACCCTACAAATTCCTGTAATATTCAAATGAGCACAGGACAATTTCAGGCTTGCTGCCACTGATATTAAACAATAACAACATATAAATGAACTAAAACATGCATTAAATAAGAGAAATGCAAAACATCTGTGCTACATTTTAATGGAATAAATCTTTAGGAAGGAGAAAAAGTTATATGGTGAATGCTGCCATTTAAAAAATTGTTTTTATTTAGGGACTAGATTGGTTTTATATGTAAGTACAGATATTAGAACCAGGACCAAAGGTTTTTCTAATGGCTTTCTAGTAATTAAGAGAATCATGCCAGCAATTCAGTTTAACTGGATATCCCTGTGTTCTTTGCTCATATAGAAAATGCTTTGCTCATATAGAAAATGCTTTCTATATATTGATATTCCATAAGCACCTTTTTTTAATCTCATATTGTGCTTAAGTTGTTGCATTTTTCCCTGTACATACAACTCACTAGTTTTCATTTGTACAAATATAATTATGTATACACTGAAGCCAGAATGATTTGGACAGGCAAAGAAACAGGAAGGAAAATATCCTTTTTAAAATATAGGTCTCATAATAGGTTAGTAAATGTGATTTTTTTTTAAGCAAATGCTTAAGTTTAATAGGCAAAGTACAGTAAACACCATGTTGTGTTTGGTTGCCTTGGTAATAGCTTTATGCCAGCAGCATATCAAAACACGTAATTCAGTTACTGGGTAGCTATGAAACTTGCTAGGAAGTGCATGATAGTAAATATTCAGGTATAAATTGTAAGTTCACTTTAATAATACCTCCTTTCCAAGTTCTTTAAAACTATTGTATTTATGCTTATCCTGTATACATTTTCTTTGAGTTCCCTACCTCCACTTCCCTTGTTTTTTGAAAGAGGTGACATATACTAATATATTAAAAATGGTGTGGGGTTTTTTTTTTGTTCAGTTAGGAAGAAAAAGCTACATTAAGAGAATTTGGAGAAAAAAAGACAGTGGAATTAATGTTTATTCCCTCTACTGTCATCAGCTCTCATGTTTGGTAGTTTTTATAGTCTTTAAGCAAATTGACTGCATCTTGACAGCGACATCAAGTACAATGTTAATGTTAATAAATTTTGAAATCTGTTATTACGTTCAATAGAACCCTATCTCATGGAAATTCATACTATTTTCAGGAGATGAATCAAGGGAAATTTCCAGAATCTGTGAAGAAGATGTTACTTAAACAGTTTTCATCTGCAATTCTCAGTCTTTTCAAAGAGGGAATAAGCACCACTAATCAGCTAACAGTGTGATCGCAATACAGATATTTACTTTAAAAGTTATATAACCTTTTGTTTTCTTTTCTTAAGAAATAAACTTATAAGAAGTATTTATGCCAATGGAATTCTGGTTTTGAACATGGTTTCAGGAAATACTATTGAAAGCATACATTATATTTCATTGGATTGGATCACTTTAAAATTCTTAAATTTTGACCAAAAAGCTATCAGACTTTTCTTATATGACTAGTGCTCTGTAAACCATATAGTTCTCATACTTCCATTATCCTCTGAGTCCTTTTCTTAGGATTTTTACATCGTCTTGCTAGAGATCTGCACCCGTATCACCCCTCCCAAAATGATCACTTTCTGAAATTTGTATCACACTTTGTGTTTTCAGATAGTTCCTCCTACTGCCTTCTCTCTAGAATAATGTGATTGGTAATGTAATTACAACACAAATGCATTTTTATTAAGTCACTGACTTTTAAGTGTTCCATGATTAATATATCAGTGTACTCAAATAGTAGTTTAGATCTTTGTGTTCTTGAGATATGACAAAATGCAAAGAATGTATGCATAATTGGTAAAATAAGTCCTCATAAGCTTTGATTTAATCCCCTTTTCTACTTTCTGTGCAGTTCCTGTCTTGGGGCACCAATAGATATTAAATGCCTACTTTGCTTAAGAAATCTAGTAATGGGCACTGCAGTTAATTTATTTGTGAAAAACTACTAACAGGGACATAGAACGGAGAATTACCACTCCTGCCCTCTTGCTGGGGGCACACAAAGGCAATGCGAGTGACAGCATGCTCAGTGGTAGTGAGAGGTTTCAGTCTGTTCTCATAAGTGGTCTCCTCTCAAAACCCGGAGTGTGCAGAACAGGCACAGAGAAGCACAACTGCCAAGTAACTGGACCTGTCAGCGTCTATATAATGGAAACATCTCAAAAAAACTTCTTCAGTGAAGGTGATTTTAGAGTAATACACAAAATATTATACAGTTATATTAATTCCAAGTGCTTTTGTTTGCACTTGTTTGGGTTGGGTTGGGTTTTTTAAGGAAAGACTTGTGCCTTTGCAATTAAATGTCTGATCTTATGTAGCTGTTCCATATACCTGGAACTGTCTTTTCTGACTTCTGTAAGCCATCTAGAAGTCCACGGTTTGAACCAGCCAGAAATTTGGTGCCTGTGAGAGTATGGAAATCTAGATAGTTTCTTTGAACAATATATAAGTTATTTTGCTTTCAATATTATAATTTACATGGGAACTTTCATATTAGATAATGTGTTGCTTTTTTACAGCTTTTGGGTGTTTTTTGCATCATTGTCTTATTGAGAGATTTCTCTGTAATCCTTAACACAAAATTAAAATCGACTTGTAAACTGAAACAAGTGTTAAGCACTCAATTCATCACTCACTAACAACATTTCTTTCTCCCCTTCCTTTATAACAATACAAATATTCCTTCCTAAGTACTTTGGTGAAATTATAAAATTCTTCAACATTAGACTGTAAAGATAGGTTAGTTTATAACTTGGTATCTCCATAGCTAACTCCTACCCTGATATTTAACTTTGTGGGAGGGAGAGAGAAGGAGACCTGTTGATTTGCAGCACTGAAATAAACTTTTGCTTCTATAGTAGCTGCAATATATAAAATTCTTAAATAAAAACAATATCATCTCTGCTGCTAGCCCGTAATTTCTGTGAAGTACAGTCTGATTTCTCCTAGAAATCTTCTCCCCTTATAGGGAGATATCTTAAATCTATGCTGGCCCTGCTAGGCCTCCTGTGCTCCCCGATTAACCTCTGTGTATCTATATTGGTACTGTGTAAATAAAGCCAGAATGAGAGAAACATCTAAGAAAATAAAAATAGGTGATTCAATACTGGACACTCCTGTGAAAGCTCTGAAAAGTGAAGAGACAGACCTAGACTGCAGAAAGGTTCACAAAGATCAAATTGGGACAGGTTTTTTTTCTGCTTTCCAAAGGAATAGTCTCTCAATAGAATACAACCATACGTGGCATCCAAGCTTCATGAATTTGAAGGTGGTTGAGCAATTCAGTCCTAGCTAGCTTGCCATGTGGAGTTGGTGATCTACCATAAAGACCAAACACAGAAGTATAGATTATTTAAAATCCTTTTATTTCTATAAGAAATTTGATGTAATATGATGATACTTTGGCTAAAGATGCAAGATGCACTTCCTTAATTTTTCTTTTATTCACAATTAAAATAAACAAACAAAAAATAAAAGACCTTCCTGCCTGCTGCCTTTTTTATCAGAGTAAAACTGTGGTTTTGAAGTTTTAATAAATATTCTCAAAATTGAGTAATTATTATAATTTTAAATATTTATTTAAATTTATTTTTCACAAGTAATTTAAAGGAATAAGGTTTTCTTTCAATACATACCGCATGTTTGCTAGTGGGTGGCATATGCAAATTTTTTATATAGAAAAATGTATAGAATTATGGCCACTTATATTTTAGCAAATATTAGCTTTTAGGTCAATTATTGATTCAAAGTGAATGAAATTTCTGGCAGATCCAAGGCAGAACACCATTAGTGAATAACTTTTTGTTGTTGTTTTTATTCAGATACTTAACTTATGAAATATTAGCCCATGAAACAATAGAGTAAATGCTTGAATAAAACCACACTTTTTGTATAACCTCTGAGAATTATCATTATGTAAGAATATATCTAATCATTTTCATGATTTAAAATGATAGAGTAAATTATAAGAAAATGACTGCATAATAAAATCCAGATGGAAGCTTTTTGTATCATCAGAATTTTCTGCCATTCCCTCTGTTATGCCACCAAGCCATTCTAGAAATTTCAATTTACAAAAGATGCTAAGAGTAATATGGTGAGCTTAATTCAGTAAACAACCTACAAAGACCTAATTTAATCCAGAGGAAAAAAGGTCTTTCAATATTTTATGTTTTTGTTGGTCTTAAGTTCAGAAAAAGAAGTTGATTTTTTAAATCTTCGGTAAAATATTTTTAAAAGCTATCTGCAGATTTCAAATACTCATTTGCCTAGTGTAAAATCCTACCAGATTTTTATGGTTTAGTGTGGCTTTTGTTCTTAGCCTCTCAGTTTCTGATGCAGACAGAAATGTAATGGTATGCTGAAGAAAGCCACTATCAGATCTTGCAAGGGTTTTCACTGAGTTGCCTGTAATTTATATTCACTTATCCCTCAGCCTCAAGTTTTAGATTAAGAAATTTTCCTTGGAAAAATAATCCTTGGTTTCTTCTTTCCCCTCTCTACTCAGCGCTTCTCAGTAATTTTATAAACAAAGAAATAAATAATTCCTATTGTAAAATACCCACTAGTATTATAATATCAGTGTTTACAAAGGAAAGTATTGATACTTTAGTTAGAGGAGAGTAGTGTCAATAATTGAACTGCATGCCATGGTGGAAGAATTTACAAAGGTTCATCATCACATCAAATTGAGCACAGGAGAAAAGGTTTTCTGTACAGGAAGGAAACCTCAGATGATGGACTCTCTTACTATTAGAGTCTAAAAAGAAGATTTTAAAGACAAACTGGTTACATTTGTTGCCAGCTGTAAGTACTTTTGCATTCTCCAATGCAGGAATACATTACATTTTAAAATATATAGCATCATTTATTTGCATGGCATCAGAATCAAGACTGTATTTTGGTAAAGCAAGGGGTAACTACAATGATGAAAGCAAGGACAAAGGTGTTGTGCAGATTGGTTGGGTCTTTTGTACTTTTTCCTTTTAAGATATTATGTTTTATGTTATTGTGTCTGGTTGCAGTGGATTAAGCAAGTAATAAAAGGAAGTTACATCCTCTGTTTGCTAGCATTATTATTTTTTGTGTTTCAAAAAGTTGTTAAAATTCCAAATCCTTTGTTCTGTCTTCCTTCTAGTACTACCTAGAAAAAGCAGTGGACAAATTAAAACGTTAAGAAAAAAAAAATAAAAAATGCTTAGAAAGTTTTATTAAAAACTTCCAGTGATATTCACCTTCTCTTCTCATCAGTCCCTAATTTTTGTTTTGGGCAAAGTATTCCTGTCAAGCCGGTACAGATGATATAGCTTCCACCATTAAAATGTCATGCTTGTTAGGAAAACTTTTCTAGAACACCTGAAACAGTTTCACGTGGCTTTGAATACACTTCATTACAACAGCTTTGAAATGGCTTTGAAATATACTTCTTTACAACAACTTATAGCCCCTAGTGAGTCAGAGGGTATGGCAAACAATAGTAATAATGAGGGCCAGTTTGTTATGAAAGACAGAAAAGATCAATGATGAAAACAGTGTTTCAAGCTTATGTGGAGAACAGTGGCAGCTCCAGAAGGCAATGCCTTCTTAGAACCTCTGTTTCTCTGCTTTCGGTTAAATTGGATTGAGAAAACTGATTCAGATAGTTCCATAAGGTGTACTGAGACTGAGGAAATACTGCATTTTTTAATTCTGAGTAATTACATAGTCCTGTATGATTCTAGACAGCTTCACTTTCTAAAATGACCACTTAAGTGTTATATTAGCTTAGGTAGCTTAAACAAAGCAATGTAAAGCCAATTATTTATGTGTATTGATAGATCAATTGCAGAAGAGTATTCAAAAGTATTGGTTATTTTCTATGTCTTAGTACTGTTACAATTGTCATCTCTGTGACATGTTATAGGAGCAGCTTCTCTATTTTGATCTTAAAGACTCATTATTTTTTTCTTCTATCAAATTAAATTATTTTGTATTCTAATGTATTTCAGCCTGATGGTATACTGCACTGAGTGAATATATACAAAGTTCTGCAGCTCTGCTGGTCAATAGAAATTAAACATTTCATGCATATTTACAGCTAGATAGGTGGAGAGATATAGATAGATAGACAGACAGACAGACATAAAACATCAGCTGAATCTTAGCAGAGATTTGCATTTACTTCAGGAGAACCTAGATTTCCATTATCACAAAGATGGTGAGAATGTGTGGGAGCAATAAGGCTATCAAATAGGCATTTTCCTGATACTTTTCATTTCCAGTACTGTTATTTTTGTGTTGCCTTTATATTAGTCACGTGGAAATAACTTGAACACTAATATTTAAGACCTTTGATATATTTAGATAGTTTACTAATTCAACTGGGCTCCTGCCTAGTTACAGAAGAAAAAAAATAAAATAAATCTTGGAAAATCTATTTGGATGTTTGGTCTGAAAACTCATGGCTAGTATGAAGTTGAACAAAAAAGAAAATATATGGACTTACGTCAGTAATTATTTAAGCTGTTGCCATAAGAAATGTAGATGCATGAGGGAATGTTGTACAAAAAGTCATTTTGGGGTGTGGAGGTTTTTGTGTTGTTTCTTTTTTTTGTTTGTTTTGGTTTGGTTTTTTTTCCCCCAGTTTAGGTAATGAAAAAAAATTTCTTTGTGTATGCATGCAAAATGAAAATATTTTAAGTTAAATAACTTAGCAGTAAAATATCTGTTCTCGCACCTATTTTAACTCATGATTGAGCTGAATGTAATCCCAAAAGAAGTGATTAGTAAGAAAACCCAGACTCTTTTATGAGTTTCATTAGGGTTTTTTACTTATTTTACCAAAATTTCTGTGGGAAGACCCTTGTGACTGAAAGGTACCCAAGGGTAGGAGCCTTTCCCACCTCCCTCATTGTAAGAGTTAGTATGATAGCAGGATACAATGTTTGGTTTGCTTATTTAAATGATTAATTTTAAAACATGGCCTTAAACTGATGGATCAGAGTAATTTTTTGAATGACAGCATTTGAATGTAGAAGCACTTTTGTTACAGGAATAATTTCTTCGCAGTGGATGAACTGTTTTCTTCATTCATGTAAAAAAAAAAAAAAAATCCTCTATTTCAGGAGAAGGCACTCAAGAGGTTAACTAAACCTCATTTCTATGGTGAGAAAAATAATTGGTATTGATTAGCAGTTGGTGCAACATTGCTGGGAGGGTTATTAAAGCCCTAAAGTACAGTACAAAATGATACTGAAAGCATCATGTACTCCCTAGACTGTCCTATACTAACCATTCCTGCGTTTGAGATGTCCTCCTGACTTTGCTTATGATTCTCAGGAGCTTTGTTATACTTAGTGATTTCAAATTCTAAAGCACATTTAATTAGTTAAATGGGGGCTAGGGTGAAGGGGAATTACCCAGATGTAGAGGCTGCTGTCTTTCTCCTCAAACAGAACTTGAGAGCTATTTCATTAAGAAAGAAATCATTAAAGAATTGAATCTTATAGCCATATCCTTTACGCAGCTACACTGTAAGTGATAACAAAGTGGCAGCAAGGGACTGGAAAGTACACGTTTCTTTCTTTCCTTGTGCAGCAATTTTATATTTTCAGTCAATGTATCCTCATAGTAAGCTAAGAATACACTGGACTTTGCCTAAATTGTATCCCAGATAATTTACTCATATTTGTCACTTGTATTTTAAGAATACTGATTGTCAAGAAATTCTTTAAATTAGTAGCTCAAGGAAAACTCGCATTAAATTTAGAACAGAAGTTGCATATCATGAGTTTAAATTTCTTTTCACTTAGATTGATGCTAATCCATTTTTTCTGTATATCAAACTGAATATACTCATCGTGATAGTTTCTGAGTGTTTCAGCAAAAATAAATGTAGTTCAGTAAAAATGTCAAGTGCAGTTAAGTGTTTTAGGGCCTTATTTAGACACTAGGTAGTGACTTAGAACAGTGTGGTTGGACTCTGTCTTGTGCCTGGGTCTGACTCAAGACATGCTTCTCCTGCACTACCAGGTGCATGTGACAGGTCAAGGAACAGCAAAGGGAAACTGAAACTGGGGGGAGTCTGAGGGTGATATTGCATGGTCCATGTGGAGGTCCCAAAGGGAGGTTCTAATCCCTATGGCTTCTACACTTGGATTATCTTTGTTTAGAAGATGCTCAACTGCTAAAAGATAAACTGCAATTTCATTGAAAGGTTTAGTGGTATTTTTGTAAGTTCTCTGGTAGTAAACCACTTAATCTTCTAGCAGTACAATTGTTCCAACCTCAGTAAATTTTTCCCAGGACTTAGCAAAAACAGCTGCTAAAATGGACTCTTCTAGCAGAAGCTGAGCAAGCAAAGAATTGCTGTGGCAAAGCTCCACATTTTTCTTCTATTTCTCATGAACTTCAGTGTACTATGTCACCCAGTCTGCACGAAGAGGTTGGGATTAGAAAAATTTGTTCCAACATCTAGATTTGTACAAAGTAGATATAAATGTAGTGATAGAATGTGTACCCGTGCTATTTATGTGAGTATATGTACATTGTTGCTATTAGTAAAAATGGTATCTTTTTCTCACTAGTATAAAACTGCATATCTATTTTAAGTTATTAGTAAAAGAATCTTCAATTTTAAATTTTGTTCTAAGGAATAAAGTGAATCTATCATAACAGCATTTTTGCTTAACATAACTGAAGATTAAAACTTGTAATGTACTGTTTAGGAGATACAGGATAGAACACTAACTTTTATAGATAAATGAATGTTACTCCATAACGCAGTACGTCAAAGAATAGCTATGTAATTTAATTCCTTCTTGCCAGATATGTTGGGAGGCACTTGATTGCCTATAGTAACACACTCCAAACTACCCAGATTATCTGGTTCACCTGCCAAAGATTTTAATGGAGTAAAAATTTGAAATAGCCAATCAGCGCTAAAAAGCTGCACTATCTTGAATTAAATCCTTCCAAGTTAGTCTTCCACCATGAAACAGAAAGCTTCACAAACACAGAGAGCCAAGTCTGTTGGTGGTTTTATGGAGACACACCCGAGTTTTAAGTTACTGTATAAAGGTAATATTTATTTGCAAAAGCTTACTCCAAAATAATACGGTGGTTTCTAATTTGGTAAGTGAGGCAGTGCTTATTCTGTCCTTTGTAGTGATTACTATTGACTATTTAAAGTTTCTTTTTACAGTTTTACTTTTACCTGGTGACACACTGCAATATTTTCATTATCATTATGGTATTATCCTTCAATTTTAGTGTACAACATGAAAAAACAAATGCTATGATTGCTGGATATTCACAGCCCATTGGGATTAATATATGAATAATGCAAATAGGTATCTTCTGAAAACATTGTTTTACTCTATTTTTCTCCTGTTCTCTCTCTTCAACTGTGCTACCTAATACTCATTTATTGCAGCTCAATTCTCCAGGTATTCCCAGAGTTCCCTCTATTTTAAAAAGAAACCCAAATATTGTACTTTACAGACAATCTAAACTTGCATTCAGTGATGAAAGAAACTGCTGTACAATGTTGAAAGAACTTAGCAGTAACTTGAACAACAGAGTTGCCCACTTCACATTATATGGTGACAAATTACACTGAGTACTGAGGTAAAGTATTTCAAAAACATCTGCTAAATAAAGACACAGGTAATGATAAACTAATCAAATTCATTTGTGGATGACTGTCATCCAGCTTTACCTAAGAACAGACAAGCTGTCAAATCAAGCTAGTCATTGTTAAGAACTACTCAAGAAAGACTGAAGAAAGCAGTTCATTTGAATCTGTTTCATGTAAAATAATATCTTTTCTACCAATTATTTGATCTGAAAACTGCCTAAGTAGAAATGCATTAATCCTGGATACATGTATTTCATTGCCATGAAAATACTCCTGTAAAATTTCTTGAGAAAACATCTGTCTTCAGTCCCAATGTTGGACAGTTCACACAGAACCTTTACTGTTACCTTTGGTGAAAAAAGAATCCACCATATTCACATGTTTATAAAACTTCTTACATGTGTCCATTCCTTAGTGAATAATAGTTTTCAGGCCTATGGTTCCTGTGGTCTATTTGGAGTAATGTGCAGAGCAGAAGTTTATTTTGCATTACAGTAGAGAATTTAGCAAATATGTGCAAATAGATATGCCTGTTCTGGTCAATATGATTATTAGGAAATTACACTGCCTAAACCTTAATTGATAGTAACAGTACACATAGTGGCCTTACAAAAGAGTGTAATTCACTGTCATGTCGGTATTCTGTCCCATGGGGAATATCTTTGACCATTTAAATGTGAAAGGGTTAGGTGCACAATATAAAATTGGGAGGAAACATTGAAAATAAGCTATCTCAACTTACTGATTTGCATGAAATGAAGGAGTTTATTATATTTTTCTTTGGAGCTATTTATACTTTTCCTTCTTGTAAAGTGAACTGCCCAAATCCAGCTTCTTAACAGTAGTAAAAATACCATGTTGAAATGGAATCCCATTGAACTATGTTTGTTACAGCTGATGAAAGAATTTTGCAAGACTTAATAAAAACAGGAACATTTTGTTACTTCATGGCTGCCCGGCATCTGGTTTCACTAGAACCTTAATGCTACAAGAATAATAATAATAAACCAAAGCAAATACAAGCTCATTTCAACTAGCTTTGTCTCCTAGTCTTTAAGTTTTTGTTGGAAGACGTAAGATTATGTCTGGTGAAACTCTGCTTTTGCTCAGGAATAAGTTGGGTTATTGTGTGCTCTTTACCTTGGCTGCTCAAATGACTAAGTTCACAACTATAATGGTGATATTCTTTCTATACATTATATCTTTCTATGGTGAATTCTTTTTTCTTTGCAACTTATGACTTCTGAAAGATGTGAAATGATTTAATCAAATAGATAGAAAGAAAGATAGGGAAAAACTGTGATAAGCATGAAGTGCAATGTAAGATGTAATTTTCCACCAATTTGGTGTCTACCTTCAAACGATATAGTAGGGTAAAGGTTGAGGTTGGAAAAAAGTAGTTTTGTTGTCTGTGTTTGCAGGGTGAATTGGAGCACAATCAAAACAAATGATGTTTCTTGTAAAACCACATTAAAGCAATATCTAGAAGAAAATTGTGGAAAAGCAAGACATTTTGCTATTGGTGCACAGGTCTCAGAAATTTACAGTTGAAAATATTAATGATTTTTCATTAGTTTTAACTCCAGGAGATTAAGTCCTTTTTGACTGAGAAATGAAATGGCAAAATGTGCCTTCTTAAACCATATACTAATGAGATTTGTATAGCTTTCTGTAATTTCAGTTGAGTTTTATTATGTTTCCCCTAAGATCTGTAAGCCAGCTCTTCATCATTATAAGACATCTGTGGAAAAATTGCGTAAGTCATTACCAGTTCTTTTTATTGTTTCTTTTAATGGGGAAACTGATCTCATGTAGTCTCTGGCTAGCGTCTCAGTGAACATAGTAAAATAAATAAGAACACAGTGATACTGCAGGACAATGGAGGGGGAAATTATATCATTTAAGTAATGCAAACAAAGCTATGAAAATAACTGTTTGGTTTTTTTTAAAAAAAAAGGGGGGAGAATATTCCTCTCTGTTAATTTTCATAGTTTTAAAAAAGGGGAGAATATTCCTCTCTGATAATTTTCATAATTTTAGAAGCATATGCAGAACTTTTTTCACCCTTGGCCTTATTCTTCTATCTGAAAAAACACTGTTTCATGTTAAAGAAATGAGTCTTAAATTAAAGTCAGCCTCCAAATATTGCTGGTCTGCCTCCTGCTGCTTCCCAAGAAAGGTAGATGTGAGGCACCACATGTGGTAGAGAAATTCTGCATTATGGCTGGATTGGAGGAGCAGCAGTGACAGGGACAGCACCAGGACACGGAGTATGACTACTGCTATTTTACTGTTTTACGTTTGTCTCTTCTGATGTTTGTCTAGTGCTGAAAGAAGATAGGAACAATTGAAGTGATGTGACCTATCACCTCATATGTGCTGTGGTGGTTCTGTCTGTGTGCTATGGACCCAATCACTCCCTGGGTAGCATAACATAATTTCCATTGATTTTGGTGGGAGTCGAACAGGGGCAAGTAAGGGCAAAATTTGGTTTTTTGGCCGCTGCGATTCTGCGCTTGAAGATTGCATACGCAAATAAAGGTCTGTGTGATTCCATTCCTTCTGAGTAAACTACTGTGTGAAAAAGACTAAAAAAACAGAAACTTGCTGCAATGTCATTATCGGTTTGAAGCCCCAGCTTGTGTCACAGTAAAAAAGAAGGGGAACATAAGCCAAGTTTTTGAAAATGTCAAGAATTATCTCTGCTTTGTCAGATTTGAGAGTGGCATCATGGGGCTTAATTAGACATCGTGTAATAGAAAATGCAGGGGTGTTAGTCAGTAGTGAGTGCCTTTCACAGAGATATAAACATTCATGCTGCTACATTATTCGACATCTTTCCAGTGAGCTTGTGAATGACCTAAAATATAAAGAAGGATTATTCCTCTCTGAAATATCAGTCTGATGCTCAGGTATAAATTCTTCCCTCTTTGTTTCTAAAAGGTTTCTCTAAATCTACTAAAGGAACCAACTGCAATGATTAGGATTTTAAAATATAAAATCTTGGAATTCTCTACCTGGTGTTTTGTTAGGGGAAGAAATTAAAAATCCACTGAGTAATTCTGGCAATATTGTTTTACTTTTTTTTTTTGTTTGTTTGAGAGAGAGGTTTTTAATTTGTAGGAGGCTGAAACTACTGTATTCACAGAGTTCAGCTATGCTTTTCTGAAAGTGTATGTGCACGAGCCTCATAAAAAGTCCTAATACAATTAGATACAAAAGTTTTGCTGTCCTTTGTGTTTTGGGCATATTGTTGAAGAAACTTAGCTTTAGGGACATGACATCTCTGAAAATTACAAGAAATACTAAATTTAAAATTCAATAAGTCCAAGTCCCAGTACCAGAGGTTTTTTGCATTATTTTGGTGGGGAGTAGTGGGATGGGCTTTTTTGGGTTTGGTTTTTTTTCATATCCAAGTTATTAGAGCCTTAGATAATACCAAAAGACTGAATTATCAACAATTCCAGAGGGGACACGCAGAGCTAATCATATTGGATTATCTGGCTTTTAATAGAAGGTAACAACAGATGAACCTTTGCAAAATTCTGCCTAAGATTCATGGTTGTAATAATACACTTTCCCTATTGTGATGCTTGAATGGCTACTAAACTGTGAGAAATTTACAACAGATTGTGATAAGATGCATAATAAGTGGGCTTATTATCTTTTTTGCAATAATCATAGAAGTAATAATTAATAAAAAGGTTCCCTCCCAAAGGTGGGATTGCATTGATGTAAAACTATGATGTGAAAGAAGCCTCTTTCACAGTACTTGAAAATCTATTTCCCTTACAGATACATTGGTTTACAGAGTGACTCTTTCTTCTGTATATCAGCAGTTTCTATTTTCCTTCAGAAATTTCTTTTTTTCATTTTTTTTCAGGTGCTATTTTTTGAGAAACCTGAAATTACACTTCTTATTTAACAGGTGGATGTAATAAAAGCATCTTGCATCCTCACTGATATCAAGGGACTAGAACAGCTTTTATACAGTGTGGTGTTCTGATGATTGATCAGAGAATAAAAAAAAATTCTTCCTGTGGGCCCATATATTTGCATACTGCTTCACTTCACTTGGTGTATGGAAATATAAATGATTGATAGAAATACAGAAACCTATAATGATGGACACCATTGTAGCTCTATGGAGAACTGCATGACAGTGTCTGTTATGACATCTACTTCTGGGTTAAAAACCCAACAAAATAAGTCCATCTGAAAAATCTGGAAAAGTACAATTTATACCTCGTTTTATTAACCTTGACCTATCCAACAATTAATGCAGTCATATATTAGTCATGCAAAACTTCTTACTAATATACCACTCTGTCACATTTTGCCATCACTGAAATGGAAAAATACGTATTTTATATAAATATATGTACATATCTAGATATATATGTACATATATGTGTGTGTATAAATACACACACATGTGTATGTATACACATATATATATGCGTACATTTTGGTTATTTATGTTATCCTATTTGTGGTGGGTTTTTTTAGCTTTGTAGTGGAAAACTTCCAAAACCTTTCTTCTGCTTTGTCAAACTTATGCAGGTGGGATCTTCCAAAAGAGTATGAAGTCATGGTCTTCTGAATGTTCAGCAATTAGGTTTCCTATAGATATTTTTACCAATATGTATATTGAAATACAGTGTTTTATACTGTGTCTGTTGTGCTGAAAGGTAAGTGATACATTTATTGATATTTTTAGTGCCTTAAGCTCAGTGTTGTTGCCAATTCCATGACACGTTATATTCCAAGCCATTCAAATTTTTAGAAAAAAAAAAGAATCTAGGAATAATATACCAAGGTATATAGTGAAATTATACTTTATTAATATATAATCTTAACACATAATACATATTCTCATATCCTTTTTTTCACCTGATTTTTGTAGTACCCATATTCCTACAATATCAAAATACCTTGCCGTAGTGGAAGAGTATCATAGGTATAAGAATATAATGAAGAAGTTCCTGCTATTGGAATAATTTCCTAAATAATTCAGATCTAAGTCTTTCCACTGCTCCCCTTTCTCTCTGTGGAATTTCTAAGGGTGAATCAGACTTCAGAGACTATTTCTGTGGCTGATTGAAAACCTGTGTATGAAGGCCTCTTTTTTTTTTTTCCCTCTGTCTGTTATTTGAAGCCCAAATTGAGCACCGTAAATCAAAAGACAATAATAAAAGTAAAAACTACCAAGTGTATAGGCTTTTAAATGTCCAAGCAGAAATACTTCATCAAGCCCTGTGAAATTTAGTTGCAAGCTTTCTTTTTTGTTGCTGAAGATGGTATATATCTCTTAAAAATTAACAGTAGTCCTTAAAAAAAACCCAACAACCCAAACCCTACGAAGCCAAACAAGGTAAAAGGCAAGAGCTGTAGCTCTATCCATTCAAAGTAGTTGACCATAGGTTTTATTTGGTTTTATTCCCTATTTTTGTAATCACAGAGATATGCTTCAGCCTAGCTGGAGTTTATCTGAGGAAAATGGACAAAGCACCATCACTGTAACATGCACAGGTTTTCCTTTTGCTGGCTCATTAGAGGAAATATCTGCTTAGCGATCCCATCTCTAACTGTTTACACCTTTTAAACATTTGCTGTATGCGAAGGAATCCCTAGCTCTTACATTAAAGTTGAATTATGCTTATCAAAATAAAACCTGCCAGCTTCAGGCTTTCTTCTGCAGGGGTTAAAAAAATAAAAAACCAAAACCAACCTAAAAACCCCACACAGATAAAAATAACACAAAACAGACAAACCAAATCAACAAGGAAAACGCCACCAGACAAAGAAACCTTAGACATCTTCAACAACCAATTTCATAACAACTGCCTTTTTCCCAATTTTCCAAATAAAGTGTTACATTGTAACCTGTCACATTAGATTCTATCCATCATGTAGCACTATAACACCTGACTTGACATAATGGGATGTGAAGGCAAGTATTAAATAAGGTGAGAAGAGCTTTATAAATGTTGAGGATGCATTTGTGTGTTTGCGTATCATCACTTATCTTACTATCAATGCATAAAAGCCACATTTTACTCATGTTAAGGGTTTTGCTTCAACCCACTATACCAAAGTCATTTTGAGTGCAGAATAAAGCCGTGTCCTTAGCTCATCCTGCCCTACTACAACATAGTAGTGTTTCTGTTACACAACACCAGTCATTCTTTCAAAGTCTTGTGTGTCAACATCCAAGTGATTTAAAGGTACTTCGATCTGAAAAGAAAAATAAATAAATAAAGGTGGGGGGTGTGCTTTTTTTCCCCACTTTGTATCATCTGGGCTTCTTTTGTGTGTGTACTTATGAACAGGGTGGTTTTTCAGCCCTAAGCAAAACTTGTGAGTCTTAAAAGTACTTTTAATTTATTTTCGTTCTCCATCATTTGTTATAAGTAGTAATAGACTAACAGGGTAATTTGTGCTCAAAGGAATCTCTGGACATCATCTAGCCTAGCCTCTTCAAAACAAGGCTAACTTCAGAGTTAGATCTGGTAATACAATCTTTTGCTTTTTGATGTGTAAGCATTTTATTACCATAGTTGGTGGCTACCATACAGATCATGTAACAAAATCCATATTTTTTACTCTATAAGGAGTGCTTTCTTTTTCTAAGCTAGGGGCTTGTATTTGTGTTTTGTGCAACATAAGCAAGACATTATGCCTGAGCAAATAAAATATTAATAAAATGAACTAATAAAATTTATTAAGAAAATTATACATTAAAATAATTTACTGTGTTATCAAACAGGAACACTGGTTTATGTGTAATAACAAAAAAAGATCATCTTTGTCTTAATGATGACATTGGGTCAAATCATGAATTGAACTGATTTTGGTTTTGTTCCTTAGATTCTGTAGTTTAGAACTTCCTGAGAACTATTCCCAACCATAGGTAAGGCTGAAGGTAAGTGCTTCAGAAAGCTAGCCAAATGCTGTCTTCCCTTAATGAGGAAGACATGCAGCTTTTATTTTAGCGGTGCAGGACATGGTGTCCCTGCTTTACTTAAAATTCAGTCTACCTGGCCAAGTAGTCTCAGCATCTTTCTATTTTAGTATTTATTCCTACTGTTCTCCAAGACACATTACATATTTCCATCTACAGGAGGATGCATATCTGCATTACAAAAATGCAGTTTGGAAGACACCTCAGGAGGTTGTGGAGTTCAGCCTCCACAATGAGGTCAAGAAGCAGGACTCGAATAGTGACTATATCAAGTTACCTATGGTTATCTATACCTGAGTCTTGAAGATCTCCAAACGTGGAGATCACTTCTCTGCATGACCTGATCCAGTGCTATACAAAAGTTTTTCCTAATGCCAAATGTAAACCTCCCAAGTCACAGCTTATAGCGGTTGCACCTTGTTTTATAATTTGGCATTGCCAAGAGTTTGACAGTTAATGTCGCAGATGTCCTTCAAGTATTTGTAGGCTTATCCTCCTCTTAGCCATCTCTTCAACAGACTGAACAAACCCATCTATTTCCTCTGACAAGTAGGTATCTCATTACCTTGGTTGTGTTCCACTGAGCATTTCCCAGTTTTCAGCACCTTTCTTGAACTAAGACACAAAATTGGACACATATTCCAAATGCAGACTTACTGGGACTAAGTTGAAGAACATAATAATTAACCTCTATCTGCTGACCACAGTTTGTCTTATGTAGCCCTGTATGTGGTTTGCCTCACTTGCAATGAGACCATACAGTTCGATCCTACTTAACCTGCCATTCTCTGTAACAATCAGATCATTTTCTGGTGGTCCGGTACTCAGCCTGCTGAAACCAGACTGCTGTGCAATTTGTGTCAGCACATGAGTGCATTCTGTCCTAGCTACATACTACTGCACTTTTCTTTGCTGAACTTCATGAGATTCCTGTTAGCTAAGTCCTCAGCTTTGCAGTCAGTCACATAAGCAACCTCTTCTAATATCCTCAGGTGAATCTCATCCAGTCTCATGTATTAGGCCCACATTTGTGAGCTCTAGGATATACAAAAAATCTGAGGACAAATGTAAACCCAAAGTACAGGTTTCAGAGTGTGAGGAATATGGCAGCTTTTTTCAGCAATAGGCAATAGCTTTTCACTATACCCTTGCCCTCACACCTTCCTCCTGTGAGCTACCTGTGTGTTTGGGTTTTTCCACCCCCTTTTTATTTTTTCTTTCTGATCAAAGCACAAGTGCTATGTGGACTTTCCCTGATTAAAATGGAAAGACAAAACTTTTTCATTTAAATTACTTTGACTAGTAAATAATTCCAAAACATAGAAAAAGCAGAAACAGATCACTTTGGAAATTCTATCAGATTTATTTATTTTTTAACCATAGTATGAAAGTTGAATCTGTAAAAATACTGTTGCTTCAGAAAAGGAAAATAAGTAAGCATAGTTTTCTATGAATAGGGAGAAGATTGCTGAAATTCTTTCTGATCTGTGTTTTTGGTGCATATAGCAATGACAGTTAATACCAAATTCTAAAATAGGTGATGTATTTTCACTGTATAACAGAATTCAGAGTCTTGAATGGAGAATAAGCTATGACAAATAATTAGTAAAAAAACCTAATAAAAACTAACTAATGGTAAGTCAGGTGTTTATAACCACTTTCTATTGATACCTGTCATGACATGAGTATCATAAACAATACACAATTGAATGTTATGGGTAGTAGTACAGTGGATTCAACTTATTCATTACTAAACAAACAAATCTGTATTTTTGATGTGTCATAGCTTATGTAGTTTCCTTCTTCAGTTACAATCACTGTTGCTTTTTCTTTTTCATATAATCCTTTCTTCTACCTGTAATGTTGACTGCATCTTTTGTGGGACTTTATTTCCTTAGTTAACCTCAAATAACCACCAAGAAATTCAGGGGAAGAAAATAATGACAGCACCAAGCAGATTGAAACTAAATTTTTATGAATGTTGCACTATTTTTATACCTCTAGAAATTTGGATTGGTGATGTTCTGTTAGCAAGACTGGTACAAAATTTTACTGCCAGATGTGATTAGAATTGTTGTGGGTTAATGAATCATCATATAATATTTTGACAAATTCTGATGGACAAATTATGTACACTTTTCGCTTACTGCCTGATAACTTTAGTGATCTAGAGGAATGTATCAGTGTTTCTAGAATTTGATGTACAATTGATTTCCCCATTCCCTTATGCCATTCCCTTAGAAAAAGCATTATGTAAAATGAGAAAGCAGAAAGAAGGAAACCTTTTTCCCTGAAAACTCGGCCATATATACTGTTTATAGCACTTTGTAAATATATTCCTTGACATCAAAAAGTGACTCTTTCTATTGTTTATGTTCAGTAATATATTCAAGATAAGCTACCAATACAACACATAAGGAACTGAGTGTTGAATAAAAACTAAATGCACCACCAAACAACTACTGACTTTTTTTCTTGTCTTTTACTACCTAAACCAGAAACCGTTTCCAGTATCGTGCTGTTGCAACGTTATCCTTGGACTATGCACTTTTGCTAATAAGTATTGAGATGGCCATTTCTGAATTGCTTTAGTTTTACTTCTACATGTTTTTCTGTTTCTCAAATAGTGAAAACCGAAAAAGAGACCATTATTCTATTGAGAAAAACGGATCATTAACAATTATTTGAAAGACATTCATTACCGAGTTTCTTTGACAATATAGGATTATAACTAAAGGAATATTCTGGTGACCCAGCAATAGTCCATTATCAATAAATTTGGTTTATTTTTAATGTTGTTAATATCCTTGTAACACCGCAATGCTTACTGCTCTGACAGGTTATTAAAAGAAGCATATAATTATACATAGTGACGTGAAATATTGTCACAGCTCAAATATTGGATAAAACAGGATGCAAAGAAAAAATTCTGCACTATTTTTATTTTATGGGAAAATTCTGCAATGTGGCTGAGTTCAGGTTCTCTACTTTGTCTTTTAATTTTTTCAGCTTTGTTTTAAATATCCATATTAATAGCCTGAAAATACAGAGAGTAATCAGGTAGCTATATTTGCAGATGACATATTTAACATCAAAGAGATGTTAATTTAGGATCAGAGAAATCATAGGGAGATCCAAGGGAGCTGAAATTAATGGTAAATGAAATGTAATACAATACATTCAAATTGTTGGAAAAATAGCTTATAGTTGAATTCTATCACATTATTTATAGTATTCTAAATTGCATATGATGTAGTAAAAAAAAAAGTGGGAAAGTTCTGTTGAAAGAAACTGAAACTACTACAAAAGAAAGTAAGTGAGGAATATTATAATAGTTTTTCTGATGTATGTTATAAATCACATATTTCCACGTGGCAAATTTTACCCATCTCTGAACAATACAAAAAGAGGACAGTAAATTAAAATTAAGAGTTGTGCAATACCAAAATGCTTATAGGTTTACTATTGTTTTTCATGCACATGGAATCTAAGGAACACATGTTAATGGATTATAGGGCTCATTAAGACAAGACATGGTTTAGGTCAAATATCAAGGTAGTTTTTTTCAAAAAAGAAATAATGACATTGGCAACACATTAACTGCTTGTAGCAAATTGTAAGCCATTGTTTTTAAATGAGTATTTCAATCTTAAGTTTAAAGTATTCTTGAATATCCCTACCTTGGATAACCCTAGATCTGACTGTTGTAGGTTTCTTATATCTTCCTCTGTCAGAGACAGGATATTGAACTGAATAGATCTTGGAATCATTCCAAAGTATCAGTTTTCAGAAGGGAAAAAGAGACAGGAATGAAGCCAAGGAAGTTTTTGATGAAGTGAAATAAGAGATAAATGAAATTATATAGATTGAAGGTATACAGAATTTATCAGTACAAGGTCAGGCAGAGGAACAGTATGAGACATTCAACTTTTATTTAGCTTGATCTGGTCTTCAGTTAAATACCTAATAATTAAAGCAAGACACTTCCAGCTTCGAATCATATTTGCGTCCTTCTCCATAGAGAAGAGAAGGTACTAAGTCAGAGGCTGAGTTTGTGGCAGTTTTAGATGCAAAGCTAATTCCTAGCTCTGATTTCACTTAGTTATACATGTCACAAGTATTTGGAATTGTATTAAAAAGATAGCTTGTTTGAACTCTTTTCCTAGTCTGAATAGTTTTGCCCCACTCAGTCCTCAAGGTCGCATTATCCAGCTGGTAGAATTTGTCATCCCTGAATAGTTCATCTATCTGATATATCAGATAGACCTCTGTTCAATTGCCACATTTTGAGAAGATAAGATAATGTCTTGGCAGCTTTATAGTTCAGATTTGTCAGGCCTTTATTTTCAGTCTGGCACAAACTCACAGACTGCAAAACTTTCATAAACATTTCTGATCAACCACTCTAATTGCCTTGCTAGTAGTTGACATTGGATTTGGTGTCCTCCGAATTTTAATTTTCAGATTTATTCTGTTATAGGCCTTCTGGTCATTATCAAGGTAGACAATTAGGAGCTAATTTGCCTGTTACTCAGCCATCAGTGAGTGCTGAAGAGTCACTAGCTTCATAACAAAAGAATGACTTCATCCTTCACGCATAGTTAAGAACTTGCAGCTGACTTGACTCTGTTTTGGGCTCACTGGATAAAAGAGTCCATTTAATCATTAACTGTTAAGAGTCCATTAAATCATTAACTTTCTTTCTGGATATAAGTTTTTTTAATAACATGATTACAGGGATCGATGACCAAGAACATCTGTCCTATTGTTCCTGTACCAATACCAAAACAAATCTATGCCAAAAGTTGCTGGATAGGATATTCCATAATCTTAGCAGGCCTGATACTAGAAAATGCATTCCCTCCTTTTTTCTAGGACCTTTAGTTCTTTTGGTCTGTCTCCAAAATATTTTAATATAAAGGAAGTTTTCTTTTCATAATCAAAATATTTGTTCTTTCCAAAGTGTTCATCCTGACAAAAAAATTCTACGCCTGAAAGTAACATAGAAGTTACTGAATCATAACAATTATAATAATTTCCATTATTTAAAAAAATGTTAGTTACCTGACCTTAGGGCTATCATCATCTTCTTCCTGTTCTTCATGTCCCTTCCCCTCATCCTGCAGCAAATCCTGAATGTAACTGTTAGATGAACTGGGATTCCTAGTGCCCTTAAAGATTCTGAGCTAGTATTTACCAGGATACCAAGTAACTTACCAGTATATCTGGCTAATTTGTGCACCATGTATGCTGAAAATTTATTCTAATTTATTCTGTGAATTTCATGAAGTCTGATTTAAACCTTAGCTACCTTAATTTTATTCTTAACCTTAGTTCTCTTCCCTAGTATTTGCCCTAAAAGCACTCTTACTTCACAGGAAAATTTCTGTCCCAGTTTTAGTAGGTTTTGCCTTGAGAAAGTCTACCCATTTTTTTGGGAGGGCACTCAGAAAGAGAACCTTCTTTCACTTACGTTGGTTTTGGTTTTTAAAGTTTTGATTATTTTTTCAAGTCTTTCAAGGACAGGGTGATTTTCTCTTCCTTCTGGTATGGAAGACAGAGAATCTGAGAAGAAGAAGGAAGAGAATCTCCAGTTTCCTTATCTATTCTTGAATCATAAGCCTTTTTCTCTCAGTCTTTTCCTTCTTACAGGTACTCTATTTAATTATTACTTCCTTGATTAATTACCCGTCTAATTGAAACAAGAGGGAAAAACACATAGCTTTGAGATTCTGTCATATTTGTGATTTATTTGAATGTCAGGCTAATTTTAGAAAGCTGTAGGAGAATTAAATGAACTATTCATTTTTATGGTTTTAAAGGGAAGAAAAGATAAGACTTTAAAGTAGAATGAAATACTAAATTAAAAAAAAATGCATAAGAAAATGTTTACTATTTGAAAAGCATATGAAGGTCTTGGTAATATATCTATTATAGACATATTTATTGCGGTTTACATAAAAACTGTGATTTAAATTAATTTAACATAAAATAACTACTTTTATGTTCAGACTGAATATAGTGTGTTAGAAAAAAGTGAACAGAACACAAAGATTTGCAATACCTGGACATTGCCAGTACAGTACACAATGCCTAGTGAGAGCTATTGAGTGTTGCTTACATAGAATTTTATCAACTTAACTAACATAATAGGCAGCACAGAAATACTACCAGCAAAGTATGAGTTCATACATCCCACCAATTTCAGTAGAACCTCTAATGCTGATTTTGGAGAGGTAAATAAGATTGTAATACTAGGTTCTTACACAAAATCCCTCTGGTTTTATCCAGAATCTATTGCTGAGATTGTGGAATTTATCTGCTAAGGAGAAGTTAAATAGCTGAGCATTTTACTTAATAAATGGTGCACAATAATCTCGTATGCCAGACATCTATAACCAAAGACTCATTAAGGCAAGCTTAATTAAATAAAAACAGAAGCCAAATAATTAAGATGAAAGTCATGACCTGTAATAACCCCAGGTCCTGTCTATGACACAGGAATTAATCTTTAATCATGCCTAATGGCTGCTTGCATATTTAAATGCCTCCCTACAGTTACTAATCCTCCTCAAAGGGAATCCACAGTTTCTTCTTTCAGCGGTTCTTTGGGAATATGCGTTAATTGCTCTTACAGAAAAACAAAAGTAGTTTGAGTTTTCAGAAGCTTTTCCTTAATCTACAGATGTTTTTGAATAATGGGGGATTTTGTTGCTAATCTTGTTGTTTTGTCCTGTTCTGAGTAGCAGGAGATTGATCACCAGGCTTTGTAGGTTTTTTTCTGATATTTAGACCATTCTTCAATTATATTTAATTTGTTTTAAGAGTTGTAGATATCTCAAAGGAAGAATATCCCCTATGAATATTTTCATAGGCTCTCATACTGTTAATGATGTTTCTAAACTCCCAGAATGCTTCTCCCCATCACTGCTGCAGAGAAAGATAGGTATCATGAACTTCGTTTAACTAGACTGCAGCCTTTCCAGGGTAACATACATTTAACTAAACTATGATAAATTTGTCCTTTCTTGCAATCACTTCCACCTCTTGAAGGGCTACTGTCTCTAGGAAAAAAGTGCCAGAGAGCTGGGAAAAAGAGGTTGTCTTCTTTTAAAACACAAACCTTTTTAAAGGAGAATCTTCTATTCTGCTTCCAGTTATCTGAAAAAAAAAAAAAAAAAAAAAAAGGAACAAAAAAGAAGAAGACTTCTGAGTCACCATTACTAAGCACCTGTTCAGTTATGACAACTTGATAATCTATTGGACTTACTAAATTCTTGACTGTGGAAGAGAAAGAGACTGCCCTGGGGAACAGAAGAAAGCTGTATCACAAGGCTCAAAAACACTAGCAAAATATTAGATGGTACCTTAAACCACCAAAATTTTTGTGTTATGTATATCCAGATAGCGGTTAGGAAGGTTTTTTCCCTCTCAGTATTTTGTGATCTCTTTGATGGTGGGAAAGTTATAGATACGTTTCTGCGGCCATTAACTTTGTTCTGCACCCTCCTTATGTGATTTGCCATTCAGCTGTTTCTCTTCAGCTCAGCCTGTAACGGAGCCATGAGATTTCCTTTGTCTGCATGCCTAAAATCAGGTAATCATACTTTTTATCTAAAATTTTATTTTTTCATTGATAAAGAGAAGGGACTTTAACAATAAGTAAACTTCATTATCATCCTAATTCAATAAATCATTTAAGCATGTGCTTAGTCTTCTATATCTTGTGGACTTCACATATCAGATATTTAGCTAATGTAAATTAACATAATTCAACTCGCAACTGAAACCACTTTGCTTTACAGCATCTTCATAATTGGCTTAGCTTCTCTGTCAAGATCTGCAGGTGGTTACTGAAGAGACTTGAATTTATTGCTTATTATGAAGTGTCAGAGTCCAATACTGCCTGATAAAGTTCTTCAGATATAGGAAGTTGTAGTATTTGCACCATTTAAACCTGTGAATCCAGCAACTTCATGTTTTTGCTCTGTTCACTTATTGTCCCGAGTCATGATATTAATCGTCACAGATTATTTAAATCCAGAAAGGAGGAAAAAGTCAAATTTTGACAGAACCATTGAGATGCGTCAGCCCATTACAGAAGTACTGAATAACCATAGCACCAGCACAGAATGAAACACAACTAAGCATTATGAAGCTAAACTAGAACAGATCAAAGGATCTGCACATCTATATCTATACAGAAAGAGTAAGATGTTCAAAGTACCCCACATCATTGTTTTAGAGTGCTTATTGTTTTATTTGCGTGGCTTTCAGTCCCCCCTTCTTTTGGGCAGTGTGGATTGCCGATTGCACTAGCAAGCACCTGATGTGTATGAGGCAGGTCAAAGAGTTCAGAAATCCAGTGATGGTACTGTCACTTTGGGTGAATTCCTGAATTCATACTATATAAATATTTCTTAACATCTGGGCTGGAAGATACACTTCCAAAAGACAGGTAGTCTTCACATAGTAATGGTGAGCTATGGTCACAACACGAGACCTCTTGCAAGTCCTTACCGTGGTCCTGTTATCCACTGATTACTCATCCACACAGCTGGGAAAATAAAGACTTGTTTCAAGGTTGAATTTGCCTAAATTCAGATTCAAGCATTTTGATATTGTTTTCAGTCTGGAAGACTGAAACTTGCTGCTTATCAGAGTTCTCGCTCTGGATATGCAAGTACTCGCAAACAACAAACACTCACTTTTCTCATAGATGACCTTGAGCTGGCTCCTGTGTTTGGTTGGTGTTTACTGAAGTGTACAGGCCTGGTTGAGTTTTTATCATCTCAACCAGTGTTAAGTCTGCAAAGTTTAAAATACCTCCTTCACTTATAGTAGTGAAAGCAATTTTTTATGTTGATTCCCAAAGACTTGTTGAGGTATCAAGTGGGCTCAGGGCTCCTGAAGCCAGGAACAGTTGGGGTCTTCCCTTGGGGTCCATCAGGGCAGGACCTGGCAGACAGGACCTGTCCCCCCCCCTAGTCAGGGGCAAGGCAGCTGGGGAGCACTGGGAAAGCCCCAGGCCCAGGCATTGGGCACCTCACTGGGGACAGGTCGAGGCCAGGCCAGGCCAGGCTGTGGGCTCATGGGTAAGCCTGGCTCAGAGGGGCCCATGGCCAGGCAGGGCAGGGCTGTGGGGAGCTGGAGACTCCCAGTGTAGCTCAGGCAGGGGCTGATATGCTTGTGGGGCTGAAATGGGGTCCTGAAAGGGGGTCCTGAAATGGGGGCCAAGGGCAGGGTATGGGGAGGCCCTGAGAGCCTGGACAGGACACCAAGTCCCTGTTTGTGGCCTCAGGGCCTTCACAATCCTTTTCCAAGCCATTGCTTTCTAAAGCTCCTAATTTTTAAGTAAAGTTTGAATTGTTAATTCCCAGGTGCATTAGCTTTTATTTGCTCTATTAAAATGCATTTTGTTCAATGGAAACTTTGAGCTCAGTGATCTACATCGTTGTGTAAAAGTAACGTATCTTTGGTATTTATTACTCCATCATTCTTTGTGTCATCTGCAAACTTCACTTGTAAAAATGCTAAATTATCCAGTAAGGTACTGGGAAAAGGTAGAGGAGTTGTGTTGGACTTACAAAACCTCTCTTCAGGACCACAGCAGGACTCAAGTCAGTAGACCAGCACTGGCGACAAGAGAAGTAAGGAAAGAAAACAAAAACCCTTCTCCTTCCTTTTGTTGTTTCAAGAAAGATACTGTGTGGTATTCACAGTGAGAGGGAGTCGTTTGCCGCAGATTCCTCTGTCCTCAGATTTTGGGACTTTTAAGGACATACAATCCATTGTGACAAATGGAGGCTGAAAGCCAGAGTGCTTAGTAGTTGTAGTCTGGAGTGGTAACAATGCATGGCTTTGTGTTTTGTTACGTGTTTTGAAGCAGTGCATCAATACTGGTGAACTTGTGGAATGATAAAGTGATTGATGATGATGATGAAGCAGTGTCAAGGAGGTCTCTCCACAGTTTATAGTTTCTGGATGACTGTGTCTGCAAGGTCAAATTGTGGTATGCTTTGACCATTCTGTATAATGATCTAGGAAAAATTTCTTTTTTCATTATTAGCTACAAGATTTTATTATATTTTGTGAACTCCTCTGTCAGACGCCTAGCACCTGCTCACTGCAAGTCATTCTGTTGCCAGGACTTTGTAAAACCTATAGGGGTTTTGAAGGATGATAGGCTTTCTTATTTTAGTTTTTTAAAGCTATTAAAGCTTCTTTAAAATACTGGCCCTATTTGATAAGAAGTCCTGCTGTCACATGTTTTTGCTTTTTCTAAATCAAATAGAACACACAGAGATGAGCTGTACTTGGGGACTGAAAGAACAAACAGATCATCTTGTGATCTGAAATGTCTGCTATGAAAACGTCAGCATCTTCAAGACACAATAAAGGGCTAGCAGTGGTGGAACATTAAAATGTATGTGAGTTTATGTAACTGTTCACCTCTGTCTCTTCCTATTCTTGCTCTTTGAAGGTGGATAGGAAAGTAAGCACACAAAAGTGACTTAGTGAAAAGCATGGGTAGGACATTTGCGTTGTCTACTCATGTGTCATTAGGATGGAAAGCTTTATTTAAGTGCACCTTTGTCTCTTACCTAGACAAGTAGAATAAATCTAATGAGTGTGAGCAGCCATTGCTTGTAGCCATATAAACCCTATGTATGCCTTTTGTAAGGCAGAAAAATAATGCCAAAAAGGAGAGAAGATTAGCCTTTGACAGGGACAATTCCCTATAAAAGTCTTAACAGTCATTGATGGTGTTTAATGTAGAACTGTACTGGATAACATTTACCTTTACAATGAAACTGCATAAAGAAACAAAAACATTGGCTTAACAGGTTTTACTGTAGTTGGACATTATATGCTACAGAAATCCCAGCAGAGCCTGCTGTTCGAAGACTTCATTTTTATTCAGTTTGTTAACATGACAATGATCAAAGATATCCAGGCTAAACCACCCATTTATTCTAATAAAAATAACTGTTCCAATCTGTCATAGGTTTTATCCTTATAGTGTGTATACCTAGCAAAAGAGTAATTGGTAACCTTAAAATGCTACAGAGAAGGGCATAGCGAATTCTGTCTCCAGGGCCCGGTAATTTGATGCAAAAGGACCAGAGTTTTTAAGAGCAGTCCATTTTTGCTTCATCTCAGTTTTAATAAAAACATTGGTCATTTACTGAGAGGTAGGTTCCTGGCTGTCAACCAGGTATCATGACATTTTATTTCATATTACAGTTGAAAATATGACGATAAGAAATGGCACTAAGCTGCCTGATTTATACCTAATTAATTTTTCTTTTGTTTCAGAAAAGCATGCAAAGGCAGGCTTTATGTGATAGTCCAATTGAGTTGTTTGAATCAGAAAAAACTCTGTGGTAGATTGATTCTTGGTACATTTTATTTGCCATATCCTGTAAATTATTGGTATTTAATTTAAACTACCTGAACTTCTAGAATTGCGAATAATTGTCTTCTTTACAGTGAGAGAGATGGGCTGGCACTGAACTGATCAGCCTGCTCAGCAGTTTGAAGATCATCAAAATATTCAACCGAATGCTTAAAAATAAAGAACGGATGAGTATGCATATTCTTTGCCATTTTATACCAGCTCTTACACCACTTTCATCTCAGAACCCACCTCAAGAGCTGTAATTAGGTTTGAGAATGATAAGTGATACTGTCTGCCTTCTTTAGGAACCTAATTCAAGTTGTATGATTAAAGTTATGTGCTGTTAAGTGTCCTGGTCTTAAATCTTTACCTTTGGTTAGGCAAGACTACTGAATTATCATCTGCTGTGCCCAAATGACAGTTACTGGACAGAGCAAGGACAAGTTAAGGTGGGGATTCTTTTAGTGGGGAGGTAGAACTGAAGCTGTCATTACCATTGTAAAAGTTTTCTAGTTTTCTTGCCTTTACTCAGCAGGAACCACCAGACCAACTGTCCTCTAAGAGTCAATGCAACTCTCTCCATCTTGCAGAGAAAGCAGCACTAGTATAGTATTCATGAATAGTTATCAGCACTGGTTCACACCTGAGATATGCATTCCAGTGCTCAGTGCATGCATTACTTAGGAAGTGCAGCTGGGCACCAAGCTCAGCTGGGAAACTGTACTTATACCTGCCACCTCCAATGTATGAAGTAAAGCAGGAATACTTATGTACTCAGGCTCTGGACTCAGCTGTGAAGCAGCAATTACAATCTGTGATGGCTACAAGCAGATTTCCAACTGCTGTTGCCTGTAACCTGCCGTTCTGTCTTCTTGATGTATTGGAATTCAGGAGGCTTTTCTTTAAGCCTAGTGAGTATCCAGAGATGATTCCATAGTCTGGAATTAAAAAAGTATGTTCAGTTGGTGAATCAGAGCACAGACTTGAGACAAATGCTATGCCATAGCCTATTTCCTGTCCTTGATGACATTGAGAACCAGCCATGAATAATCAGCAGAATTGCTATAGCTGTCTAAAATGCAAGTGTCACTGTAACTGAATTTGAAGACTGGATTGTTTCATTGCCCTTTTTTAATGCTTTTTTTGTTGTTGTTAACAAAGAGTTAATGAATTTTTCTTGTTTCTTCAGGAAGGAAAGTCTGGTTGACATGTTACTTCTCTGCTGAGATTATGTGTCTTTCCTCACAATGAATTGTCTAAATGCTAAACTACACTTCCATATTTATATAACCAAGGTCAAAGCAGCTGCTTGTTGTATTTGTCGTAATGAGGTTTGTAGGAGAAAAGTGTGTCTAACAATTTAACAGCGTAAACTTTCCTTTTATCTCTAAAATCCCAATTGTTTTTTCATACAGTCACTCCCTACCTGCCTTGCCCCACCCTGCCCCAGCCCCACATAGTTTTATAGTCATGTTAAGTGAGTATTGGGGTTTTTCTTGAGACCAAAGTATAAATAATGATTTTATTACATACATGAAGTGCCTCTGAGGACAACTTGAGCACAGCCTAACTAGATAGAACTTAGTAAGTTACTAGTAACTAGAACTTAGTAGTTACTTAGTAACTAGAAATTGCTTCAGTGGAATCTTATAGCAGTGAAAAGTTGAATGCCTTATTTTTAGCTAAATGTGTGAAACAAAGAAGATGTTCTTTGTAACAGACATTTTTGCTCCTCAAACTTTATCTCTCTGTCCATATTCATGCATAGAACATAGCTGTGAAATAGTATTTATGTTCAATTTTCCTTCCTGCAGTGGCATAACTCTGTCTTGTAGTTTTTGTCACAACAGCTGGTGGGGAAAAAAAAAAAAGAAGACAAAAAGGCATACAAACACAAGAAAAGCTTCAAGAACTGAAAATACACCAGAATAAAAAATATAGAAATATTATTTATTTTTACAGTATACTGTGATATGATAAACTGACTAAGTTATGAATGAAGGGGATAGGAACTATAAATTAAGTAAGGACAGGAACAGTTAAAAACACTGTTTTCTTTCTGTCAGAAGCCAAATCAGGCTTATTTTCCTGACTTTTTCGATTTGTATCCCTTTCTTCTTTCTCTCCCTCACCACTTAAGCTTTCCACCCTGTCAGTTAGGCCAAGAGCTGAATCAGCTATTGGTGGAGATAAACATTAAGTGAGCGAATGAAACCTAGCAGTGAGCAGGAGCTCAGTGGCTGGGCACAGAGGTATGAGTAGATAAGTAGCAATCTCTTAAAATTATAATGAGAGGTAAAGTGTTTTGTAAAGTCATTAATATTATCATGGGGAGGTGCTTATGATTTTACAGCTCCCATTGACAGCTTGGTGTTCAGCCTCCCTACTTGGAACGTACTATGCCAGAACACCTTGGAACTGTCCAGCCTGAGGTCCTTAGCATTTTTTCTACATGATTTTGCACTGTTATTCTTAAAACATAAAACTAGCCACCCAGCTGTCAAAGAGAAAGGATTAAAGTGGTCGCAGAAGAATACTAATTCTGTCTCCTCTACAACACTGACTTGCCAGTTCTGAATCTGGAGCTGTCTTGGGTTCAGAATCCAGAAGAGGATCACAAAGAATGATTAGAGGCCTCAAGCACCTCTCCTATGAGGCAAGCTGAGAGAGTTGGGGTTATTCAGCCTGGAGAAGAGAAGGCTCTAAGAAGATCTTATAACAGTCTTCCAGTACCTAAAAGGGACCTACAAGAAAGCTGGAGAGAGACTTTTACAAGGGCATGTAGTGCTAGGGCAAGGGGGAATGGTTTTAAACTGAAAGAGGGTAGATTTAGATTAGATATTAGAAGAAAATCTTCACTGTGAGGAGGCGAGATACTGGAACAGGTTGTCTAGAGAAGCTGTGGATGCCCCATCCCTGTCAGTGTTCAAGGCCAGGTTGGATGTGTCGTAATTTCATCCAAGAATTCTCTGTGCTGCAAGATAAAGAGCAGTGAATGGAAAGTTCAAGAGATTCCCTTCACAATTGCACTCCTGATCAAAACTGAAATGCTAGTGTAGATCTTCCCTACTTAAAACATGTAATTAGACTGTATGAATACTTAATAGTTAAATCTTGACTAATATTGAAAACTATTTAACTTAATAAATAGTCCCATTAAAATCAATAATGAGGCTGCTTCACAGTGAAGTGCTACCCAATATGACTAAGAACATTAAAATCTATCTTAAAGTAGTAATAACAGTGTTCAGGATCCATAATTCATGGACTAATTTGCAGAATAGAATTAACATATGAGCTTTTGTCATACTGAAAGAGAGAAATTTAAGCTGTTTCAATGTATGCTTTATAGCTTTTATTCATAGATTTTCTGGACTGTGATTGTTTACTTACCTACGGTTAATATAAACTTTAGTAAAAATCAGTCATTCGAGTATTAAACATTCATGGCAGTGGCTGGTAACTGACAGCAGTTAATATACTAGTGATTAAAGAGCACTTTGAAGGTACGTTCTCCAAAGCAGAATGTTTAGGACATTTAAGTTTAAAGGAAATAGCCAATGGCAAATAAAAGATTTATCTTATAACAAGATTTCTAAAATCACTAGTCAACGCCAAGCAAGGTTGACAAGAATAATAATGCATAATTCCTTTTTAAAAAAGTAACCCCAAAACTCAGGTGTTTAATTACTGATCCAAGTAATATTTTCCTTTCAAACTCATCCAGGGGCCAAAAGCCATTACTCAAAGCATCTGACAGAAACTCTTCGTAAAGGATTAATGAAATGAACTCTTTAGCAGTTCGCAAAAAAGGATTTTTACACTAGTAGATTAAAGAAAACAGACATGTGAAGCATACTGATTCACTTAGAAAGAATAATAATTACACTAAGGTTTCTTCCATTTCTCCTTTTCCTGTACACCACTTCTGAGTGATAAGTGGTACATTAGTCTAATCCAAATGCTAATTAATGTTGCATGTGAAAACAAAATCATTTTCAGGTGAAGTCTGCTACCTTTATTCATACTTTATTACTTTACCACCCAGTATGTCTGATATATAAATAAGATTTTATAATAACTGATTGTTCATTTTAAGGGAAGATACCATAATTACAGACCTAATTGTCACTGTCTTTCTAGTCATGTGACTGTTTAGATGCTTGTGAATTATGTGTACCTAAATATTTCAGTGTTCAATGTCTTTAAGGCATGTGTAAGGTATGAAGTTTTGTTATGGCCATCTTAGAAATATGTATCTTTTCCCCCATTCTGTGAAGTCAGCACAGAACTTAGAATTAGATACCTTACATTCTTTTTGAAAAATCTGATCTGGCACCTGTCTATATTTCTTGAAGCCTAACACTTTTAAAAAATTGAGTCCAAAGTGGACTTTGCCAAGATATTACTGGAAGAGAAAGGACTTTAACATGGATCCTAGGTTTTATGCCCCAGCCCTTGGATCACTTCCTTACAATAGTTTGATCATTCTTTGTGCAGTCACAATTCTTATAAATGTCAATAGCAGCAAAATTACTAATATTGGAGTTATGAGCCAAGAGGGGGGAAAAGCCTACTTAGATAAATTTTATTTTGGCACTCTTTCAAAGCCGTTTTTCAATAATCCACTTTATGGTCCTCTACACCCTGTTGAATTGTGGGATAAAAAGTACAGCTGACATAATTCACCGCTGAGCACCTAAAGGCAGATTCTCATTTTTAGAGTGGTGAAGTAAGAAGACAAAATTAAATTGGTTTATTTTAAGCCTTAGGAGCTGTAATGCTGGCCTATGCCATTTTACCTAAACAAGTATTTTCAGTGTTTTGCGTAGAATCAAAAAGCATGCATTGGAATTCCTATCTATTGTAAAATTAAATACACGTTTTCACTTGGGTGTACACCAGGAGCAAAATTACGGCCCCATTCAATCTGATGGAATTTTTTGCAATTGACTTCAGTGGGACTAGGACTTCACCCCAGGAGTGTACTTTTAGGCTTGCTAACATCTTTTTTAATGTACCCCCTACATAGCCTATTAAATATTCTTGTCATTACAGAATACAGAGGAGACCATTTTCCAATTTGTCACGCTCTGACGAGCACTGTTTCATAGAGCTCTCCTCAACCCCTGTTGTTTCCTACTTACTAGTTAGAGCATGAAAAAGCCAGTGGGTCAGAGGTTGCCTTCTCAGTCATCACATATACTTTATAGCAGCTAACGGGGTATGAAGGCTTCCTAACGGGCAACCTGAATTTAGTTAGAGGTTTTTGACATACCTGGTCCATCTTTTATTTGAAGATTTTTATTATAGGCATGGTTTAGTAAAAAAACATGATTTGAAACAGCTGGCCTGTGGAAGTCATACGGAGAGAAAGCACCATGGGAAAGAACAGAAAAAAATATTTCTGAGCATCTCTTATGCAACCACAAAAGAAAGAAAAATGATGCTGGGTCTTAATGACTACATCTTTTGTCACTTCTTACAAAAAATCCATTTTTAAATTTGTGCTGCATTTCAAGAACTCTGAAAACAGATTACCTTGGTAGATTACCATGGCAGGGGGGTTGGAACTAGATGATCTTAAGGTGCTTTCCAACCCTTACGATTCTATGATTCTATGATTCTATGATTTGTAGGAGCACCTTAGAGTCCATGAGTACCGATGTATGCTGCCATCTCTGCAACTGTGTTGTGGCCATTGCTGCTCCACAACGCTGCCTGCAGCTAAATGGAGTGCAAGGGTGAAGGAAAGACACATAAACCCAGTTATTTTCCCCCAACAATGTTTACTAAGGGATGCAGGTGGGTTGGACTTCGTTACAATTTAATTTGAGAAGGTAAAAATATGACAACTGAAATAACACTGAAACAGACTGCAGGTTTCCTTGTGAAGGATCTAAAATGCCTGGAGCTCAAAGCAATTTGCTTTGGATTTGATGGGAAAACTTAGGAGCCTCACCTGATGTAGTTAGTTTAATGAGCATTTACCTTCTATTCAGTTATTTATATTTAAGAAATTATTCCATTTCTTTGTGTAAATAGAATGAAAATTAAAATCTTAACGATAAATTCAGGGTTGCCAAAAATCTGAATTAGCTATCTGTTTACTTCATTGTTACTGAGAAAATACATGGTCGGCTGTTCTGATTATACAAAATATATGAAGACCATATAAATTAACAAAAATAATAATGGATACACTCTCATGAGGGCATAATTATTTGCTTCATTTTTATAGACATATTCAGAAACCTAATCCCATGTTATAAAATACCAGGAATTAAATTAAATTCTCTGGTTTTCATTTCAATTATTTTAATGTTCAGAACAGATTTTCAGCTGTTAATAAAAATGTATTTGAAGGAATATAAATAGAAAAAAATTGTGGGTTTAAATCTCAGATCTTCTATATTCTTTTTAATTTATTTTAAATTATTTCTTGTATTTGTTTCCTTAGAACACTGTGTTAACCATATGCTTTCACCATAGTGTTTTCTTCAAAATCAGTCACAATATACTGCTCCAAATTTTCTCTGATACGAATAAGTGCAGGCCTACACTTTATTTTACTGCTGGTGTAGATTAAAAGCTCTGCTTAGGATTTATCTTCAAAGCATTCTACAAACAAAGCATTCTCCTAACTGTGCTTAAGTGTGCAATCATTTTTCGAGCCTGAAGTGATTCTTGCTTAATTTGAGAAGGTTTAGGGACTTATTATGTATAATAGATATGGTTAATATAAAGCTCTGATATGGTCCTGATCTAACAAAAGGATTAAAAAACCTTCTATGCCCTGCATATCTAATGCACTTGACAGTTTTCAAGCTGATTTACTCAACATATTGTGTTGTTGCTATGGTTACCCTACATCATACTATCTCAGACATGGCCAATATACATGTAAAGGTAAAGACCACTACATCCTTACATCAGAGGATTTCATACAGTTATTTTTTGGGATGTTCTAATTCACTGCTTGAAAACTTACTGGTGTGTATGTACAGTACTTATGAAGAAAATGAAAGAAAGTCCTTTCTTTATTTGTATTTGAGAATCACAAGAAACCTCAAATGCTATTGCAACCCTGTCGTGCGAGGGGCTATAAAAAATACATAGAATCACAGAATGGTTTGGGTTGGAAGGAACTTTAAAGTTCATCCAGTTCCAGCTCCCCTGCCATGGGCAGGAATACCTTCCACTAGACCAGGTTGCTCGAAGCCCCACCCAGCCTGTCCTTGAACACTCCAGGGATGGGAGTGTTCTCAACTTCTCTGGGCATCCTGTTCCAGTGCTTCATCACCCTCATGGTGAAGAACTTCTTCCTAATATCTAATCTAAATCTACTCTCTTTCAGTTCAAAACCATTCCCTACACTACCTGCTCTTGTAAGAAGTCTCTCTCCTGTTTTCTTGTGGGTCTCCTTTAGGTACTGGAAGGATATAGTAAACCTTTTATTTATCATTTTTTTAAACAGTAAAAAACAAAAAAGTAAAAATCATAGGAGTGTTTACATCCTCCTTTTACAGTCAAGGAGTACTGTGGAGGACTGGGTCATTCAATCCGATACCTTATTAAAAGTGCGTTAGAACTGTTCACTTTTGTTCCCAAATACAGCTACCAGAAAAGTGGACTAGTAAACTGGGGGTGTGATTGAATGGATGTTTGGGATTTTTAAAATTTATTTTAATTCTAGACTCTTATCCAGTATACTCTGTTACACCTGATTTTATAATACAAATCAACCATGTATTTATTTATGTTTTGCCTTTAAAAATCAAAATAAAAATGTCTGGGAACAAGCTCTCAATCAGGTTCAGTCTGAGCACTTTTCAAGGACCTTGTTTTAGCAACTCCAATCCTTTTTTTTTTTTTTTTTATTATTTATCACATTTTATATAAATGCAGATGGTGGGATAAATTAAAGATAACACCAGAGTGATTCTCCATCCAAAGGGCAGTATTTAAAATCTTGAACTGAGATACTTTGTTGGCAATGATTGCAGGTCAGTCTCTGCCTGTATTGTCTGTTTAATGTCTGTGTAGTTAATTAACTGGTTTTATCATAATTTAAAAGAAATAAGACTAATTCTATTGCTGTTTTTAAAGTAAAAATAGAACTGACCAGGTTGAATGTATTGATGGGTGACTATCTCACAGTACTGAAAGACAGATGGGACCAGAAAGGCACAGGGAAATATTTCTAAGCCATGCAAAGCCATCCTTTAGCACTGGGAGCTAAAAATGGGATTTGCCTCTCCAGTAGTCAGTCATCCTTCACCTTTTGCACAGATTTATTTGTATATATCCACATTCACAAGAGTTAATGTGACTGAACATAAGTGGGTAGGAAAGAGAATGTAATTAATCTGTTCTTTGGATATGCAAATTGTACATAACCATAGATTTAAAAGGACTTTGAGCCATTCACAGAGACTTCTACTTATCTTTCAGTGCTACAGAAACAAATGTGCCATCAGAGCTTACACAGGTCTTAGTTGCACCACCTCTGTAGCAGTTATCATTGGTTTAAGTCAAGTAAAACTGTTTTATTTACAACCTACTGAGCTAGTTTTATGCCTCCTTTGGTTCACCAGTACATTTAGTCTCAGATTTTCAGTATTGCTAACTAACTGGTAGAAGCGTTAGTTAATGGGATAAAAACAATAAAGGAATCTATTTAAAAAATCAGCAATCTCAGAGGGGGTTGGATATCAGCCTAGTTAAAAACATCTTTAATGTGTATTCTTGAGAGATTTCTACTGGTGGTTTAAACTGCAGCCAAGCAAGTTCGCATTCTCACACCATTTCTTGTATACCTTAAATGCACAAAAGGGAAGGACAAGCATTTTCCATCCATCCATAGCTCTTTCCAAAGCTATATTACCTCTGTTGTCCCTTTAAAACCTCTGCAATCATTGCAATGAAGATATGGCAAGTAATGAGGCATGTGAACCACAAAGAGTAGGATACTGAGCCTTTCCAGGGAGAAGTGCAACCTCCAGTCTGAGAAATTAGAATACACTTAGAGGTCTAGAAATATTTTTAGTAGGTTGTGGAACAATAAATGCAAAAGAATAATTGAATATTCTCACGGAGGTTGTAGTAACTTTCTGCTTAATCAGAATAATTCATCTACCCTACTTCCTATATTGCATTGCCATCTAGCTCTCTAATATGTACATTCAAAGAAGGCAAAGGGAACAGGGAGGCTAGATCTTCGATCCTGACAAATGAGGGGGTTTTTCCCATCTTTACTGGTATATTATGGGAAAAGAGATGTCATTTTTCACTGTCTTGTTTTCTCAGAGGTAAAATTACTGTATTAACAAAGAACTAGAGATCTATGGATGGAAAGATAAGTAAGAATCATAATTACTAAAACTGTATATTTTTTTAGTATCTTTGTTGCAAGTTGAAATTTAAAGATATTACTGTTTTAAGGATAGGGTGATAACCTCATACATGTAGCGTTAAAATTATTTTGTAATTTTTACCCTTTCCATAATATTTATGGAAAATATTTAGCATTGCACTTGGACTAAATTCCGTGAGTTTAATATCACCAAAGCTAAATTTTTTTTATGATTACGATGTGCACATCAGCAGCCAAAAATCTAGCAGAGTTTCGCATTCTGAAAGTAGGACTGAAGAGAGAAATAATTTAATGAATATTTCTATTTTTTTCCCCATATCCAGGTGTACAGGAATATGTTAAGGAAGAGAAACCAATGTTTGCTGTCCTCACTTAGGACATTAGAAATTACTTTCAATTGCGTAAATATGCTGTATGACCTAATCCACCCCAAATATCATGTGTTACTGTGGATATGTCATTAAAACAGCTTTCAAGAGCTGAGTATTAGTGTTTGTCATCAACTTCCCAACATCACCTCCCCTAAGGTTAATTGTCATCAGCCCCCCAAAGGTTAGATACCTTTCTGCCTCTAAGTGACTATGCTAGTATCTCCAGCTGTATCTGTATTGCAAGGTGAGAAGAGGGCTTCCCTTTACCAACTCAGGGCACCCATTACTTCTGACCATATTGTTTTTCTATAGCAGAGCTGTGGCAAAGTCTCGAAACACTCCTACAATATTTAGGAATTCCTGTACAGTCTGGGTTGTTGTGTGCTTGGCTGTGGTCATACTTGGTCAACACAATTATACAAACATGCTAATGTGCTCAGAACATTTAGGAGCTTGGGCCATGTGCATGTCTGAACATATCCTTGAGGGTTTCTAATGTAAATAGGGGGAAAGTCTAGCCTTAAAGTTGGCATATATGCTCATTTAACTACTGGCAGTTGCCATACGTCTGAGTTCCGCTTTCTAAAATGCGGTATGTTAAAGAAAGTAATTCAATACTTAGAATTGCAACAAAAGTCATAGCTAGGACCTTCAAACTACTTTCACCTAAAACTGTGGGTAAAAAACTTTCTAGTTTATTTGCTTTGTCTAAAGAGTGGTGTGGTCCAGACAAAGCATCTGCACTAGACAAGGACAAACAGTGAGAGGAAGCAAAAGTGATAACCAAGGACATTCTGTCTATTATGATATTATATGGAACTGTCAGGAAAAATTAAATCAAAAGGTTGTCTGATCTCAGAGGAGATTTGTACAGAACTTTAGCTAACATTATATGCTATTCTGCCTTATTTTTACTTTTAGTCTACTCCCTTTTACTTCTGTGCTCACAATTTTCAGTGTTAGTCAGGACTGACAAATGGGCAAACATGACAAAGACGCCATTCCAAAGAATGCGAGGCAGGATAAAATCTGTTCAGAAGGGGACATTAGGCATAATCATTTGCTCAATTTTGGGTTTACTGCTAGATTAGAGAGAGAAGGTATATGTCTTGTCCAGAGAAGGGATGCCATCCAGACTGACCTTGACAGGCTTGAGAGGTGGGCCAATGCAAACCTCGTGAAGTCCGATAAAGTCAAGTGCAAGGTCCTACACCTGGGTTGGGGCAATCCCAAGCACAAATACAGGCTGGTGGGGAATGGATAGAGAACGGCCCTGAGGAGAAGGACTTGGGGGGTGCAGGTTAACAAGAAGCTCAACATGACCCGGCAGTGTGCGCTTGCAGCCCAGAAAGCCAACTGTATGCTGGGCTGCATCAAAAGGAACATGGCCAGCAGGTCAAGAGAGGTGATTTTCTCTCTCTACTCCGCTCTTGTGAGACCCTACCTGGAGTGCTGTGTTCAGCTCTGGGGTCCCCAGCACAAGAGGGATGTGGACCTGCTTGAGCAAGTCCAGAAGTGGGCCATGAAGATGATTGGAGGGCTCAAGCACCTCTCCTACGAAGACAGGCTGAGACAGTTGGGGTTGGGGAGACATTATAGCAGCCTTCCAGTCCCTAAAGGGAGCCTACAAGAAAGCTGGAGAGGGACCTTTTACCAGGGCATGTAGCGCTAAGACAAGGGGGAATGGCTTTAAACAGAAAAAGGGTAGATTTAGATTAGATGTGAGAAAGAAAAAGCTTACTATGAGAGTGGTGAGACAGTGGCACAGGTTGCCTAGAGAAGTTGAGGCTACCCCATACCTGGAAGTGTTCAAGGCCAGTCTGGATGGGGCTTCAAGCAAGCAGGTCTAGTGGAAAGTGTCCCTGCCCATGGCAGAGGGTTGGAACTAGATGATCTTTAAAGTCCCTTCCAACCCAAACCATTCTATGAATCTACGATTATTCTATGATATCACAACTGAACTATATTCACAATACAATTATTAGTGAGGGAATGTTCCAATACAAAATACTTGTATGAATTTTTAAAAGCTGTATTAATCCAGTAAAAAATATAAAATGTTACCTTGGAGAGTGTTAGGCATACAGATGGTATTTCAATGAAATATATCTAATAGACATAACTGAGTCCTATAAATCGTTGGTTTAGAACTTCAGAAAGTCAAAATTTGAGAAAGATTAAATATTGATCTAGGAAGATATCTAAAGTGCAGTTTTTCTAGTTTGAGTAGTGCCAGCAAAGGTGCCCTCTTCAAAATCAAGAAGCTTTAAATGGCTGTTTTAGGATGGAAGAGATGGTATTTGAAAATGCACATGGCTACTTTCTGAATTTTACGCGATACTTCTGTGTTTGAATGCTGCTATATCTTCCCACTGGTACCATCCTCATTCTGTATTCCCAGTAATGTTGCAGTATTATTTTGTACTTTGTTGATGTCCGATTGCAAACAACCATTGCTAATCGGCTTACTCCAGCTTCCCCATATAACTTATAAAGAGCTTATGAAGGTAACCCTTTGAGATTAAGGAGGGATAAGCCTCATTGTTTTCAGGTACCTGACAGGGAGGTGGAAACAAACCCACCTTCCAATAAAGTGCAGCAAAACTAGAGCAGCTTTCGATCAGTAATTCTTATTTATCTTGAGTGTGTCAGATTCAGTGCTTTATCATCAAACTCACTTCCTTATCACTGCCTAGTCTTGTATCAGGAATACGCCAAGAATTGAGTTGCAAGAGGTTCAGAGGTTGAATATTTCGTTCAATATGTAGCAGTACATTTTTTTCCACAGTGATGTAAGGTTGTCCTTCATGAAGTTTAAAGAAAAATTTTAGAATAGTAATAAATATTTAGAAAACAAATGTGAAGTTAAAGAGAAAAACAATGTTTCCTATAGAGACAGTGTGGAAGTACTGAAGATGAGTGAGGAAAAAACAAAAACCTCTTGTAAAAGTCAGAGCATCCATAATGGTTAAACAAATACTTCAAAAGAAAAAGTGATTAGTAAAGTATTTCAAAGTCATGTTTAATAGTTTCTACCCAGTATATGTAAGATCTTTCAGATTACAGTGCAAGAAAACAGCACTGAGATTGTAGCATTTCACTGCTTAAAACATGCAACATTTCAAATTTTTTTAAAAAAAGTTTTCAAATATAAAATAGTTATACTGAAATGACACTTTGTACAGCTGAAGACACATACGCATTTCTGAAAACAGACATTTCTTAGTTCCTTTATCTTATTCCCAATTGTGCATTTTCTCTGCAAATGGTAGTATTTAAAAAGCTAGTACATAGAATCATAGAATCATAGAATCATAAGGGTTGGAAAGGACCTTAAGATATCTAGTTCCAACCCCCCTGCCATGGGCAGGGACACCTTGCCCTAAACCACGTGGCTCAAGGCTCTGTCCAACCTGGCCTTGAACACCGCCAGGGATGGAGCATCCACAACCTCCCTGGGCAACCCATTCCAGTGCTTCACCACCCTCACTGTAAAGAACTTCTTCCTTATATCTAATCTAAACTTCCTCTGTTTAAGTTTGAACCCATTACCCCTTGTCCTACCACTACAGTCCCTAAGGAAGAGTCCCTCCCCAGCATCCTTGTAGACCCCCTTCAGATACTGGAAGGCTGCTATGAGGTCACCACGCAGCCTTCTCTTCTCCAGGCTGAACAGCCCCAACTCTCTCAGCCTGTCTTCATATGGGAGGTGCTCCAGCCCTCTTATCATCCTCGTGGCCCTCCTCTGGACTCGCTCCAACAGCTCCATGTCCTTTTTATGTTGAGGACACCAGAACTGTACACAATACTCCAAGTGAGGTCTCACGAGAGCAGAGTAGAGGGGCAGGATCACCTCCTTCGACCTGCTGGTCACGCTTCTTTTGATGCAGCCCAGGATGCGGTTGGCTTTCTGGGCTGCAAGCGCACACTGCCGGCTCATGTTAAGCTTCTCGTCAACCAACACCCCCAAGTCCTTTTCTGCAGGGCTGCTCTGAATCTCTTCTCTGCCCAGCCTGTAGCAGTGCCTGGGGTTGCCCCGACCCAGGTGTAGGACCTTGCACTTGGCTTGGTTAAACTTCATAAGGTTGGCATCGGCCCACCTCACAAGCGTGTCAAGGTCCCTCTGGATGGCATCCCTTCCCTCCAGCATATCAACCGAACCACACAGCTTGGTGTCGTCGGCAAACTTGCTGAGGGTGCACTCAATCCCACTGTCCATGTCGCCGACAAAGATGTTGAACAGGACCGGTCCCAACACCGATCCCTGAGGGACACCACTTGTTACAGGTTTCCAACTGGACATCGAGCCATTTACCACAACTCCTTGCGTGCGGCCATCGAGCCAGTTTTTTATCCACCAAGTGGTCCATCTATCAAATTGATGTCTCTCCAATTTAGAGACAAGGATGTCATGTGGGACAGTGTCGAATGCTTTGCACAAGTCCAGGTAGATGACATCAACTGCTCTGCCCCTGTCCATCAGTTCCGTGGCTCCATCATAGAAGGCCACCAAATTGGTCAGGCAGGATTTCCCCTTAGTGAAGCCATGTTGGCTGTCACCAACCACCTCGTTGTTTTTCATGTGCCTTAGCATGTTTTCCAGGAGAAACTGTTCCAAGATTTTGCCAGGCACAGAGGTGAGGCTGACTGGTCTGTAGCTCCCCGGGTCTTCCACCTTCCCCTTCTTGAAAATGGGGGTTATATTACCCTTCTTCCAGTCATCGGGAACTTCACCTGACTGCCAGGATTTTTCGAATATGATGGACAGTGGCTTAGCAACTTCATTCGCCAGCTCCTTCAGGACCCGTGGATGGATTTCATCAGGTCCCATGGACTTGTGCACGTTCAGGTTCTTAAGATGGTCTCGAACCTGATCCTCTCCTACAGTGGGCCTAAGGTCTTCATTCTCACAGTCCCTGCATTTGCTTTCCAAGACTTGGGTTGTGTGGTCAGAGCATTTGCTGGTGAAGACTGAGGCAAAGAAGTCATTAAGAACCTCAGCCTTCTCCAAATCCATGGTAGCCAGTTCTCCTGATAGCTTCTGGAGAGGGCCTACATTGTCCCTAGTCTGTCTTTTATTTGCTACGTATCTATAGAATCCTTTCCTGTTATCTTTTACATCCCTTGCCAAACTTAATTCTAGCTGGGCCTTAGCTTTCCTAACCTGGTCCCTAGCTTCTCGGGCAATGCTCCTGTATTCTTCCCAGGCCGCCTGTCCTTGCTTCCACCTTCTATAAGCTTCTTTTTTCCCCTCTAAGTTTCCTCAGCAGCTCTTTGTCCATCCATGGAGGTCTCCTGGCCCTCCTGCTGCACTTTCTTCTAGTCGGGATGCAACACTCCTGAGCCCGTAGCAGGTGATCCTTGAATACCGACCAGCAGTCTTGGGCCCCCCTGCCCTCTAGGACTGTATCCCATGAAACCTTACTAAGGAGGTTCCTGAAGAGGCCAAAGTCTGCTTTCTTGAAGTCCAGGGCAGTGAGCTTGCTGCATGCTCTTCTCACCGTCCTGAGGATCTCAAACTCAACCATCTCGTGATCACTAGAGCCAAGGCTGCCCTGGAGCGTTACATTTCCAACCAGTCCCTCCCTGTTGGTGAGCACAAGGTCCAGCATGGCACCTCTCCTCGTCGGCTCCTCTACTGCTTGAAAGAGGAAGTTGTCTTCCACACAATCGAGGAACCTCCTGGATTGCTTCTGCCGGGCCGTACCATCCCTCCAACAGATGTCAGGATAGTTGAAGTCCCCCATGAGGACCAGGGCCTGCGAGTGTGAGGCTGCTCCTATCTGTCTGCAGAGCGCTTCATCCACAGAGTCCTCTTGATCAGGCGGCCTGTAACAGATCCCCACCGTAGTGTCTCCCATTGCTGTTTTCCCTTTGATCCTGACCCACAAACACTCTGTTACCTCATCACCCGTCCCCAGACAGAGTTCCATACTCTCTAGCCTATCACTGACATAGATAGCAACACCCCCTCCCCGTCTGCCTGGCCTGTCTTTTCTAAACAGCCTGTAACCTTCCATTCCGACATTCCAGTCATAGGAGCCATCCCACCATGTTTCTGTGATACCAATGACATCATATTCCCGTAGCTTTGCACACATCTCTAATTCCTCTTGCTTGTTCCCCATACTACGGGCGTTTGTATAGAGGCACCTTAGCCGAGCTCCAAATGAAGCCGACTCAATGGCTGGGGCAGCTGGAACATCTCTACATCGCTCCAAGCACTTATTACAGGTGCTGGCAACTGACCAGGAATGTTGGGATGGATCAATGCTCCCCTCCCCCAACACACCTAGTTTAAAGCTTTCTTGACCAGCCTGGCAAGCCTCCTACCAAAACAGCTCTTCCCCTTCTTTGTCAGACCAGCTCCACCAGCCTCCAGTAGATCTGGCCTCCCAAATGGAGCCCCATGTTCTAAATAGCCAAACCCCTGACTATGGCACCAGCATTCTAACCATTTATTAACCTGCCAGACACGCCTAGCTTTTTTAAGGTCCTCCCCTTTCTCCTGGAGAGTCCATGGAAAAACTATCTGAGATCCAGAGCCCCTAACTACCTCTCCCAGGGCTCTGTAGTCCTTCTTAATGTTCTCCAGGCTACTGTTATCTATATCTCTAGCACCCACATGGACCACTAGGAGGGGGTAATAGTCAGCAGGACTTACTAGAGCAGGCAGCCTCTCAGCAACATCCCTGATCCGAGCCCCTGGCAGGCAACACACTTCCCTCGAGACTGGATCAGGCCAGCAGATGAGCACCTCTGTGCCTTTCAAAGTAGAGTCCCCTACTACTATGACCCTCCGCTTTTTCCTGGAGGCACCAGTAGTGATCCTCTTTACTGGTGCATCAGCAGGGTGCTCATTAGGTGTGGTGGATGCTTTCTCATTAGCCCCCTGCAGAACCGTGAAGCGGTTCTGGGTGGGGACATCAGATTTAGGAGGAAGCCCCTTGCCGTTAATTGTCCTCTTCCTCCTTTTTTTGTTAGTTTTTCTCGTGACTAATTCCCAGCTTCCTGGGTTGCTGCCCTCCTTCTTTCCTACATGAGCAATGCTGGACCTTTGCAGCCCCTGGGCAGTTTGGGCCTGGAGCAAGCAGCCCAGCTTCCTCTCAGCTTCCCTGGCATCTTTTAGCTCTCCAACAGCCTCCCGCAGCTCAGCCACCTGCTGCAGGAGGACCTCCACCAGGGCGAACCGAGTGCAGCCCTGTCCATCGTGCACCCCCGCCTCACGAGACCGGTCGAGGCACTTTCTACACTCCGAGGTCTGCGCCGCAGCCTCCCCTCTCATCGGCTCTGTCTGGGTGCCTACGCTGGCCACCGCCGGGGCAGAGCTCCCAGAGCGGGCCCTGCTCCTGAGGCGAGTGCTCACCATCCCGCTCGCTGCCCGTTCGCCCTGCCTGCGCAAACTGCCGCGCCACGCCTTGGTCGCTCGCGCTCCCTGGGATGGGTTTTACCCACTGAGGGCTGGTGCCGTCACTCCTGGCGCCGCCCCCTGTGAGTCAGCTGCTCGCGTCAGCTGAGCTGCCGGCTCCTGGGCAAGTCCTGTCGAGGACTTGAGGCTCCCTCGGTTGCTCTTGCCGCTCCGAACTGAGGCTCTGGGACGCTGTGCTTCCCCCCGCTCCGGTGTTAAAGGCGTCCTCTCTGGAGATACTCACCTCGGCAATTGATGTACCTGGCAATTACATGTACTGCTCTCATTTGCATTTCCTTGGTGGCAAGATATTTTGCCAGAAAAATATTTTAAATACATAAATATAAAAATACGTTTAGGATTTAATATGATATTGCTGGGCTTTGATCTTGTAAATATATATAATTGTGTAGATGTCCATCTTCAATATAATTAAGAGGAAATACTGGTTCTCAGAAATCTTAAATTGGTGCATTTGAGCATAAAAATGAGCTATTTTGTACTGCATTAAAAATGTCATTTTTCTTAATGTCTTCAGGTTTTCAACAGAAATTAGAATTAAAAACATTCCCCCCCCCCATAGTTTTTAAGTTAGTCTTTAAGTGGCAATAATATATTGCCATTGACTCAATGTGTTGTTACTGTTTCAGGCTTGTATATACATAATCAGGCTAACTGACATGCTAGCCATGTTAGCACAAAGCTCAGAGCAAACTCATCTGCCACCTTCTTTTCAGTGTCCTTCCTCTGTCTAACCAATCAACATCAGAGTAAAACATGAAGTATATGAATGCATCAAAGTAGGTTATTCCTGTCTTTCCTATCCTCTCAAGTTTGAGGTGCAGACAGTGACATTCAGGTGCTCTGAAATGATGATAGAAATTTGGGTTTGGAAAACCAAAACTCCAGAAAGTTATTAAAAAGGGGTAAGAGTAATATAAAGATTCTAGTTTCTAGTACACACACACACACATATATAGTATAATGTCCACTGAATGTGCCCATCTATCTGTTCACATATAGTAGTCACTGGTCTAAATTTTCAGTTTTCCATCTTTGCTGCAACAACTGTAATACTACCTGTATCATCTGTCGTATCTGCGACGTGTCATTTTTTGTGCTATGCTGAAAAGAAAAAAACTGTGTTAGCTTTACATAAGCACATACAGCAGACTAACAAAATTAAACTTTTTAAGAACTTATGGAAACACAGATAGCAGGAATGAAGTTTTAATTTCTCATCTCAACACTCATCCTTGCATGTTGATTAAGCCTAAGGAGATAATAAAACATGGCTGCATGAAAGTAATGTTTTGATATCTGATTGTTTCTAAGATATCATGAAAGGAAAATTATTTTTCCTCAGTAGATTTTTTTTTTTTGTTACGTAAATAAATGCCTTCCTCTTTATCTGATCAAATCCAATTACCTCAGATCCTCCGATGCCCAAGAGCTTTTTGGTTTTGAATGTTTCTCAGTAGTAAAACATTCTAACTCTTGGGCAAATATCTCCTGTTTTCTGCTTTTAAAAAATCTAGAAGTTCCACTGCTGAACTAAAATCTTTAATCCAAACCTTTTGAGCCTAGATGTGCTTTATTTCAGGTAGCTAAAGAAACTCTAGGCCAGAGATTTCAGTTCTCCTTTTCCTCTCTTATGATATTATCTCTCCTGATGTAACTAGTCTTGTAGCCCCTGCTGAGAAGTCTAAGCAATAAAGAGAAGCCCCGGTATCCAAATTTAATTTCAAAAGTCACTGCAATTTTTTAAAGGTCATATTTTTAAACAACTAACTGAAAAGTTCTTGATTTTGATCTTTTTCTTTTTATTTTTTTGCACTTTCACTTAAAATACCTCATCAGGTTATCAGCTGTGTACTGCTGATGGTGTCTTGAATTGCAGGCAAGACCTCAGTGCTGCCCTGTAGATATGTGAGATGACTGTAACTGCTATGGGAGAACCTAAGAAATATGTGAAAATGTATGTCTCATGCTAAATATATGAGTCTTGGCAAGTTCTATAACTATTTAGGCTAAAACTTTCCGTGCTGGCTAGTTACCTCAGGACGACATACTGAAAAAATCCACCAAAACGTTTCAGCTGTTCTCAGCAGCTAGACTGGAGAAAAATGTGTTGTTTTTCAAAGCTAGGTTGTAAGTGACCTTGAAATTTGGCAGAGGAGTGACATTTGTGTCATGGATGTTTCTTATGCTATCATGTGACAATCCAAGCAAATTTAACCAAGTTGAAAAAGCACGTATGTTCAGTAGATACCAACCAGGACTTCACTACTATTATCTCTAAAAAAAGTCACTGAGCATGTTTTGGTCTCTTACAGCTCCTATTACTGCCCAGATGATGAGATGTTATGTTCAAGTATGACAAAATTACTTCATTTGGGTTAGAGCTGCAAGGGTGGAACTAATCACACCTGATGTGGTCTGCTTTGAGCAAAGGCTAGCTAGGAACTTAAATGGGAACACGGGAATTCATCTGTCTTTCCCAGATCCTTTTCTCATGTCCCTCTACAACGTGGCTGAAAAAGTCAGCTAGCTCAGGTACATGACATTTAAGCAGCCAGAGAGATATGCTGGTAATCGGAGTTTGGGGAGGGCTTTGCCGGATAAGGAACAATCGAGAGCAGCTGGGGAAAGAGATAGCAAGTGAACTGAATTAAACTGAATGAGGAATTCTGGGACTCAGAAGCATACAGTTGCAGAGCAGGTGGAAAGCAGGGAGGGTATAAAAAAGAAAGAGAAGGTTTAAATAACATGTAGTAATGATACTTGACATAAGAAGCTGCAGCTCCATGGTATTTCTCTCCAGAAAGTGGTTGCTTTAAGTACAGTGTTTCCTCTAAATTATTCCTGTTGTTGCCGTAAAGCTAAACTATATAGCAGAAATTTTCCATTTTTCTTAAGTGGGGTATTGGTTTTTTTTTTTTTTTTTTTTTTTTTTTGTGAAGAAATGATGCATTTCAATCCCTCTCAGTCTGTTTGAGAAGTCATTAACTTAGTTTCCTTTTTTCTCTGCCTTTCAAAATCAGACATGGATTTATCCCACATCTCCCAGAGGCTTCTGTGTGCAATTAGCCATTGGATTCACTGAGTAATTACTTCATTTTTCATGTAAAATGTGCTTGATTTATTGTCTACTTGGGAGGGGATGGCAGAGATAGGTCAACAATAGTTAGAGGAGATAGCACAGAGATCCTCTGCCTCTGTGGTAGCAATCAATCCCTAGGGAAGCTGACTGCATGGGAGCAGTGCCACTCAATCCCTGGCAATGGAGCACCATCTGACTTTGTCACTCCTCTGTGGAATTAATGTGAGTGACTGCCAGGCATATTTTAATCCCTACCTAGATATAGAAGCCAGCAGATTGTGGAAATGATGGAGGTTGTTAAAGAATGTGTTTGGAAAAAAGCAGATTCTTTTTTCTCAATGGGAGTTGAGAGCTGTTTTAGAAGCAACCTGCCAGGCAGAGTAGCTAGAATGTACTGGGGGGAAAATGTAGACTGTCGTATCTTTTCAGATAGGTATTATTTGCACTCGCTGTTCTGGGTTAATGGTTTTTTAAATAGTGTTTGCAAAATAGTTATGCTATAAAAATGATATGGAATAATGAGACTTTTTTTTTTTTTCTGAAAAGCAAAAAGCATGGAGGGACTTCTTAACAAGAAGCATGAACTGCTGAATATATATATACATAGTAGATTAAATTCTGATAAATCATATAATGAAAATAAAAATATAATGAACTCTACAAAAAGTGCAGTTGTTCTGGAACACCCCATATTTACTGTGCTTTACCAACCAGTACAATATCACTCTTTAAAATCTGTGAAAGGTTATAAAAATTATTTTTATTAAAAAAATTACGTATTTTTACATACAGAAGTATGTATGAAAAATAGATTGGTAGGTGAATTTCTACTGCTTTTGTATATGAGATCCAATAAGTGACCAAAATACTACTATTTAGCTTTATTAATCTACTTGGACAGTCCTTATCTGCTAAGCTTGTGCTGTCAAGCCTGTCTTTCAGTATTCCTTTTATGAGAAACTAGTCAGAAATATAAGATTATGATGGTAGATGTTTATACGTTTCTGAAGATAAGATTATTTATTATTTTATTTTTTCCTTTGGAACATACCTAATTTTTTACTTTAATTCTATCAATTAACTTTATATTTTTGATCAATGTCAATGTATAAAAAGTTCATTGCACTCAGAAGGATTTTGGTAATCACATGATATTTGTGATACACAAAAAGCTTGGCGTGTATATATAAACTCAATATTCTACAAAAGCTCAAAGTAAGCCTTGAGAAATGAGAAATATATTTGTACCAATTATAAAGATGCAGTATGACCATATGATGTTAAAACAGAGAACAGTTCAACACAGTTCAAGTATTTAACTAGCTTATACTCCAAAAATAAAGAGCAATTTACTGTCCCAAGGACCGTCCGTCCTCCCCTCCCTAAGAAACAACCAGTAATCACAGTGGTTTTCTTCCATTTGTATAAGAGGATAACCAACTAAATCTCTCACTAACACTGGCTTGCAGTACTTTGGGAGTAATTACAACTTGTACAGGATTCATAGAATTACATAACCAAAGTTTAAAGTAATCATATATTTCCTGAAAGTTTGCCAGTACTGTGAAGCGATTCTGTCAGAAAAGCTTTGTTGTGGATTAGTGGGTGTCAGTGCTGGCATACAGACATGAAGCAGTCCTCTTTTGGCCTGAGTAAATCCTATGCATATCTACAGTCAAATTGATGTGTTGCATTTTCAGTGCATAACTTTATTTTCTTTCTTCTCTATTTTTTTTTTTTTATTTCTGTTTTTCTTCATTAATATTGTACAGTATGTTTTCTTTTAAGGGTTTTGGTTTCATAATTGCTGTGTATACCTGATTTTATTTCCAACAAATCACAGAGTTAAAGCTCCTTTTTCCTTCTTCCCTTTATTCTCATTCCAAACGTAAAAAAGGGAAAGGAAAAAAAAGGCTCCCAATTGCTATGACATAAAACATATAATATATAAGATTGCTAAGTGATGTCAGTAAGACTCTATGAGTATAATTTCTGACATGCTGATGGTGTTTGAATGTCTGATTTATGTGCAGCAAATCCAGACAAGTGATTAAAGTGCAAATCTACCCATTTCTTACAATTTTGGAACTTTACAATATTTCCTGTAGAACAGGAAGGTGAAAACCGAATTCCCATTAGTAGTGAAAAACAGAAAAATGTCTTCAAACTCTGAACTGTGAATCGTGTGTAGAACTGCTTGCTTGGACATTGTCATTGTAAGATTTGAAAAATGTCCATCAGGAAAAAAAAAAATTGTCCCTTAAAATAATTTTATGAATTCAGCACTGATCAATAATTGTGGCTCTCTGGTATCAAAGTTATGGTTACCAAGTTTTTTCCATGCAATTAAAGTGGGCACAGTCTGTGATATCATCATGGCAATGTTTAGTAAATATTATATTTTGTATGCCTTTGCTTTTATTCAGGAAACATAAGGTGTGTGCTTGACTTATATGCTGAGAAGAGAGAAAGGAAAAAAAAAAAGTCCAGCATTCAAATTATTGTGATTATTGTAGACCTAATCTTTTTGTCAGCTTTAAGTCAGCTTTGCTGGAGGTGCTCTGTCTTGAAATCCACCCTTAACTTTAGCGAGGATGTCTTAAAATTGATGCCAATTTTTGGCTAGTCTGAGTTTGCCCAGTTTGATCTGACAATACAGAAATCACCTAGATGCCCACATTCTCTATTTCATAACAAAAGACTGAATAGTGTTCCAGCAGCTGATACAAAATACTGATAGTAAATGTGCATAACAGAGACAGGATTGGATATTTGTAGCTAATATACAGGTTTTCTGTTAGGCCAGTTCTGAAGTATGTGTTTCTAAGGTTTGCTAAGCAATTCAATAACTGGTAAGATAAAGTTACCTTTAGCTACTTAGTGTTTTCTTGTAACATTTTTCAGAAATAAGAAGCTAATAAAAAGAATCCCATCTCTGGCGGAGGAGGGAAACCACCCTCTTATTCATAAGGGAATTAAGAATCAAAGAAATAAACAAAAACCAACCCCACTCCCCCCTTTTTACTCCCCCCATTACATTAACGGTTAGTTATCTTCCATATTTAATATTTCCTTAATTATGTTGTTTGCTTTTATTTAACCTTAGCTTTCACTGGACTGAAGTGCCATTTAGGAGGAAAGTGAGCTACAAAGTATGTTTGTTTTCTGTCCTTTGTGATCGTTGGCTGGCTTTGTGATAGGTATCGGCTATCCAGTATTCTTAGTGCACATTGGAGAGGCATCAAAGAACACCTGATGACGTTGATTGCAAGAGTGTACACATGTCAACATCGTGATCTTAATGGAGATGTATTCCTTCATGAGGAACCTAGTGGAACTACATTGTTGCTATAGTACCTGAAAATGGGGTAGCCAGCCAGTGTGTTCTAATTAATCTTTATTCCACCACCAATATAATGTTTGCTGTAGGGTAACTGTAGAGCTGAATCTAAGATTTCCCTTTCCTTTGTATTTTCTCAGATTGTCTTCTCTGGAGCAGAATGAGATTTTCTCAATGATTATTATGTTCAATTTTGTGTTTCTATTGTCATGGCACTATTTGCAAATTTCAGGTAACATTTAATGATTATCTTGATCTGCAAATGATGTAACTTTCCTTTTACATGAAGCTTCAGGGGCTAAACTTTTTGACAAGGAACAGAGAGCGAGATCCAGTCTGTGTTTGAGGAGCTTTAAATTACCATTTTTCTTTTTTAAGAACAGGTCCCTAAATATTACAGTCTAAGGATTTTAGACTTGTATTTTATGCAGTACATCCTGCTGCAGACACTCTGCTCAGTATAGGAAGTTATTCAAACACTTATAGGACCCAAGAGTGAAAATGTTGCTATTGCCTGATGATTAGAGCATGCAGCCAGGAGATAAACCTGAAGCTTTCTCTTTATCTTCCTGTTAATATTTAATTGTTTATATGAAGTAGATTGACATGACCTCCCAGAAATGTTTCTTACATATCCTTTTGTGAAGAAGATTTAAAAAGACTCACAGTGCTTCAGGCAAACAAGTCAAACCCATGTTCTTGAAAGACTGGGTTGTTTCTAACTCTCTTCCTCCTTCTCTTCTGCCAATTTTGAAAACTCTGTGGTTTACCCCTTAATTTATTCTGTTTTTCTGCATATAAATGTTGAATTTTACAATTTTTTAAAGATTTTATATCAAAGAATATGAAATGTATTACGTTTCAGTAACACAGGCATAAATTGTTTTATCTTTTTTGTTTCTTTCTTTCTTCTGTTGTCTGCATATTCTATTCTGACTTTTATAATCCTGTGTAAAAATATCAGCATCTCTGCAATTACTAGAATATCCAACATCTTGATTTACACTTTTTCAAAGTAAGAGCTTTACCAGATATTTTCGGGGTTGATTACTCATTTTCAGAATTGTTTAGAAGATTAATCTGTATAATACTTTTTGTATAGATCGCTTCTGATTTCCTAAATGTAGCCTTTTGATTTTTTTCCTCAACTGATGTCAAATCGATTAGACACTAATGCTCTAGTATGTCCCTAGACCCCTGGACTGTTTTAATCAGAGAAACACAAGCTTTTCAAAAGCTTACTTATGACTGTCTCCCTATTTATGGCTCCTATTTCTTGTTTACATATCTAAATAATGATGAATAAATCAATTGCTATCAGTAGCTTATGAAGGGAAAACTTAAGCTACCAGTAATAAGCATTTCATATGGTAAGCTATATGAAATATCCCAAATTACTCACTTTCAGGAAGATTTGTGGTAGTCTTCCAGCATATGGTATTTTCCAAGAAAGCACTAAAAAACCTATGCAATACAGAGATATTTTTTTCTCCTTTTGCAGCATGTATGTTCTGAAACTAGACATATACAGAAAACCATTCAAGAAACTAGAGGTGGGAAGGATGCTGGCACATACAACATTAAAGTGTCAAGATACTAAGATGCTGTCTCTTGGCTTCTCTTTGGTCATGGCTACAGAAAAGTCCTCTCACTTTTTTTTTTTTCCCCCCTGCAATCACATATCTAGAAACAGCTGAGCTAGTTTGGTACAGAAACTCCTGAGCTGGCATATCTTGGGTCTAGAAGAATGAAAACTGGTTTTGCACAGCTCTGTGCCTGATAACTCCTGGCAGGAAAATAAGCACCGATATGGAGTTTCTGTATCCCAACTCTGCTGGCAGAATGAACACAGATATAATATTCCAGCTCAGAGATCCATTACCCAATCTGAGTGAGCAATGTATGATCCAGGTTTGATTGATTATATCAGGATTATAAAAGATTTTTAATAATGATAGATATTCTAATGACATTATTTAGCTAGCAACACCTAAGCAAAAAAATCTCAGATTTTTATTAATTTCACTGAAATTTCATCTATCTTGAATTTAAGAACAATTGCATTGTAAAAATTAAATATATGTATGTAATAAATGTATGTTTGCTTAAAAAAAAATCAATGTCAATAGATTTTATATGAATATATGGAAAGTATTAGGAAAAGTTAATCATATAATAATGATTTTCCCAAATAGGAAAAAGGCAGAGTTCTGAAGGCTACTGTATTTTGTATAACGTTAAGCACATTGTCAATACTAAATATATTAAATCAGTTCACGTATTTTCCACCAGCTCAGAAGTGCCTCCTCTTATCTATTTCACAAAGCTCAAGAGTGTGCTTTCAGATAACAGCTGAACTCCACAATAGGTAGCGTATTTTATCTAACCACTATCACCTGGTTGACCTGTAATAGCTGAATCGTAATTCAGTTGTGGTATGTTCTAATTTTCACAGGTGGGTTTTTTCATTGAATAAAATGCCTTTCATTGGAAGTTTCTTTAGATATACTACTATAAAACAAACCTACCTCTACATTTTACCATCAACTTCTTATACAAAAGAAGGTGCAAAAATTATAAGAATGATATAATGCTGCATTTTGGATTTTGGTTTGGTTTTTTTTTCACATTTCATTTAGTTTTTTTGGGTTTTTTTTAATCTGAAAACTTAATTTTGGTTTGGTTTTTTTTTTTGAAATGTGCTGGAAAATGAGAAGGAAAAATCTAGGTCTGAATGTCAGAGTGGCACATGATGTGACTGCTATTCAGTATCAAAATGGCTACTACTGTTGTGATAATTTATTTTCTGACTCTTACCAAACCACATTACATCTTAATCCTATTTATTCTGTGATTCATTGTACATTAATTAATCTCAACATATTTAGAATTTTAACAGATTTAAACTTAGCAGAATTATCTTCTGTGATTTTGCTCTTCATCAGTACAAAGAAAAAAGTAAAAAACAAAATTTGGTGGTACATATCACTGATTTCTTATAGTAGATACATACATGTGCAATAAACTGTGTATGTACGAAATGAGGCAAATTCACGCTGGGAGGAGGAAATTACACAGCAAATAAACATGTTCTGAAAGTTTTCTTATAGGGTAACTTTTGCATCTCTGATGTCTTTGGCAGTCTTTAAGGTGTCTTTAATTCCCACTTCATGGTTTTTTTAGGCTGGAATTAAGGAAGGAGGAAGGGAAAGAGGAGGCAGTTAGGAAGTTAGAACATCAGTGTGTAAGAAATTGATTTCTATTAGTTCTGCCATCTGCCCTAAGGCAGTCATGTTTAGAATGGTATTCTTACCTACACCACCTTTACTTAGTCTAATCTAAAAACTGTTTTGGTGCTTACAATATGTAACTACCGTTGCATGCTTGTATGCATGTGCACCTAACACCTAACTATCATTACTGTGCTCTGTATCAGTACTTAGAAACTGAACTGGTACAGAGGTAGAGGTGCAGAATTACAGGGGCTGCACAGGCACAAATAACTTGTTATTTACTGAGGTACTGAAACGCCCTCAATGACACTTCTTCACATTGTTCACTATACTATTTGTTTCATGCTACCCGAATGCTCTTTCAACAGTTGAAACCTGAGCTCAATATGAAAGTGGCATGTCAGAACAGTTGTGAGTCTCACAGTTCTAACACTTCTGTTCCAGTTTCAAAATGGGATTGTATAGTTTCTAGAAATGACAGAGAGGAACCTTCTCTTTATAGCCTTGTACAGAGGCAGCAAACCTCATCACAGTCCATTTCCTTTCAAAGTGCTTGGGAAAATAAAAGCTTAAAAATGTGAAGAAATTGCTAAAGAAATGATTTTTCACTCTGCTAATAATGTTTTACAACACACAAAGACAAATACTGCATTTTATCTTTGTGAGTGTAATTGAAATTCAGATTTGTAAAGGGTGTGAGGGGAAAAAATATAAACATGGTTTAATTTAGAACTGATTGCTCATTAATTTTTTGAATAGTTACCCAAGCTGTCTTCCAACTGCAGGGGAGGCAATTGGCTGCTATCATCAAACCCTGCTGTGCAGTATTCAGTTCTTCTTTGGTACAATATTTAGCCCTTTGTTCAATGTTTACATACAAAAAATTATTGAGAAAATATTGCTTAATGAGCTACAGTAGTTGGATCAAAGGAGTTAGACATTCAGTGTCTGCAAGTGGGTAGCCGGTGTGAACCCACTTGAGTTGTTAGATGTAAAGCATGATAGTTTCACACTTTTGATTTGGTGAGGCAGAAACCTCAGACTCCATAGAAATTGAGGAACTGCTTGAGCTGCTGATTCAAAACCAGAGATAAGATGTGTAAAGACTAGATTTAATTGTGAGTTACTATTTTGTGCCTCACTGAACCATAAGAATTTGATTTTTCTCTTCTATGGTGTAAAGAAGCAACACTTTGTAGCTCTGGACTGAAAGATTCTGTATTGTTGTTAGGCCTATTTTAGCTTTTGGCTTTTCCTGGTGGCTATATCAGCTGGCAATGTGGACATGATAAAATCCGATGTGTCTTTTCCAGTAAGCAGGAAAAGAATCAGCAAGAGTGATTTCCAATCAGGTTGTGCATTATATGTTTGCTTGAGTGGGTGGGAACCTTTTTTTGGCTCATTTGAACAAGACAGGCTGTTTGGTGACCCATATAATTCTTTCTGTGTCGACTGAGGTTCTTCCTTAGTTTGAGCGACACAGACTGAATTCTTTGAAGGTCACATAAAGTGTTGAATGATGTAATGTTGGTCACATTAGAAACCAGACCATGCATCTGAGAGCAGAGCTGCTAACTGTCCAATTCCATTGGTGACCTTGGTTCAATATCATGGGGTTTTTTATCTTAAAAGTATCACGGAATAGCTCAAGTTCATCAGCTTTTACCTTGGCAAGGAAATAAAAAACAGTAGAAAAATGGTAGTATAACGTGTTGAATGACAAAAAAATCTATTTTTAGATGGGTGTCTGATATGAAAGAGTAGTTCTGTGTACATGCAGAAATGTCAATAAATAACTGTTGTTAGTGAATTATCAAGCAGAATGGTATTTATTTTTGAAAAATTAAAGCATCTAAATGTTAGCATTATGATTAGAAAACAGCATACTAGTAAAGCCTAAATAAAGATTACATATGAATTTCAGGACTGCTGTCCTCCAAGTAATTTCAAGGAGCCTGAGGACAAGGACTTTTTATGTTATGTTCCTTTTTATATCCCTATTTTGGCAGCAAAGGACAAATTGAGTAACAGGAAACTCATGCCAGTCAAAACCATTTTATTTAGTGTAATCCCTTGTCAGGCTAATGTAAAAGCATATATCTTATTTTAATGGGACTGCCACTGATCTGTCAAATAAAAAGAGTAAGTTTTGCAGCTTAAACATGTTAGTTGTTCTGCCTTGAAAAGACACCCAAATGGGAGCTATGGCTGCTGTCTACAACCATATCACTAAAGCATCTGACAATGGTCAGAGAAATTAAAACAGATGGCCTACCATGCAACCAAGTCAGAATTAAAAGAGTTTTACCTGTTGTGAGCCCTATTATTATAAAACAAATAGTTTTAAAGGAAGGAATATTCCATAACAGTATAAAACAGAATAACCATAACAGGTACTTTCAACATGGATTGTACTTTCAAAATGTATAGAATTCTAGTTACTATTACATAAATATAGATCTATGAATTTTGTAGTATTGTACCGCATTAGTTGTCTATCCCATTTGGTATATAAGGCATACCATTTTGAGAAATAAATATCATATTTGTGTTTCACTGGTGAAATAGTTAATCAAATTTTGAGCACGTTATAAATGGTAGAAACAGACAACCTCTTACCTGTTTCATTCCAGTCCCCTATTATCTTTGAGCCTTGTTATGCTCCTACCATATGTAGCTTCTTACAGATTAATTCTTCGAATCTGAATGGCTAGCACCGATTCAGAAAAGAAAATATTGACATCTGGTTTTTTTTCTTTCTAAATAATGCCAGCAGACCAGCCACATCTTTTTCAACTCTGTACTATTCCCAAAGTATCACTATACTATGCTCTACCCATGGCTGTCAGAGTAGATGCATGAAGCCATGTTTACAGCTATTACCGATATATGTGAAAACATGCTAAGCCCTTGTTTTGAAGTACTGTAACTTTACCACCCCAGAGATGTAATTGGGATATTGGGATAGTCTTTAAAAATCACATATTTGGGCGCTTCTCTTGTCCTGTGAACACTGAGAAGTGACATGACACCTTCACCCAATGAATTATTTTAGTCTGCAGGTTTGTCCACACGATCTTAGCTAAATATGAAACTTCTTGTGCAGAGAGTAATTTTAAATTAAAACATAAATTCTTTTTTATAGCTTCAGATATTCCCAAACTAGTAGCGAGAGGTCTTTTTATTTATTTATTTATTTATTTTTAATTTTATTTTTTTACTGACCAGCCATAAAAGGGGGCATTCCAGGTGGGACAGAAATAAAGGACATCTGTCAAAAGTCTCTTTGAAGATAAAATTAGAACACTTAATGTGGAAAAGGTAGTGGGTCAAAGGCTTCAATGCGGTGATTTAACGGCATGTTTAGGGAGACAAAGTAATAACTATAACCTATTAAATAGTTAGGCACACATTTTAAAATTTTACTGGATTGTTGCTGATCAGAAGTGAATTTTCGAGTCTGATATTTGTGACTATCTCATGTCCCAGGCAAGCACTCTGTAACTGTCATGACTGTTTCTCACCACCAGACACCACAGCCTGAAAAACTTATTTCATCTTTCATTTTCTACAATCAGTGTTTCAACTCTCATTGCTTGGCTTCTGTCTGTGCTCCTGCATGTGACTGACTGAGCCAGTGATCCCTGCTCTTCCAATGTGTTGCTGCTTAGATAGATTATTTCATTGTTCATCCCACTTGAAAGGATAACTCTCAGTGTTAACAAAGTCTGTGCTGACTGGAGATTAGTGTCAAACATTATTTCAGTGTTATGATTACAGGGAAGACTTCTACCACACTCCTCTGTGGACAGCATTTCTCTACTGTACTCAACATTTCAATATTTCTATAAATAAACAATGCATCATATATGGAAACAACATTTTAACCTAAACCACAACTTTTATTCTAACTTGGATTAATATTCAAATACTGATGAGAAGAAATAGGTGAAACTGTAGAACCAGTAACAATAAAGATAGTCTTCAGGTATCACAAAAGACCTGGCGTACCAGTAATGCTATTATACTCTATTATTAGATGGGTTAAACAAGGAATATTTCATAAAACATGAAATCAACTATAGAAATATAGTCTAATCATGAACAAATGGCAAACGGAATAAGGTTTCTGGTATTAACAAAATAGCACAGGCAGTGTGTCTGTTTTCTCATTAGTATCTTAGACAATAAAATGTAGAACAGCAGCTGAACATACCACTTTGGGAATTATCAATAGTTTCAATCATAGCAGATAAAGAAGTCCCTCAGCTTTGCCTCAGGGTCCATTATTTTCCTAAGCAGTACAAAGTGATGATAGAAACGCTTCTGTTTCGGGTCTTCTCACTTAATTATAACCACTATGTACCATATGTATTGTGCTGTCTCCAGCTAGGTGTTATTAATACAGAAGCTCCACATGTGTTATCCGTTGAATTGCACTTCTTCAGGGAAATATAAATTAAATTGAATTATTACATACTTCCTTAGGTTCGTAATAAATGAGAGAGAAAAGAGAATTCCTTTTAAAACAGGGGGATTCAAATCACATTAGGATGACATGGAAAGAATTCTTATATTAAAAAGATATTTTCTTAGCCTTAGCAAGGATCAGTTAATTTCTTCTAATACCATCCATTAATTTCTTTTAATACCATCCTGTTTTGCCATATATTATATTCAATTTAGCAGCAATAACCCCACAGAATCTAGGAGTAAAAAATTGTAAGTTATATAATCCACTAGATACACCTGATTAACCAGGAAATCCTTTAAAAAAAGAAAAAAAAAAAAATTGAGTGCAAAAGGGAACATTAAGTGTCTATTTCTTTAAGCACAGTATTGTGGATTTGGATTGGTGCTGGTGTATTGTCAAAAAGCTTTCGTGACAAAGAAGTTGTCTTGTGAGGTTAGATGTCTGTTAGTATTGGAAAGTGATGGACTGCATCTTTGCCTGGAACTTGCGTTTTAAATGTCTATATTTCATTTTAAGTAGGAGTGAGGTATATTGGTTCCTAACTACAAGTTTTTTTAACATGAGGTGCTGAAATATTTATTGCCAGGCTGTGTTATAGACCAATTAATTTGCACAGAACTTTAGAGGACTTGCTTAGAGTAGGATTTTGCTTTTTACTGTGAATTTTGAGGAGGATGTACTCATACTAATCTAAAGGATGACTCTTCCACAATTCATAAGATTATGACTCACATAGAAGCAACCATTCAAATACAAGGCTGGCTAGATGCTCAATAAACTTGTAGTGCTTGTGCTTTTGAAGGTCTTTTTCCTTCAAAACCTTTACTCAAAATGAGTTAAATCTGCTGCAAATGTACAGTACTGTATCCGCCTTGCAATAATGCAAAATTTTGATGGGTTTACATATATAGAATATATTGTTTGTACATATTTTATATGCATTCTATGTACATATGCATTCAAACTCATGTATTTTATGAGGTAGGTAGATAGACAGATACAAATATATAATTCTTGTGGGTTAATCCTGATAGGGAGGAGCGGGCTGATGCGGACCTCATGAGTTTCAACAAGGCCAAGTGTAAGGTCCTGCAGCTGAGTCAGGGCAACCCTCAGTATCAGTACAGACTGGGGAATGCATGGATTGGGTCCTTCACAATCTCATTCCATCACCAGCTCTGCAAAGAAGGACTTGGTACTGGTGGATGGAAAAATTAGGTATGAGTCAACAATGTGTGCTTGCAGTCCAGAAAGCCAATCATATCCTGGCCTACACAGAAAAAAGCTGTCGTAGTTTAAGCCCAGCTGGTAACTCAGAACCATGCAGCCACTCACTCACTCCCCCACTTCTTCCCCCTTCCTCTGGGGAGGTTGGGGACGAGAATTGAAAGAGTGTAAACCCCACAGGTTGAGATAAAAACAGTCAAATAACTAAAGTACAATGTAAAACTACTATTACTAATAATAATTATGATAATGATAAGGGAAATAATAAGGGGAGAGAATATAAAACTAAAAGGGGAAAGGGAAAAAAAAAATAAACACAAATTATACACAACACAATTGCTCACCACCTGCTGACCTGAGGAGTGATCTGGGCCTTCTGGGTAACTCCCCCCAGTTTATATACTGAGCATGACATGCTGTGGTATGGAATACCCCTTTGACTAGTTTGGGTCAGGTGTCCTGTCTCTGCTTCCTGTCAGCTTCTTGTGCCTCTCCTCACTGGCAGAGCATGAGTGACTGAAAAGACCTCTGCAGAAGGAACTGTTCACTTTGCAGTATCTTAAACTCTTCTATAAAGTTGATAGCAACATCTACCTGAAGCAGCATACTCGGAAAAATTCTACATAGACTTTAGAAGAGGGATTTCCACCAAATAGCATTTGAAGAGTTCAAATTGTGGATTTCACATATACTGGAAACAAAGCTATGCTGGGTGACCTGTACCTCTAGATGTAGAGGCAAGGTGGTACAGAGTTGACACCACCAGGTCAGGGTGAGATCTGATCTAAGTCAGATTTGCAATATAGCTGTCAGAACCTTTCAGGAGATATTGTTCCATCTTGTCTGTGAACCATTCCTGGAATTTTCCCTCTCTTCATCTTAGTAAGTTTTGTGCTAGTTATATTGCTTCAGTCACTGCTAAGAAGAAGAATTTAATTTGTGATATCACAGAAAGGATCTTGCTCCTTTCAAAGATAACATCCACAATTTGGTATTTCTCATTGCAATCAATGACTATATCTGCCTTTTTTGTAAAGGGTGGTATATAGTTCAGCCAGCATGATTCCAGTTCACATACGCATTATTTAGAGAGCATACTTTGATCAAATTGGATCTGTTCTTGTAGTTTTGCCCTCTCTATAGTGTCTGAGTTTATTTTTAGAGATGCATCTCTGCCAGCAGTGCGAATATGTCCAAAGAGTCTGCATCCCTCTCTGAGAGTGAAACTGAACAAATGGTCATGGGCCATCCCATATTAACATAGAAACTTTTCTAATTTTAGTAAATCAATAGCAAGGCATGACCCAGGTTTTGTTTGCAAAATAGTACAGCTGCAATTAGCTGAGAAATGTTACTGCTGTCTTGCAGGGCTTCTTTAAAAACATCTTATTTGTGGGATACGTCTCTTTCAGTTCTACAGATAGAAGCTGGTAAAGGTTTTTCATTTTTTCTTTTTTTTTTTTACCTTCCCTTAGGCCGTTGTGCCTCTGGTTTTCTTTTTTTTTTTTTTTTTTTTTTTTATGTTTTCTTTCCTATTGGGAGAAAATTAATTGTTTTGTGAGGGAGTAGATTAGATCCTTGCAAAAAACTTACAAAATGGAATTTTCTAGTTGTTATTTCAGGCTGTGTGAGTGTAAAAGGACAGAGAGAAATTAAGTGGGGCATCAGGTCCAGAATGTGAAGGCTGAAAAAATCCTCTGTATTAGCAGGGTCTGAATGCCATATTCATTTTTTTTTAATATATATTTTAGGCTTGAAAGACTGAACAATGAATTTAGGTTTTGTTAGTGTTTTTCCAAATGTCTAAAATGTAGTGTGTTGAAACTTGTGGGTAGAAATAAAAATATGTAATTCCATTAATAGAGGACTCCTGGTTTACTTAAGGATATACAGTAACAAAAGCCACTTAGGCAATTACAATTTGTTATATACTGGATAGAGGCAGCAGAGAAAGTCTTCTATAGCACCAGGTTCTCTAAATTAAATCCTCAGTTTATTAAATTAAGTCCACATGTGATTAGATATTTTTATTTAATTTTGGAGCTGTGAGAACAACCTTTTCTTTGGGCTTTGTGGGCAGGAAGGTAAAAATCCTGACTTCCACAATTTCAAGGACAAAGCAAAGCATAGTCTTTTCATTTTCAGGATATTTTTAAGCTAAAGAGGGTCACATCATTTGTATGCTGACATCTTTCCTATTGTTTTCATTAAAGAAAGAAGAATGAGAGTCTGGAAATCTTGAGCTGCACCTGATAAGAAATTTTTAAAAGATGACCCCAACCTGTGAAGAATGATTTATGAAATCATGGTTTTCATTATTAGACTTTGTGCTGACTCTGGTTTTTTTGATTGATGTGCCTGGAGTTCATGGGCTTCTTTTTTTTGCCTAAAGCAAAGAGCAAGGGCATTGGAATTTTCGTGGAGAACAAAGTTATGTAAAAGACATCCAGGTGCTGGAACAGGTATCACTGAGGATAAAAGGGCTGCAGAGAAAAAATATTCATATTTTTAAAATTACTATGCAAGACACGTAAAGTTTAAATTTTAAACAAAACTTTAGGGATAACAATATTGAAAAAAAAGAACAATTTACTTTTCCATATACAATCACTGAATGTAAAATATTCCAGATAATTTGAATCCCATCTGTATGTCTGTTACTACAAGCAAAAAGATAACAAAAAAATCCCCTTAAAATCCAAGCTGGAAAAAATCCAGCTGCATAAACTGCAAGAAAAAATAGTATAGTAGACATATTTACTCATATTGGCATATATGTGGTGCATAAACTGACAAAATTTGGTATACCTCTTCTACTGGGTTTACAGAACTATATGACTGCAGTTTAAGATACTGAAGATGTCTAAACTGAGTTGACAGAGTATGTCCTACATTAAGATATAGTTTAAATTTCATAGATAGCTCACCCATCCCATTATCAATGTCCAGGTAAATGACGCTGTAATTTTTCTCTCATTTTTAAAAGTCTAAATTGTCAGACGAATAGTTCGCGGGGTGGGGGTGGGGGGGCAGGGAAGTGCCAAATTCAAAGTAGAGAGAGAGAAGGTTACTTTCTTAGGACAGCTAAGGGAACAAAATGATTAATGCATTTTTATGAAATGAAATTATTGACTGAGAATAAAATATATTTATGGAAAACAAGACAGGAACATGTACTCCAATAATATTTACTATGGTTGATATTATAGTCCTGTTTGCTGAGAGTTCTTGTGCAAGTTAAATTATGGAGGACAATAACACTCTGAAAGAATTATGATACTGTAGCTCACCTATCAGGGTCCAAAATATATTATTAATATTTTGTTTACTTGTGATACTTAGGTTCACAAGTGCTGATATACATGGCACCTATTACTAAGCATCGTAGCAGCTGAGGCAAAGAACACTGGAGTGTTCAACCTCATCTACTTGCAGTAAAAAAACCCCAACACTTTACTGCAGAACCTATTGGAAATGAGCAATGAGGACAATTAAGCTAGATGCAGCACGAAACTACTACTGCAGCCAGAACACGTTATCATGCATCAGTTGCACTGCAGTAACTGACAATGAACTTTAAATGTATGAATACCTGCATTTGCTGTGGGCTAAGAACATGCAGATAGTTACCACACACGTGTTTCAACTCACTGGTGTTTGTAATACCTTACTTGCTTGATCATATGCCTTAGCCCTAAGACCCATTGCAGCAGTAAAAGTTAAGGTGCATATACCCACCTGAAAAAGAAGAGAAGAGGATGAGGGAGATGTGGAAAGATTAAGAATGGAAAAGAGGTTCTTCTGACGAGAGGGTTCTAATTCTCTTCTTTACTTATACCCTTTGTGCATATGTCTGAATACTATGTACATAGTGGCTTTTAGACACCAAACCACTAATAATTCTGTTATTAACATATATGGTGCAATGATAGCTTCATGCTGTAAGTTGAAAGCTAATAAACCACAATTTGAGCTACTGATTTTTTGGAAAATACTGTAGACATTAGTTGCACTCTACACTGTACATATGCATACAGTGTCACTCCTGTTACAGTAAATTTCAGTATGAATACAAGAATCCTAGTGTATTTTTAGTATGCGAAAATTTTATACTTTTGAGAGGTTCAGGTTTTGTTAAACTAGCATGAGGAAATGGCTACTCTGAAATGTCACTGATAATAATTAGACTATTGCATAAATCGCTTTGTGCAACCGTCTCTTTTTAGCACAGATTCCAAACAGTGCCCATAATTGCAGTGCTAAGCATAGTAGAAAATAGTCATTATAGAGTAGTCGTGTGAGTGGGGCATTGATGAACTTCAAGAAACTGAAGATGTGTTCTTGACAGCTCAATTAAACATCAGGAATATTTTAGGTCATTAGAATGATGAAATGCACCATTCTTCTAGTGCCTATTTGGGTTTTATTGATTCAGTGGTTTGCAACAATTACTTAAAAATAAACAGACACATATTCAGTTGTGTATTTTTGTTCTGTTCTGTTTATATGCATGAATTTTCTTTTAGCAGGTTAAGTATACAGTCCAGAAAACTTATTTCAGTAAGGTTTTGGATTTTTTCTGTTTGTGTTTTTTGGTTTTTTTTTTTTTTAATTGGAACAAGCTATACTGAACTGTATTCAGTATTGGTTAGTACAAGTTTCAACTTTATTATAATCTACAGTTTGATCGATGGATAAAATGTTTGGGGACCATAAGAAGGTAGCTTGCTTGATGGTTAGCTCCTAATATAAAACTGTCTCTGGACTGGAAAATCTACTCCATTCCTTTTAAAGTAATTGAGTATGCAATTTTGCTAATTCTTAAACAATATCTCTCAAAAATATTCCTTCTAATACCAAAGTCACAACCCACAGATTTTTAATCTCATAAAGGTTTATACGCAGGAATTTAGACAGACCCATTTATAAGATAACTTCTTTCTGCTACGGAACAATTTACTTAGGCAAAAGATGTTCTATTAGCAGGGTTTAGGGAATTTGGCTGGTTCATTAATCCCCATCTACATTTTTTTTTTTTTTTTTTTTGCGTGAAGCAGGCTCTTACTTGTGTTTTCATTAGACATGAATGTTCCACCACATTCCAGGAAAAGGAAAGCCTCTTTTTTAACAATTCAAATAACAGCTCTGTCTAGTCCTAGTAGAAAAATGTGCTTTTAGAGATGACAGGCACAGGTTTTTTTTCCATGTTCTTTTGTGAATTCATACATTATTTATTTTAATGTTTAAAGAATTATAAAATACAATACATAAAGCCAAACACACCTTGTTTAGGGCAGTCAATCTTCTTCTAAGTCCAAGAATTGTTGCATGGTTTCTGTGAGTTCTCATGTAACTCTCATCTGTGTAGATGAGTTCATACCATTTCATACATACCTTGGTTTACCCTTTTTTAAAAGCCATAATACTAATTTCAGTAACTTAACTGATTTCAGTAGTGTTCTTAAGGTAAAACAGTGACATTTTGGTGTAAATGGATGAGATTGCACTACTTTTTCATTATTTTCTCTATCTAGTATTTCAGAAAATTGCATTACATATCTGACGCAACTGAAAATCTATACTTTTTTTGTCACATTTATAACATTCAAGAAAAAAAAACATGTTGTATTAGGAAAAATGTTTTATACATCCTGGGGTAGTTTGGACTACATTAATTTAGAATTCTTACATTTAGCTGTCATCCATAGAACAAGACCATACTTCTGCTAGGTGAAATGACATCGGCATCATGAGTGTGATGAGTGTGATGCTTCTGATCTGTTAGATGACTCTGTAAGACATCTCTGTACTCTTCTCTGATTCTCTGATTCTGATTTCTGATCATAAAGGACACTGACATGACTATTGCACACTTACAAGTGTAACTTTTGAGATTCTAAATTTAAGTGTGAGGATTATCTCTTTATGTCCTAAATTATTACTTTAAACTAATGGAAGCTCAGTAACTCTTCCAAGAAAGCAGAGAATCCATTTGTTCATGAGTTTAATTTTTGATCTACAGATTTGTAAAACAGCAGCACATGTATTAATTTTCCATCATGGAAAAAAAGTATTTCTCAATTTATTCTGAACATGAAATATACCAAAAGATAAAATAAACCCATCCAAAAAGATATAATAATTATTTTTTCAAAGGGTATAGATTTTTTTTTTTTTCCACATAATTTGGTTTAACTTTTTTTTAAGGAACTTGCTAGGACCTTCAAAATTTAGTTTAAGGTTGTTCTAGAGTTGAGAAAGATATGGTCACTATGCAAAACATCGATAAATTGTATGTCTTTATAATACCTAGGTAGCCAGCTTTCTTCACCACTGGGTTGGAACATAGTATCTTCTGGGTCTTCTAAAAGATTGGAAATAGAAGGTGGTTCCATAAGTCAAGGAAAGTGTGTCCATTTTTAAAGACTATTTATGAAATTCAGAAACACTGAATCACTTCATATTTTATGAAGTTACAATTGTTAAAGTGCCATTCTGTGCTGAATCTGTTGGAGGAAAACTATAAGTAGTGACTTAATAAACCAGTAATCTTTCATCCAAGTACCTATCTTGAGATGCTTTAGACTAAGCCCCAGATGAGGGAATTAATTTGTCTGGCATGTGAAATAGGCATTTAATAGCTAGATGTTGTTGCTTTTATTATTTCACCTTGGAGATGAAAAATCTATTGGGACTTCAGGTATACACACAGCTTAGGAGAATGTACTAATGATTTAGGGACAAAGTCTTAGCTGTTATTTGGGGACAATTCATGATGACAGGGGATAAAAATTCAATCAAGTTCCTGATACTTGCATCCTCTTCAAGTAGTTTCCTTTTCTTTAAGTAGGAGCTTTGATCCATGAGGAACCACGAACAATATCTTTGTTCTACTTATGAATATAAATTAAAAGACAAAAAAAAAGTATCTTTAATGAAAGATAAGTTTTCAATCCCTGGAATATTATATTTTTTTTTTGTATATACTTATGGTAAACATAATTAAAGAATAATTAAATATTTCTAGTTGTGCTGTTCATCAAAAAGAAGCAGAGATAAAATATGTGTTTTCTTCAATTAGTTATTTGAGTTAGTCTTTTCATAATTTGGTTCTGACATCTGCTTAAGCAGAAGCCAAGTGTAATCTAGAAGTAATTTTCCTATACAGTACTTTGCACTGGCAAGAAAAGCATGAGACCAAGACCTTCTTTCATATAGATGAGGAGCCTAGGGAGAGAAATACTGTTACATCATACCAGGAAGATAAGCATGAATGTCACAGATTTAAACATAAGCCTGTCTGGCATTTTAAAATCTCAGAAAAGCAGAACTCTTATGTACAATCGGATCAAAGACAATACGGATCAAAGACAAAGCAGGTTATTATTTTAATAGAAGTTAGAAATTCCTGCAAAAATGGGAATGTAATCTAGAATAGTATTGCTGATCATGCTGTATTACTGGGATGGAATTCTACCTGCAAATTGAATGCTATGTAATCATACTGAGTCCTTCATTAAAAAAAGAAGTACAGTAGTACAGTCCCATACCTGACAAGTTGACCCAAAGACTCCTAGACTAGGTTTCAATGCTTTTCTTAGTCTTCTTGACCAAACAAGAGAAACTGAAAAAAACACATTTTAATATTTGGAGAAATCTCTCAATGCTGAAGTCCAATGTTCCAAACCAAGGGTTAGAATTTGTATAGAATAGCTTGAATCAAGCTGTTGGCTGATGTGTTCTTGACATTTTTATATTTTTTTTAATTGAAAGTTGGGATTTTACTCTAAAGATAAAGCATTAAAGGAAACAACTAGGCATTATAGCCAGTGGTTCTCTTTTAAATCCAGTACCAGCTTGAGCTTTGAATATGTGTCATATATGTTTGCTCATTTTCCAGAAATATGTTTCCACTTTTATTGTCTTTCTACTGGCAGTTATTTTATATACTGCCTCAATCTTTACATCTTATCTGTGGTAAAGCAAGGAGGAACCCCATAAAACATGTCCAGAAGTAGCTTTAACATAAAACACAAAGTTATCTTGCACAAAGGGAAAGAAATGCTATGCTAATGAATTTTAAAGGAGAAAGCCCTTCTACTTTGGATATCTGAGATGACTGTAATTCTTAGAAAAAAATGAATGTATAAACATTTGCACTTCTGCTTGCTTCTGTCATATACTTCTGAATTTTTCTGCTTTCACAGTTCTTTCAAACTCATAGAATCATAGAATCATAGAATGGTTTGCATTGGAAAGGACCTTAAGATCATCCAATTCCAACCCCCTGCCATGGGCAGGGACACCTCACACTAGACTGTGTCCAAGGCTCTGTCCAACCTGTCCTTGAACACTGCCAGGGATGGAGCATTCATGACTTCCTCGGGTAACCCATTCCAGTGCCGCACCACCCTCACTGTAAAGAATTTCTTCCTTATATCTAATCTAAACTTCCCCTGTTTAAGTTTGAAGCCATTATGCCTTGTCCTGCCACTACAGTCCCTAATGAAGAGTCCTTTCCCAGCATCCTTGTAGGTCCCCTTCAGATACTGGAAGGCTGCTATGAGGTCTCCACGCAGCCTTCTCTTCTCCAGGCTGAACAGCCCCAGCTTTCTCAGCCTGTCTTCATACGGGAGGTGCTCCAGCTCCCTTATTATCCTCGTGGCCCTCCTCTGGACTTGCTCCAACAGCTCCATGTGCTTTTTATGGTGAGGACACCAGAACTGTACACAATACTCCAAGTGAGGTCTCACGAGAGCAGAGTAGAGGGGCAGGATTACCTCCTTCGTCCTGCTGGTCACGCTTCTTTTGATGCAGCCCAGGATACGGTTGGCTTTCTGGGCTGTGAGCACACACTGCCAGCTCATGTTAAGCTTCTCATCAACCAACACCCCCAAGTACTTCTCTGCAGGGCTGCTCTGAATCTCTTCTCTGCCCAGACTGTAGCTGTGCCTGGGATTGCCCTGGTCAGGTATTTGTTTATTAGAATTTTGACTACATGATGATAGTAGTGAAAGGAGGGAAGATAGTAAATATTGCCATTTATACTTATTTCTCAGTGTCATTTGAGAGTGGTCATGGTGAGACAGACATGAACTAAGTAATCCTTCTGCGTCGCCTCTGTACTGCTGCCTGGATAGGGTTGGTCTTGGGTTGCCTGGAATTTACTATCTTGCTAAGTCTCTTGACATCTTTGCCCATGTTGGTATCTGCAGTATCTGGCTCATTTCTTGCTGTGTGAGTATATATGTCTTTGGAACACAGTATATATAACATTTGGAATCCAAAATATAATATATCTCTGAGCATAATTTAGTAATATGGCATTAAAAATGACCAAATCTTACACTAGATTTCCAGTGTTAGAGCAAAAATACTGAGAATAAACCAAGAAACTTTAAATAAAACAGTGTTTCCCAGCTGAGCTCTGTAAATGAGCCAGATTTCAAGTCTGTGCACCATTTTTCATTAATCTGACTACAACTGCCTAAAAAGGAATTTCCCTTGTAAGGAAATATCTTTTTTTTTTTTTTTTTTTTTTAATACATTCTGGATCAGTGAATTTTTCCACTTTTTGTATTCAGGGGAAATCTTGTCTAAGGATGAATGTAAGATTTTATCTTGATTTACTCAGACCTTTTTGGTTCCAGAGTCAGTAAACCCTGAAGAGAATCTGTAAATTGGAAGCTGAGTTAAGTCTCAAGACATTACATCCATCTGAAGATTTAACTGGACTTTAGTCATTACTGTAATCACTTATTTGCAAAAGTAATTTGCCTTAATTTCAACGGTCTGCGGAAATGCTGACTGTTGTAAGGATGTTCAGTTAGTCCAAACTTAAGTTTTTCCACAGTTTATTGTAATTTTGTCTGAAAAGCTACATGTTGCTGGGACCAGCCCAGATGTTCAGTGTGCTAAAAGTAATCCATGTTGGAGAAGGAATTTACCTAGTTAAAATAATTAAAAATGTGCTGCAAAGCAGGGAAAAGAATATCTGTGTACAAAGAAAGGTTCGAGAAAAATTGTTATTTGGCTGTCCAGCCCTGATAAATAGACATCCTGAATTTTTAAAACTGAAAAAAATCTTCTATGACTGAAGTACATTTTGCCTTGAGGAACTTCAGTCAGTTTGAACCTGAAATGCAGTCCAGGGATGAATATTTAATTTCCCCTTCCATATAAGTGAAGTTGAATCACTTCTACAAGTATGTGTGTGACAGCTTCAAATTTCAGCTCAGGCAGGCAATTATCAGAGAATAACATTACAGCAGGGCAAAAAGTTGGTGACTCAGTAATGACATTTTAATATTACAGAGCAGTAGTAAAGAGATCTGCAGTCCCTTGTGAAAGCTTCTGTTGACTTACTAATCAATATCATGATAACAAGCAGCATATGTAAAATTGTACAACGAGCCAGCGCCTGAGGATAATGGAGAAATGCGTTCCCCACATTTTCCTGGGTTTGCAGTTTATGGCTTTTTCTCTTTGAATGATTCAGAGCAGTTCTTCTTCAAACTGCAGCTCAGATACAAGCTGAAGACCCTGTGATCCACTTTTGGGTCTTTCACACTTGTGGTCAGAATTACTCATATTTATCTCAAACCCAAATTAGTTTTCTCTGGGGTATCTCCTTACCTATTCTAGGGTTAGAGTCAGAACATGGTTGACCACCATATTGTTGCAATTAGTATAGTGGAACCTGCTAGCCAAGCACTGGTCTTCACTGCTATCTTCAAAGTCTGAAACTTCATTAACCATGTCTGCGTTCTAGATCTAGAAAAGAGTGGTGCAAAGAAAAGGGACCTGTGACTGCGGGCAAAAAAGATAAATGAAAACAAATGAATTTGAACTGAAGCAGTGCAAGAACATACTCATAGTGTCATACAGTCATAGAATCATAGAATCATTGAATGGTTTGGGTTGGAAGGGACCTTTAAAGGTCATTTTGTCCAATCCTCCTGCAGCTGAGCAGGGGCATCTTCAACTAGATCAGACTGCTTAGAGCCCCATCCAACCCGACCTTGAATGTTTCCAGGGATGAGGCATCTGCAATCACTTTGTTCAACCTGTTACAGTGTTTCACCACTGTCATAGTAAAAGATTTCTTCCTTTCATCCCGTCCTGGTTTTGGCTGGGAAAAAGTTAATTTTCTTCCTAATAGCTGGTACAGTGCTGTATGTTGGATTTAGTCTGAGAATAATGCTGGTAACACACCAGTGTTTTAGTTGTTGCAAAGTAGCACTTATCCTGATCAAGGACTTTTCAGTCTCTCACTCTCTGCCAGTAAGGAGGGGCACAAGAAGCCAGAAGGAAGCAGAGACAGGATACCTGACCAAAACTAGCCAAAGGGATATTCCATACCACAGCATGTCATGCCCAGTATAGAAACTTGGGGGAGTTACAAGGAAGAGGCTGGTCACTGCTTGGGTCAAGCTGAGTATTGGTCAGTGGGTGGCACATTGATGGTGGGTGGTTGCATTGTGCATCACTTGTGTTTATTGTTTGATTTTCTTTCCTTTCCCCTTTTAGTTTTATGTTATCTCCCCTAGTTATTTCCTTTTCATTATGATTATTATTAGTAATATTATTAATAGTATATTGTACTTTAGTTATTAAACTGTTCTTAAAACCTGTGGGTTTTACATTCTTTCTATTCTCCTCCCCATCCCACATGGGGAGGGGGTATTTGGCGGGGTGAGCAAGTGGCTGCGTGGTACGTGGTTACTGGCTGGATTTAAACCGTGACATATTCAATCTAAATATAACCTCTTTAAGTTTAAAACCATCACCCCTTGCCCTATCACAACAGGATCTACTAAAAAGTCTGTCCCTATCATCCTTGTAAGCTCCCTTTAGGTATTGAAAGTCCACAATAAAGTCTTCCCACAGACTTCTCTTTTCTAGGCTGAACAATCCCAACTTTCTCAGCCTTTTCTCATAGGAGAGGTATTCCAGCCCTCTGAACAGTTTTGTGTCTCTCCTCTGGGCAGGCTCATGCTTTTCTTGTACAAAGGGCCTCAGAGCTGAATGTGGTATTCTAGGTGGAGTCTCATGAGAGTGGATTAGAGGGGCAAAATCGCCTCTCAACCTGCCGGCTATGCTTCTTTTGATGCAGTCCAGGAAAGTTGGCTTTCTTGGCTGCAAATGCCCATTTCTGGCTTATGTTGAGCTTTCCATCCACCAGTACCCTCAAGTTTTTCTCAGGGCTTCTCTCAATCCATTATCTCCCAGCCTATATTGATACCGGGGGTTGCCCTGACCCAGGTGCAGGACTTTGCACTTGGCCTTTTTGAACCTCATGAGGTTATCATAGGCCCACTTCTTGAGCTTATCCAGGTCCTTCCGGTTGGCATCCCAGCCTTCTGATGTGTCAACTGCACCACTCAGCTTGGTGTCATCTGCAAACTTGCTGAGAGTGCACTCAATCCCACTGTGTCATTGATGAAGATATTAAACAGTACTGGTCCCAGTACAGACCCCCGAGGTACACCACTTGTCATTTGAATTTTAAAACCTTTCATGAGTTTTCAATGTTTCATTGTGATGAACAAAAATAAGAGACAAAACTGAGTCCTGATGGTGCAATATCATGGCATAAATCTAACAATGACAAGTTGTTATGGCAAAATAATTACATAATAGTTATTCAGCTGCAATGTTGCAATGCATCTTGAACAATCACAAAAGTGCATAAATGTTATTTGTGGTTAATAAAATAACAATGAACTTATATCTTGTGAGTTGTTATAAAATAATATTTCTATCTAAAACAATGAAAACTCAATAAATCACGTTTTTAAAATTTATTTAGAAATGCATCTTTGAATAGTTTTAGATTAGTATCTCACTGCCAGCTTAGTTCCGTTTGGTTTCATAAACAGTATCTTGCCTGAATACAGATAGTGGCATATAGAGACGTGTGTGTGTATGTGTACATGTGTGTGTTGGGGTGTAAGCCTATGTGCAGTTTTCTTTAATATTTTCCAGGGGATAGTTTGCCCACTTTTCCTGTAAGATTTCTAATAAGATGAATGACTTTACCATCTGGATTTCAGAAATGAGTAGGCGCAATTAAATAGAGGAATAAAAACCAGAAAGCAAAAAAAGGACAAACTAGTATTTTAAAATAGTGAGCCTCATACTTTTTCGTAACTGTTCGTATTAGTTTGCTTCCTATACTATGGAATAGAAATTAACATAACAGTAATGATTAGGCATATATACTTGGGAGAGGGAGCATCATCACTCTTTCACTACTTTGAAGGAGAGTAAGATGTGCTTTTTTTTTTTTTTCTCCCCAGGTTGATTCTAGTAGATTTATTCCTGTACCTTAACTAAGATCAGTGGATCTCCTCACATATTCTGCATCTAAATATTAAGTGCTTTGCTGGATATGGTCCTAATCACTTAGCAGTCTCTGTAAAACTGAACTTTGATTAAAATCAGCAAGCAGGTCTGAGTGAAAACAAACAAACAAAACAAGCCCACTCCAATAATTTTACTTGTGATTTTAGAACAATTTCTGAATATTTTTTTGGTTTAACAGGGGTCTTTGAAATACTCGTTTAGAGAAAACTTCTAATGTGTGGAGTTTGCTGGCTCATCCAATGATAAGGTGGCTTCCTAATTAAGATACCGAATGCAGACTGTGTTGTCAATACAATAGATCTTGTGTGCTTCACAGTAAGGGAAAATGCATGTAACCTATAAGGGAAACAGCAGAAATTAAATGCTAGTGTTAATTTTAATGTTTTTCAACAAATGTGGGAGATGGCAGTCTTCAGAATAAAAAATCCTTTTCAGGTTATAAAAGAAGTTTCAACACAGCATTAGTTTTAACACTAACATGAAGGTGAATACATATGTAAATCTAGGGAGGCTTTTAAATATAATCATTGATGTGATTTATAATTCCTTTTGATATTTCTTACTAAATCCTGTTGGTCAATTTTGTACTTCAAAAAGTCAGGTCTCCTCTTAATAAATGTATTGAGATCATGCTCTGTGTTACCTCTTTGAAGGACAAGTGTCTAAATAAAGAAAACAAAATGGAATATCATTTTTGTCAAAGGGATGAAGGAAGGCAGAGTCTTCTTGATGTGGTAATAACTAAACAGTCACTAAAGGGTGAATACTATTTGCACTGAAGTGAACATAGTAAAATATTGGTAACATATCCTTGAAATACATACTGCAGGGACATAGATAAAATATAATTTTAGAATGAATTAATAAAGAAGATGATAATTATTTAGACTTTTGATCTTTAGTATGTTTCTACACATTTTCTTCTACTGAGGTTAAGAGGAGCTTCAAACAATATTTTGTACCTTCAAAAATCTTTTTGCTATCAGGAAATTTGTATTAATATTGGCATTTTCTGGGACTATGCTGGTGCAGCTGGAAATTCAGCATTCCAATCTCCTTTGTCTTCAGATTAAAAAGTATGTGCTATTAGGCTTTTTCTATTCTATTTCTTTCTTTTGTTTTACTTTGCCACTTTATTTTTATTTTCTAGTCAGGTATCAGATACATATACTATGTATCTGTACTCAACAACATAGAAATCTGTTGCATTTCCTCAATTGTTGGATTGCTTGAAAATGGCTTTTTGAGCTTCTGCCATAAAGTAATCAGGAATAAAATCCAAGTCAGATAAACCTTTACCATTTCGGAAGCTGTGGGTTTGTGGGTAACAGGTGAACTGCTGTATGCAATTTTTTAAACTTAATATTTATGATAGTCTGCTCTTAATTTTTTTAGCTTTACTGATAGAATGCTCTTGTGCCCCAATGAATACCATACATTTGTGTTGTGTTAGGAGCTGCAATATCTGAACGTATTTTAGAAACAAATTGAGTGCAAATATCATCCAGGTATTGATCCTGATCTCACCCCACTGAAACTATTGATGTAATTTTCACTGATTTTGGTTGAAGAATACTGACCAAGATTCTTATTTTGATCTATACTTTTGCACAAGAAAGGATTAGCTAGTATAAAACAGGCAAATCTTTTGCATAAAAAAAAAAGGCGGAAATAATTAGCTTATGTAAATGGGAGTATTGCCAGAAAACAGTATTTTATTCCTAGCTAGTCTCTTTAATTGAATTTTATTTTTCCATCCAAGAAAATTGAATTGAATTAGTACATATTACATGTTTGCATTATATTAACATACATATATATGTGTATCTATCTCAGCTATAAGTAATTGTTTTGTTGTTTTGTGCTTCCACCAAATCCCCACGTACACTCACGATTACCCTAATCTGAAAGGTACTGATATCAAGTAGGATTTTGAAAAAAAAAACCAACAAACCTTTGTGTAAAAATGGTGTTACCATAAGTTCCTTGTAGTGCAGAAGTCTGTAGCATGGAATATGAGTATCAGTACCCAGGATATGTCTTAAAAGACACTAAATTTTATTTTTATTTTTCTTCAAGCAAGGAATGTGCATGTCCTCACTAAAACTGGAAGCAAGAAAAATCAGTAGCATATTATGCTAAATAATGTTCTTGATTTTGCATGCATCTGTTATCAGTATCTGTTATGAAACTAGTTGGAATAGAAATTATAGGAAACAAATAATTATCTCAAAGGTTAGGTAATGAATCTTGAGAATTTTGTGTGGCATTCCAAAAAAGTTTCTCAGCCAATGCTATGTGTTAATTTAACAGTTTTAGCTATGGTCTGTTATCAGCAACAATAAAGAGCATATGCAAAATTCAGTAGATGTACGTTTGTCATATGGAATGTCACTTATTTCTTGTCAGAATGAGATCAGAATGAGAAAGTTGTGTATCTGTCTGCCCTGCAAAGCTGTGTATTATGTCTGTAAGAGAGCTATAAACAAATTCATAACATCTCCTATCCCAGATTCAGTTGACATAAAGGCAGTTCTGAAGTGCAAAGTAACTGGTCTGGTTCTGTTGCCTTGAAGTTTTGCATTTTTGAAAGTGCCCAGCCTTACCATGGGCCCTGAAGCAAACATTTCTGTGTCTGTAGTAACTATGTTTTGCTTTACGGCTGGCCAGTTCTGTTGGGAAAAGCAAAGGAAATGAAAATCTCTTGTGCACCACAGGAGGGGGACAGCTTGTTTCCATAGTCTCTTGACCTTCCAGTCTGATCTTGCGTTTTCAGCCTTTTCAGAGCAATTTATGCTTTCAAGGCATTTGCATAGCCGGCCTCCTGCAGACCACTATCCCTGATTTCTGATCTGGATGTGTTCTGCTAGTCTGAGCACTAAACATCTTAAAATTTACTAATTCTGACAAGCAACTAGTGACATTATGATGGAAAGTATATTTTTACAGCTATTAAGTACTTACTGTGTACATATCCTATATTTCACTTATCATTTGACAGCAAAATAATTGCAAAATGAACATTTAGTTTGGATTGAGGACACCATAAGCTAGAACAGCTGTGGGTGGGAAGAAAGACAGGCTTGGTGGTACATACTTTCCAGTATGTCAAAATAAATAAATAAAGTTTACCATGCTGACAGTATGC